>NW_027211877.1:0-366213 GCF_036971445.1 Narcine bancroftii | reverse complement strand
GTGTCCAAGGATAACATGTCAAATGTGGCAGCTGATGGGTGGTAAGTGAGAAACCTAAGGGATTTTGTCATTGTTCTGCCAGAGCGGAGGTGGGGTAAGGGCAGAAAAAGAATTTGAGATAAGGGTGTAGGCTTTATCAAAGACAGTATGGGGGAATCAGCATTTATTGAAGAAATAACATATTTTGGGTATCCTGGAGTAGAAGTCCTCATCTTGGGATTTTTACAGGCCCAGAGGACCCCAAAACCTAGCAGCAATAGAAAATCACCAAGACAAATGGATACTTAAACAAACATCATTTTTAATTATCTTTGAACACAAAACAGGATCAAACTTTAATTTAACACTATTAACTTAATAGCCTCACATTACCCCCTTCTAATTCTAAGTGCCGGTGTATTTAATGTGTATAAAGTTCTTTGAAACAACTCCAAGTTCACCGGTGTCTATCAATTATTAAACTGTGCACAGAATTCAACATTTATGAATTTTCACCAAGCTCTGGTACTTAAAAGTAAATGTTTACCCCTCCAGGAAGGCTCTTGTTGGTTTCAGAGAGGACTTACTTGGTCATTGGACACACAAAGACTGATTCCCTCTGATCAGCCACTTTGGAGTCTTGCCAATGAAACCCATCAGGGTTTTCCAAATGATAACCTCTTCTGCAGGTCAACATAGAGTTCCCTTTGTTTCCCTTATTTCAGGTGAAACACTCGAGCCAGCTATTTCCTCTTGTATGGATGACAAAGTTTTGCAACAGGCTGAACTGAGAACTCACAACCCGTGTTCAAAATGGGTTTCAACAAGATGCCAGCTTGCCATCTCACTCTCTCTCTCTCTCTCTCTCTCTCTCTCTCTCTCTCTCTCTCTCTCTCTCTCTCTCTCTCTCTCTCTCTCTCTCTCTTAGAAAAAGTCTATTTGGTGTCATCTCTCTGCTTGCAAAACCACATGAACTTCTTAGAACAGCAAACTGGAACATGCTTTTGAAATTCTTTAGCAAAACAGTCTCCTTGTTTTGTCTTTGCAAATGCTCTCAGTACCTGCATGACTCACTCTCAGCAAAGCCTTTGCAATTTAAATAAGAGCTGTTTTGTGGAGTGTTTGTGTTTGTTTGTGACCTAAATGACTCCTACAATCCATCTCTTTCAAAAACATATCTTTGTACAATGTAAAATGTATAATCTGTCACAGGACAAATGCAGTAGAGGAGTTGTGATAAAACCAATGGTGTCCTTGCAAACAAAAAGTGGGAAGAGGTATACAGTTAGTTCTGGTGAGTGGAGTTTGTAATAGTTGAAACGTGAAACTCTCTCTAGTTCAGGAGACAATTTCACATAAAATTGCTTTTTTCCTGCTGTAAGGTAGACAGATTCGCCATTGGCAGAAATTGCTGAAATGACTCTTGCAGTCTGAGAAAGAAGCAAAAGAGAGTAATGCTCTCCCCCCCCCCCCCACCCAACCATCCCAAACCCTGGGCCAAGTCACTGAGGGTCTGTGGATTCTCTTTCAATGCTCACAGACCAATCCAAGTCATTTGCAATGTGAGCTCCACTTTTTAACCTCTGACACGATTAGGAACCATTTAGCACCCACTCGTATCCCAAGTCTGATACCTGATACACTTTTAGCCAGTTTTGAACCAGTCTCTAGCAATCCATAGCCTAGTGTGAGTTCCTTGACTACTTTGTCCAGAAGCCCATAGCCTGCATGGGTTCCTCTCCTCAAGTCACCAACAGCCTGCCACCTTTGTGGGTCCTTCAGCTGCAAAACCCCTCACTGGTCTGCTTCCATAGTCACTGACTCATGGAATGAATCCTCTGCTTCTGAGATGTTGATGGGGTGTGGTCTTTCTGTTTTCTGGTGCCCTGGACTAGTCGTCCGCTTCCCCAGATTTCACAGTGGCGAAGAAATCTAACAAATCTAAATAAAAAAAAATTAACTAAGAGGAGAATCTCACATGTGTGGAGGGATGGAAAGGGCATTATTACAAATTGAAGCCTGATATTTGAATATTCAGGTGCCAAATTTGCAAAAGCATCGAGTATATATTTCTCAACCTATATGTAATTTTTCCTAAAGGAATACAATTTTGAATTTTTGCATGTCATCTTAGCATCTCTAAAAATATATCTGATTTCCAAGTAAGTGCAATACATTTCCTCATCACTGCAAATGCTAATTTAACAAATTTCAATTGATATATGAATAGTTTTAATTTGGGCCTTGTTCCTTCAATATTTCCTAATAAAAAATAAAGTTGAATTTTGCGGAGAAACAACTCCTGTAACTTGTTCCACAAAATTTGTAATTTTCCCCAAAAAGATTTCCATTTGGACAAAGCTAAGTTGAATGCAAAAAAGTTGTAACATCTTCACCACACCTCAAACATTGATCTGATCATTCTGATTTTAGTTTATTCATTTTCTCTGGTGTAAGAAGTAACTGTAGAAGAAAAACTAGTTGTGAATTCCTTCCTCACTGCTGCAGTGTGGAACGATGGTCAATAGTTCCAGACTGCTGAGTTGAAGTGAATTAATACAACTCCCCTGGATCACATGATCTCTGTTTCCAAATCAGCTTCCTGTAGAGCTTTTCAAATCCAAGTGCCTGAGTTACTTGACTCCAGGTGCAGCTTTCAGATAAAATCCTTGCTGACATCTGCTACATGACTGATGTAAAAACAATTATACTGAACTAATTTATATCTTATATTGAGATCCTTATACGGATCTACCCATATTTGCCAATCAATTACAATATTCAGATCCATTTCTCACCTTTGTCTGGACTTATGGACACATCAAAGTAATTTTTTAACAATTCCTCTTTATAAGGAATTTCTATTTCAGTACAACATGGTTGGTCCTAACTTATCCTTCAAATATGCTCTTGGGTGGAAATAACAAAAGAAATTGCTATGAGTTATACGATATTTATTTCTCAGTTGCTCAAATGACATTAATTGACCCCTTTCATAACAATCTTCAACATTTATAATCCCCTTACGAAACCAGCTATTCAGAAATTGATGATGCTTTGAAAAAGGCGAGGATTTTGAATCATAGCCATTCTGGGTGATGTACATCCACTTAAACCAATTTCATCATTTATTTTATTCCATATATTAATCAAATGTTTCAACAATTGTGTATCTTTATCACCAACCATTAATTTCTATTCCCACTTGTCTATAAATTCTTCTGCTTTTCCTCTCTTCTATTTTATTTGATACAATTTTAACCCATGGCAATTATTCCCTTTCAAACAAAGAAGCAAGAAATCTCATTTGAGCAACTGGACACTAATTTTTAAAATGAGGAAGCTGTCGTCGTGTCAATGTAGAATTTGCATTGAGAGAAACGCAGCTGTCTTTAGTTACCTTATTGAATTGGCTAAAATGGCAGAACATGAGAGCAAATGTCCTGGAGGAGTGTGGGTCACTTGTAACATGGGATTAATTCGGAAATGTGTTCACATGAAATAAACTCATGATGCAGACTGTTTTCTAAGAATGGAATGCAAGAGGAAGGTTGACTAGGTCTCCAGCAGAATATAGATTACAAGATATAGGAGCAGAAGTCAGCCCACGGACCAACTTTCTCCCCTTAACCCTTGATTCTTTGATGAATCAAATACCTGTCAATCTCTGTACTAAATACACCCAATTACCTCAGTTCCATAGATTCATGACCCACTGACACAATCAATTTTTCCACATCAGTTTTAAATTGACACCCTTATATCCTGTAATTATGCTCTCTTGTCCAAGCATCCTCCACCATGGGAAACATCTTTGCCAAATGGACTCTGTACAGGCCTTCCATTATTTTAAATGGCTCTGAGGTCCCCCTTATCCTTCTGTACTCCAACTAGTACAGTCAAAGAGTCGACAATTGTTCCTCATACACTAACCCTTTCATTCCTGATATCATTCCAGTAAATCATCTCTGGCCTTCTCCAACACCAGCACATCTTTTCTCAAATATGGCACCCAAAACTCTAAACCTGATTGAATGGAAAGGTAATTCTCTAATAACACAAACACAACAGTTAAATGATATTATGTCTTGTTGAAAATTACAAAAAATTATTAAAGAGTCAAATAAAAATTTCAAAAGATGCCGTGGCTCATTTATGGACTCTTATCATAACCTAAAGAATTCAGGTTGTTCTGCTGTGTTACGAGACCAGAAGATCCCAAAACCCACAGCAATAGATATTCACCAAGGCAAATGGTTACTTAAACAAAAGTTGATTTTAATGATCTTTTAACATGAAAACAGAATTACACTTTAACTTACTTACTTTACCTAACTTATCCCCCTTCTAATTCTAAGTGCACCTGTGTGTAAGTTCAGAAAAGTTCTTTGGTTCACAGTCCAATCTCACTTCTCATTCATCCAAGTTCACTGGTTGCAGGCCATTCTTATACTGTGCACAGAATTTAACATATATAAAGTTCACCAGGTTTGGTGCTAGAAAGGTAAATAATTACTGTTCAGAATGGTTCTTGTTGGTCTTCAAAGAGAGGTGTGTTGTTCAGGGAAGTATTAGGGTGTTTTTGACTCAACGTTACAGCATCTGAGGTCCGTTATCTCTTCAGAAAACCCCTGATAGCTTTAGCATGGAGCAGAGCTGAGCCAGGACTTTGCAGGTGTTTAAGGGAGTGTGAGGGCAGGGTTTGTTCTCACCAAATGTCTCTGCTTGAAATCAAGATTCAAACCATTTTGAGGAATACAACAGGAATTGTTCAACAAGAGCCTGGTGATCCCTGAGGAGTTTTCTTTCAATAGTGGACATTATTTTTTCTTTTAAAAAGTCCATTAATCTTCCTGATGCAGATCTTTGTATTTAACTTTCAGGTTGCTATCTGTTGTTAACTTGGAGGCCTTTAATGGGGTGACGGGGTAGAATCTTAGCTTTAACCAAGCAGTTCGCTTGCAATTTTCCAGCTGTAGGATGCGGTGCAGTTGCTTGCAAGTTTAGCAAGTGGGATTATGATGTGAATCTGCAAGTCACAGTGTCATTTTTGTTTTTGAAAATGCCAAGGTGAAAATTTTAACTTTGGTCTCCTTGGTTTGCCTAAGTTTACAGAGAAGACAGAGTTGGATGCCCATTTGGCGAATCGGCTGGGCAAAGCAGAAAGCACAAAAAATAATGAAGCAGACTGAAGTGACATTGAACCCAAACCCAGGTAAAGAATTTAATTTTGTGCTGTGTACTTAAGAGATCAAATGATTTGGGCTTTTAGTGGTGACCTATTTAAATGAAAAAACTCTGATTAGAATTGAAGTTTATGGAATGTTTGGAAGTTACCAAAAAAAAATGGAGCATATAAATTAGATGTTGTAATTAAGATAAATGAACAATACAATGAGCCTGGTGTCACAGTATCTGCCTCCCTCTACCATACATCACCATTAAACCTTCTCCCCAATATGAACCTGATGTCACAGTATAGGCCAGAATTTATTGTACATCACTGTTAAACCTTCTCACTACAGTGAATCCGGTGTCAGCAGTATCTGTCAAAGTTAACTGTACATCACCTTCAGCATTCTTCCCACTCTGAACCCGGTGTCACAGTTTCTGTCCCAGTCTACTGTACATCACCATTAAACGTTCTTCGCACTGTGAACTTGTTGTCACAGAATGTGCCACAGTTTAATGTACATCTCGTTAAACATTCTCCCCACTGTGAACCTGGTGTCAAAGTATCTGCCACAGTTTATTGTACATCACATTAAACATTCTCCCCACTGTGAACCTGGTGTCACAGTATCTGATACAGTTTATCGTACATTACTGTTAAACCTTCTCACTGCTGTGAAGCCAATGTCACAGTAACTATCTCAGTCGTCCATATATCAGCATCTCTCCACTGTGAATCTGGTGTCACTTTGCCTGCCACAGTTTATTTTACATCACCGTTAAATTTAATCCCAATGTGAAAGTGGTTTTCACATTATCTGACGCAGTTTATAGAACATCACTGTTAAACTTTCTCACGACTGTGAATCCTGTCTCACAGTTTCTGCCTCAGTAAAGTGTACATCAATGTTAAACCTTCTCCCCCCTGTGAACCTGGTGTTACAGTACCTGCCTAAGTCTACTGTTCATCACCGTTAAAACCTACCCACTGTGAACCTGGTGTCACAGTATCTGACACAGTTTATCGTACATTAATGTTAAACATTTTCACTCTCGTGAACCCATTGTCCCAGTGTCTATCTCAGTCCACCGTACATCACCGATAAAAATTCTCCCCCCTGTGAAGCTGGTGTCAGAGTATCTGCGTACGTCTATCGTACGTCACCATTAAACATTCTCCCAACAGTGAAAACAGTGTCACTTTCTCTGTCACAGTTTATCATACAGAACTGTTAAACGTTCTCCCCACCGTCAATCCCGTCAGTGTCCCAGCATCTGCCACAGTTTCTCGTGCATCACCAGTAAATCTTTTCCCCACTGTGAGGCCGGTTTTACTGTACCGACCACAGTTTATTGTACATCATCATTAAACCTTCTCCTCACTGTGCACCTAGAGTCACGGTATCTACCTCAATTCACCATATATCATCATTAAATTTTCTTCCCACTGTGAACACAGTGTTACAGTATTTGCCTCAGTCTACCATACATCACTGTTAAACCTTATTCCCCACTGTGCACCTGGTATCACAATATCTATCTCAATTTACCGTACATCACCGTTAAACCTTATACACAATGTGAACCATTTGTCAAAAGTTCCTGCGAGCATTTATCATACATTAAGTTAAACCTTCTCCCCACTGTGAACACTGTGTCATAGTATCTGCCTCAGTTTCTGTACATTACCAGTAAACCTTTTCCCCACTGTGACCCCTATTTTACTCTACCTACCGTAGTTTATCGTACATCACCATCAAATCTTCTCCGCTCTGTGCACCTAGAGTCACGGTATCTTCCTCAATTCACCATACATCATCGTTAAATCTTCTCCCCACTGAGAACACAGTGTCACAGTATCTGTCTCAGTCTACCGTACTTCACTGTTGATCTATCTCTCAACTGTTAATCCAGTGTCACAGTATTTGCCACATTATATCATACATCACCGTTAAACATTTTCCCCACTGTTGATCTGATGCCACAGCATCTGCTGTAGTTTATTGTACATCACTGTTAAACCAACTAACGACTGCTGTGAACCCGGTCACACAGTATTTTCCTCATTCTTCCGTATAGCAACATTAAACCTTCTCCCCTCTGTGAACCCGGTGTAACAGTATCTGGCTCAATCTGCCGTACATCACCATTAAACCTTCTCCCAACTTTGAACCTGTTGTCACAGCATTAGCCACAGTTTATCGCACATCTGTTTTAAACCTTCTCTCTTCTGTGAACTAATTTTCATGGTATCTGCCAAAGTTTACCATACATCACTGTTAAACCTTCTCACTACTGTGAATGCCGTGACACTGTATCTGCCCCAGTTTAACGTACATCACTTTTAAACCTTCTCCCCACTCTGAACCCAATCTCACAGTATCTGCCACAGTCTCCCTTGTATCAGAACTAAACCTTCTCCCCACTGTGAACCTGTGTCATGCTTTGTGCCGGAGTTCGTTGTACATTACTGTTAAAACTTCTCCCCACTCTGAACCTGGTGTCACAGTATCCACCTCAATATAACTTATATCACCCATAGACCTTCTCCCCACTGTGAACCCGGTGAAATAATATCTGCCTCAGTCTTTTGAAAATCACCATTATAATTTCTCCCCACTGTTAAATCTGTGTCTCTGTATCTGCAACATTGTTTAGCGTGTCACCTTTAAACCTCTTCCGCACTGTGAACCTGGTATCACACTACCTGCCACAGTTCATTGAACCTGAATGTTAAACCTTCTCACTAATGTGAACCCGGTTTCACAGTATCCGTCTCAGTCTCCCATCCCCTCTGTGAATTCGGTATAACAGTATATGCCAGAGTTTATTATACATCACTGATAAACCTCCCCACTGTGAACCGGGTGTCATAATATCTGTCTCCATGCACTGTACATCACCATTAAAGCTTCCCCCCACTGTGAACTGAGTGAAACATTTTCTGACACATTTTATCATACAACACTGTTAATCCTCTCATTGCTATATAACCATAAAACCATATACAGCACAAAACAGGCCAGTTTGGCCCCATTAGTTCGTGCCGGAACAAATCCCCACCCTCCAAGTTCCACTGACCAGCACCTGGTCCATACCCCTCCAATCCTCTCCCCTCCATGTAATTATCCAGTCTTCTTCTTCTTCTTTGGCTTGGCTTCGCGGACGAAGATTTATGGAGGGGGTAAAAGTTCACGTCAGCTGCAGGCTCGTTTGTGGCTGACAAGTCCGATGCGGGACAGGCAGACACGGTTGCAGCGGCTGCAAGGGAAAATTGGTTGGTTGGGGTTGGGTGTTGGGTTTTTCCTCCTTTGCCTTTTGTCAGTGAGGTGGGCTCTGCGGTCTTCTTCAAAGGAGGTTGCTGCCCGCCAAACTGTGAGGTGCCAAAATGCACGGTTTGAGGCGATATCAGCCCACTGGCGGTGGTCAATGTGGCAGTCTTACATTAAATGTAAATAACGTCCCTGCTTCAATCACCTCCGCCGGAAGCTTATTCCACATCCCAACCACCCTTTGTGTCACAAAATTTCCCCTCGTGTTCTCCTTATAATTTTCGCCCTTCAACTCAAACCATGACCTTTGAATATCCCCCACTCTTAACTGAAAAAGCCTATCCACGTTGACACTGTCCCTTTTAAAATCTTGAACACCTCCATCAAATCCCCCCTTAATCTTCTACGCTCCAGAGAAAAAAGCCCCAGCCTGCTCAACTTTTCTCTGTAACTCAAACCCTGACATCCTGTCAACATTCTCGTGAACCTTCTCTGCACTCTCTCTATTTTGTTTATATCTTTCATATAATTTGGTGACCAAAACTGGACACAGTACTCCAAATTTGGCCTCACCAATGCCTTGTACAATTTCATCATAACCTCCCTGCTCTTGAATTCAATACTCCGATTTATGAAGGCCAGCATTCCAAATGCCTTCTTCACCACTCTATCTACCCGAGTATCAACTTTGAGGGTACTATTTACCATAACTCCTAAATCCCTTTGTTGCTTTGCTCTCCTCAATTGTCTACCATTCAATGTATATGACCTATTTAGATTTGCCTTTCCAAAATGCAACACTTCACACTTATCCGTATTAAATTCCATCAGCCATTTCTCAGCCCACTCCTCTAGCTTTCCTATATCTCTTTTTAAGCTATGGTAATCTTCTTCATTGTCCACAATACCACCAATCTTTGTATCATCTGCAAACTTACTTATCCACATCACTACCCCTTCTTCCAGATCGTTAATACATATAACAAACAATAGTGGACCCAGGACTGATCCCTAAGGAACTCCACTAGTTACTGGCCTCCAATTTGACAAACAATTTTCTACCACTACTCTCTGACACCTCCCATCCAACCATTGCTGAATCCATTTCACTACCTCCTTATTTATACCTAATGCCTCTACCTTTTTACCTAACCTCCTATGGGGAACTTTGTCAAAAGCTTGACCAAAGACTAAATAGACACATCCACAGTCTTCCTTTTATCAATCTTTTTTGTAACCCCCTAGAAAAACTCTATAAGGTTTGTTAAGCATGATCTACCCCTGACAAAACCATGCTGACTTCTACCGATCAATCCCTGTTCTTCCAAATATTTGGAAATGCCATCCCTCAGAACACTTTCCATTAACTTCCCCACCACAGACATCAGACTCACATGTCTATAATTTCCAGGCTTACATTTGGACTCTTTCTTAAACAGCGGAACAACATGAGCCACCCACCCTCCAATCCTCTGGCATTACCCCCATGACCAGTGACATCCTAAATATCTCTGTTAATGGCCCCACTATCTGTACACTAGCCTCCCTGAGTGTCCTTGGGAATACTTTGTCCAGACCCAGAGATTTGTCCACCTTTATCTTTTTTAACATTGCCATCACTACCTCCTCGGTTATCCTTATATGATTCATGACCTCCCCACTATTTTTCTTTACTTCAACTGGTACAATATTTTTTTCCCTAGTGAATACCGAGGAAAAGAAATCATTTAAAATTTCCCCCTTCTCCTCTGACTTCTAACAGAGCCTACCCTCCCTATCTAAAGGGGACCAATTCTATCCCTCACTAATCTTTTACTTTTAATGTACCTATAGAAACCCTTTGGATTTATTTTTACTCTGTCTGCCAAAGCCTCTTTGTGCCTCTTTTTGGCCTTTCTAATTTCTTTCTGAAGATTTTTTCTACACTCCTTGTAGTCCTCTTTCAATTTCTCATCACCCTGCTGTTTATACCTCTTGTACACCTCCCTCTTTCTCCTAACCAAATTTCTAATATTCCTCGAAAACCAAGGGCTCCCTATGACTTCCAGCCTTTCCTTTGATCCTCACTGGGACACATCTACTCTGTACTCTCAAAATTTCTTCTTTGAATATTCTCCATTTTTCATTTACTTCCTTTCCTGAAAAAATCATGTCCCAGTCAATACTCCCCAAATCCATTCTTATTCCTTTGAAATTTGCTTTTCTCCAATCCAGAACCTCAACTTTAGGCCCTTCTTTGCTCTTCCCTAAAACTACCCTAAAATTAATAGAGTTGTGATCACTAGACTCAATTTGTTCTTTAACATTAACCTCAGACACCTGACCTATCTCGTTCCCTAACCGGAGATCCAGTATTACACCGTCCTGAGTCGGTTTCTCTACGTATTGATTAAAAAAACTATCTTGTACACATTTGACAAACTCTAGCCCTTCCAGCCTCTTACTGTATGGGTATCCCAATCAATGTGAGGGAAGTTAAAATCTCCCATGATCACTACCTTATGTTTATTACACATATATGCTATCTCCTTACAAATATGTTCCTCCAATTTTCTTGTCCCATTTGGTGGTCTATAATACACTCCTATTCGTGCCCTCATGCCTCCTCCACCCCTCAATTCCACCCAAACAGCCTCACTGGACGATCCCTCCAAACCATCCTGCCACCTCACAGCAGTAATGTCCTCCTTCACAAGTAGAGCAACTCCTCCCCCTTTTTACCCCCTGTTCTATCACATCTAAAACATTTGTATTCTGGAATATTGAGTTGCCAGTCCTGTCCCTCCCATAACCAGGTTTCACTAATTGCCACCACATCATAATTCCAAGTGCCAATCCAGGCTCTAAGCTCGTCTACCTTGTCACTCTGCTTTTTGCATTGAATGACATGCATTTCAGTATCTGTCTCAGCCCACTGTACAACCACATTAAACCTTCTCCCCACTGTGAAACTGATGTCACAGTATCTGACACAGTTTATTGGACATCAGTATTAAACATTCTCACTACTGTGAAACAGGTATCACTGTATCTGCAACATTGAATCGTGTATCACTGTTTAACCTCCATCCCACTGTGAACCTGGTGTCAAATTATCTGTCTCAGTCTACTGTACATCACCGTTGATCTATCTCTCAACTCTGAATCCATTGTCACAGTATTTGCCACATTATATCATACATCACCATGAAATCTTTTTCCCCACTGTTGACCTGATGCCACACCATCTGCTGTAGTTTATTGTACATCACTGTTAAACCTTCTAACTACTGCTGTGAACCCGGTCACACAGTATCTTCCTCATTCCTCCGTTTATCACCGTTAAACCTTCTCCCCACTGTGAACCCGGTGTAACAGTATCTTCCTCAGTCTGCCGTACAGCGCTGTTAAACATTCTCACCTCCATTAACCTTGTGTCTCAGTATTTGCCACAGTTTATCTTATATCACCGTGAAACCTTATTCCCACTGGAAACCTGTTGTCAGATTTTCTGCCCCAGTTCAACATACATCAAATATAAACCTTCTCCCCACTGAGAACCCGTTGTAACTGTGTCTGCCTCAGTCTGCCGTACATCACCATTAAACCTTCTCCCAACTGATAACCTGGTGTCACAGTATCAGCCAGAGTTAATCGTGCATCAATATTAAACCGTTTCACTTCAGTGAACTCATTTTCCTGGTATCTGCCAACATTTACCAAACATCACTGATAAACCTTCTCACTACTGTGAACCCTGTGTCATAGAATCAGTCTCAATCTACCGAAAATCACTGTTAAACCTTCTCCCTAATGTGAACCCACTGTCACAGAATCTGCCTAATTCTACCATACATTAATGTTAAACCTTCTACCTACTGTGAAACCGGTATCACTGTATCTGCAAAATTGAATCGCATATCACCATTAAACCCCCTTCCCACTGTGAACCTGGTGTCACAGTATCTGCCCCAGTTTATCTTACATCACTGATAAACCTTCTCCCGACTGTGAACCCGGTGTCACAGTATCTGCCCCAGTTTTTCTTACATCACTGATAAACCTTCTCCCCACTGTGAACCTGGTTTCACAATATCTGACACAGTTTATCGTACATTAGTGTTAAACCTTCTCACTGCTGTTAACCCAGTGTCACAGTGTTTGTGACAGTTTTTCGTACATCTCCGTGAAACATTCTCCCCACTGTGAAGCTGAGGTCAGATTACCTGCCTCAGTCTGCCAGATACAGCACCGATTGCTCTCAGCCAAAGGTGCTGTAGTTGAGTTCAGGTGGCCAGAGGTATCTGCTCAAGAAGGCCAGGGGCTGCCATTGCCCTTCAATGAATTGCTCCAGTGCGCCCCCTACTGCTGTGCTGGAAGCATCTACTGTGAGAGTGGTGGGTGTCTCTGGCCTGGCGTGTACCAGAAGGGTGGTGTTGGCCAGTGAGTCCTTGGCCCTCTGGAACACCTCCTGGATGTCTCTGGATGCTCTGCTCAGTGGACCACCCCACAGTATCCCATCAAGCCTAGAGTCTCTGTGTCAGCAATTCTCTGCTGACCACTGGCTGATGGCTTTGTGGTCAAATGTGTTTGTCTATGAAACCATTCCCAGGAAGGTGAAGGGGCAAAGTCTTGCTGACTGGGACATTGAGTGGCACCCGGGCCAGACCAATCTTTCGCAACACCTGAGCCAGGTAGAACCTCAGCACATAGCGCCATTTGGTGCCCTTGCACTTTGGTTCCATGCACAGCCACACACAATGATGGCCATGCTGGTTACACCCTTGCCCCCATTGATTGACCATGTACATGGACCCCCACATGAATAGGAAAACTGTTTTGAGAATTGCCAGGGTGGAGGTGTGGGGATGCCCCACATGTAGCAGTACCGAGAGTTCCTTGTACCTTGCAACTGATCATCAGGTTTTATCTGATTGACAGAGTTGGGCATCTTTGTGGTTCTCCCTGTCTCCTGGAGCTGGGGGTCTCTGTACTGCTCCCCATCTCCTTGAGTTGGTGCATTGTTCTCCACCAGCCCCACAAGACAACCAAGACCCTTGGATGGAGGGCAGAGGTGCAGAGAGATCAGTGAGAACATGGGTAGTTTCAACAGTGTGGGGACCATCCAGGTGCCTGATAACAGGAGGAAACCAAGGGGAAGGCGAATGCAGGACATTTATTCGCAAGACATTGCGAGAGAGTGGATTCCTCGAACTCCTGAGGGGAGAAGGTGCTGATCGATCCATTGGTTTAGCTGGGCCAGGGTCTTGATATGGCAGCTGACTGGAATTGTCAGCGGGATACTGAGACTTGGGAGAGGAGGGGAAGGAGGGTGCAGTAGTGTTCTGACGAGAGAGTGCTGAGGGAGATGCAACATGGGTGGAAACTCAAGGCAAGGGACCCCTGATTGTTTGCAGGGATGGGATTTGTAAATAGACTCATAGATATCCAGCACAGAGCATCTTTGTCCCCCTGCCATCAGGAAGGAGATATGGAATAAAAGCAGGACAGCCAGGCAGCTTCTTACACAGGCCATGAGATTGACAAGGCAACATGAACTGGATGGGAGCAAAGAATAAAAACGGGGAGAGGAATATGGACTGAATACAACAACTCAGCCAGCAGGAGAGAGGGGCCGAAGAGCCTAATTCTGTGTTGTCTATCTGGACCAGCCTTTTGCATTCTAGCTTTAAAAAACCCAACCATTTTTAAATTTAATAATAATGGTACAGAATGAATCAAGAGACAAGATATCTGTCCAGCAGCGAACGTCTAAAGCACTTCCTGAAACGGAGGCTCTGAAACCACAGGGAGGTTCTGGCCGGAATGAGGCCCGACTTCTGCTAGAAGGAGGAGAAAAGAAGCAGGGATAATGTGGGGAAAGGGGTGGGGAGGGGAAGGGGTAGGGATGGCTTCCTCCGTTTACCTCTCCTTACCTCCACCCCGTTCCCTGTCTTGCGTAAACTTGTACTTCTCACTTTGTTCGTTTGAGATTGGTCACAGTGTTTGAGCTACCGAAATAAAATAGACACCCACACCGAGAGCAGTTCAGTTTAAACAAATGTTTATTACAAATTCAAAAGCGGATTTCAAACTACAATATGCAAGCCCTTCCCAATTATACTTATCAACGCCTGGACTGGTCCCAACTGCCGAAGCGAGGCAACGACTGCACACTTGTCGTAGGTTGTCGGTCGCCGGTAGCAGCTTCTCCACCTCCCTCGACTGGGACGTTAGCTGGACTCCAGAAATTCTTCTTCTTGCTGACGGATGTTGCCACTTCTCAGAGAGTCTCAAACTTCAGCAGCGGGACCATAGCTTATATTACCCGAAAACTGCTTACCCAAGCATCTATTCCCAGCACAGTAAGAAAGATAAGCGAGTAAGCTAGCATGTTAGGCTTCGATTGAATAACATAATTCTCAGCTTATCACTTTGAATACAATGGTTATTTTGCATCAAGGCAAGGCCTCTGACAGTCTGTGACCAAAACAAGCAGGAAGATTAAATGTTCTTGGTACACAGATGTCCTTTTGTCAGATAACTGCATCTCTGGCCCCTTGGTGGAATTTAGCTTATGTCTGCTGATTGTAAAAAACAAGCAGGTTCTCAGCCTTGCAGAAGCAAAGTCTGCAAAAGTATAAAACATGGTTTAAATCTTCCATTACATTCCCCTCCCCCTTTCCTTCCCCGCTCGCCTCCCGGTTCCCCTCCCCCTTCCCATTCCCCTACTCCTAACCTTAACCCCTAACAAACCTTAACCTTAACACTACCGATACCCCCTATCACTACTCTTCGTCCCCTAACTCTACCCCTACTCCGTCCCCTAACTCGATCTCTACCCCTATGCCGTCCCCTCACCCCAACCCTAATCCAACCCACCTTCTCCTAACCCTCACCCTACCACTACCTCCTACTCCCTTCCCCTTAACCCAACACAAACCCACATCCCCGAACTCTAAATCTCACCCTTAACCTACACCTAATCCGAGCCCATGTCTCCTAACCCTAACCATAATGCTACCTCTATCCCAGCCCTCTCTAACTCTAACTCTACCCACCTTCCCCAACCCAAACGTAAACCCTACCCCTATCCCCTACACCTATCCCCTTCCCCTAACCATACCCCTCACCCATACCCACACCCCCAACACTACCCCTTACTCTTACCCTTACCCCCTTCCATTACCCCCTTTCTCCTACCCCCTTCCCCTACCCCTCCTTCCCCTAGATTAAGGTTGGAAGGAGAAAGGGGAGGGGGAAGGGGGAGGGGGAAGGGGAGGTGAAGGGAGGAGGGCTGGGGTTAGGGCAGAGGTGTGAGGGAAGGGCAAGGTGAGCGGGAGGGGGTTGGGATCGAGGAGGGGTAGGGGAGAAGGGGGGGTGGGTGAAGGGACATGGAAGATGCAGGGAATGGGGTTGGCAGGGCCAGAGGGAGAAGAAGGGGGAGGAATTCAGGACATCATGATGTTATCTGACCTCTGATCAGCTGGGATACGAGGTTCTTCTGGACTTGTGTCTTGTCTCTGAGATCGCTCCTTCTCCTGGGAAGAGAAATATGGGTGATAGAGATGCTGTCTGCAAAGCCTGATCACGATGACTTTGGAGGGTCCCAACTCTTCCCCTATCACCCCCCTCCCTACCCCTGCACACTAGGGCCTTCCCCCTTCCTCTGCTTTACCTGAGGAAGTGTGTTTTGGAGAAAACCACGATCTATCTCTGCAGAGCTCAAAGCACCGTGTCTCCATCAGGCAACACCCTGGTTCACCACGACATGGCAGCAAATGCTGGACAAATCATAGATGGATTGGTTGAATCCCTTCAGCTGACCCATATGAACCTACCCCACAACGATATTACCCTTTCCTCCCTCACACCAGTACCTTCTGTTTTTCATTTATTCCTGACCCCATATTAAAATCATTTTCATGCCTTTTATGGACCAGCCTCCACTACTACCCCTGGCAATGCATTCCAGGCACCCACTATTTTCTGTGTGAATAAAATATACCCCTCACATCTTGACTAAAGTTCCCTCCTTATTTAGACGTCCTCTGGTATTCTCGCTCCAGGAATGCAAACAATATTCCAAGTGTGGTCTGACTTGAATTTTATACGTCTGCAACGTTACCTCTCAGTTCTTGAACTCAATCCCCTGACTCCTGAAGGCCAGCACACAATACACCATCTTAAACTCCCACTCAATTTTCATAGCAACATTGAGCGATTAATGGAGCAGGATCTAAATATTTCTCTGTCCTGCACACTGTTCATAATCCTGTCACTAACCAAGTGCTCTGCCCTCACGTTCTTGTAATCCGCATTCAATAAAGAAATTGGTCTATATGAAGCTACTTTTATGGGTATCCAACCTTCTTTGGAATAACTTTTATTCGTGCCCTTGAAAATGACTCTGGAAATAAACCTGGACCAGTTGCTTATTTAAGTACATCTGTATTTACAGGATTGAACTCCATCTGCCAATTATCTGAAAACTGGATGACCTATGACAACCTTCTACACTGTCTACAACATCTCTACCTCTGTGTCATCCCCTGACGTACCCACCCTTTCACTCCCATCATCATTCATAAAAATCACAAAGAGCAGGGGTCCCAGAGCAGATCCCTTTGGAGAGCCACTAGTCATTGTTCCATCTACTACTACCCTCTGTTTACTGCAGATAAGCCAATTCTGAATCCACACAGCCAAGGCTCCATGGATCCCATGCCTCCTGACATTCTAAATGAGGCCACTGTGAGGACCTTGTCAAGCACCTTACTAAAATCCACATGCAGCGCATACACACCTTTACCTTCATCTATTTCCTTTGACATCTCCTCGAAATACTCAATTTGACTCGTGATGCAGGACCTGCTCCTCAGAAAACTATCCATGAGTTTCCCCAGCATGTTTGTGCATTGCCCTCGGACCCAGCATCTGCAGACTTCCTGGCCAGTCCCTCCCTTACCCCTTCCCAGAGCTTCCGCATCCATTACAACATCAAACATTGCTGCCCAGTACAGGCCCTTTGGCCCATAAAGGCTGGACTGACCTTTGTAAACGTTCTCCACAACCAACTAACCCTTACCCGTACCACACCCATAACTATGGGTGGATAAAATATCCAATTAACTTCTTTCTGAAATAATGCATCATGAATTTTATGTTGATTCCAATTTTGAATAACTTTTCATAATTCTAGTTGAGCTCCTGTAAAGTTAGATCCATTATCAGAACATAATTCTTTGACTTGACCAGGTCTAAGAATAAAACGCTAAAGAACATTAATAAAAGAGTCTCTGTCAAGCAATGACGCTACTTCAAAATGAATTGCTCTCATAGTCAAACACGTGAAAATAACTCCATATCGTTTTTCAACACTTCGTCCTCACTTTACTTGCAAAGGACCAAAATAATCAACTTCCACGGATGTAAATGGGAATTCATCAGGTGAAACTCTGTCCTGTGGTAAATCTGCCATTTGTTGTTGTCTAGGTTTTCATTATCTCTGTCAGTCACAAAGAGATGAAACTTCATGATTTCATTATTAATATATTTAAGCACTGATGGGTAGACGTGTGGTTCCACCCTTCCCCAGTTAGACTATTAAATGCTTGTAAAAGTGGTTAAAAATACTGTTTATAGACTTTGGAATAGTGGAGGATCGAAATGGCTGCAAATGTGAAAAAATCGAAAACTCAGTTACAGAAGAAATTACCTTACAAAGTGTTCAAGAATCGAGGCCTAGTTCAAGTTGAAGCAACGGAGTTGTCAACTGGAGTCCCCAAGTCTCAGAGGACTCCTGCCCGGCTAAGTATCTCGTCGGTACCACTTGCGCTATCGCAGGATGGCGCCAGCTCAGTGATGTGTTCAGCGGTTTCGACTCATGCACTCGTGAGGGCGGGCCAGCAGAACACAGGCGTGAGGGCGGGCCAGCTGAGCGAGGACAGGCCCGTGAGCCTGCAGCATTGCCTGGTGGTCAGGAGAGGTACAGTGTAGCATCAGAAGACGCACCTGCGCAGTCGGTGGCCCTACCAGGCATGCACAGTGCGTCGAGGGTCCACAAACCTTTGGAGAAGGTGTGGGCTGTGGGGGAGCCTGAGCGACGGTGAACTGACGAGGTCGACACACTGTTGTCGGGTGTCCAGACCTGCAGCAGCACCGGAAGAGGACCTATTGCTATGGAGGAAGAGGATGCTCAACTTCATTAGAACTTGAAGAACTGGGGACTGAGGCAAAAGAAGGTCGGCCTCAAATGGAGGTTATGGATCCTGGACTGGATTCTGTGTTTCCAATTCTGGAAGGGATTGCTCAGCTCATGGAAGTTATGTCAAATATGTCAATGCAGATGACTCATCAGATGACTCAAGGATTTTTGGAAATGAAAACTCAAATGAACACTGTGTGTGAAGAAATAACTTTCATGAAGCAAGATATTAATGTAGTTAAGAGTGATGTTACGAGATGGACACGATCAGTGGATACTGTGCAAGATCATTTTAAAAAGATTGTGGAGGCTTTTTTGAATGCAAGAGTCAAGTGGAGCGTAATAGAGATAAAATGGAAATAGTGGAAGATCCTTTTGTAGATTGGGGGATTCAGAAGAAGGAATTATTGAAGTTTGACATTAGAAAACCAAAGTCGTAGAAATAATGTTAAGATAGTAGGTCTTCCGGAAGATATGGAAGGTTCGGATCCGGAGAAGATTTTGAAGAAATGGAACCCAGAAGTGTAGGGCAGGTAATTCATTCCGGATGGACTGGAATTAGATCGAGCAAACAGAGCGTTAAGGAAGAAACCGTTTCCAGGCCAATTACCACGAGCAGTTTTGATTCGCTGTTTTAAATATCAAGACAGAGAGGTGATCCTTCGATTGGTGGTGCAGAAAACACGGCAAAATCAGGATCCACTGATGGTTCAAAATAATAGGGTTTGTTTAATGCAGATCTGAGTCAAGAAATTATCAGAAGAGACCGAGAATTTAATTCAGCCTAAGAAGTATTGTGGCGAAAGGGATATAAATTTGCTTTTAGTTATGCGGCAGTATTGAAAGATTTTTATGGGAATTTTCAATCTCAGTTTTTTGAAAATGACCACGATGCTTTAATATTTGCAAATTCATTGCCAGATGTACGAGGAAATGGGCGATCTTCACCATTGTCACCGAAAGGAAGGGTCAATGGGAATGGAAATGGGAAGATTGGAAAATATGGAAAGAATGGGAAAAAAGTTGAATTGACGCAAAGTCTTCTCGATATTGATGATCCGGAACAATCATTGGGATTGGAATCACTGGGTTGAATGTTTTTGTTTCAGGACTTTGTAAAAGTCTGACTGGGGATGGGTGACACTGAGTCCTTTAGTCACCTGCCACTTGTGGACTTTACCACACCCAGATTTTTAGGGGACTGCTACTTTTGAGCAACTTGTTTTGGGATTGATTTTTCTCTATTTTTGGAATTTTTTAAATAGGTGGGATTCAATACAGTGAGACTTAGAAGGGGAGTATTATTTTATAGTGGGATTCACATTTGTGAGAAGGTTTAACAGTGATATACTATGAACTGTGTCAGATACTGTGACACCAGGTTGACAGTGGGGAGAAGGTTTAACAGTAATGTACGATAAACTGTGAGATACAGTGACACCCATTCACAGATGTGTAAAGGTTTAATGATGATGTATGGTAGACTGATAAGAGATACTGAGACAATGGGTTCACAACATTAACAAGGTTTAACAGTAATGTACGATAAACTGTGTGAGATACTGTGACACCAGGTTCACAATTTGAATAAGATTTAACGGTGAAGTAAAATAAACTGTGACAGATACTATGACACCATGTTCACAATGGGAATAAGGTTTAACACTGATGTAAAATAAAATGTGGCAGGCAAAGTGACACCAGATTCACAGTGGAGAGAGGTTTAATGCTGATGTGTGGACGAATGAGATCGTTACTGTGACATTGGCTTCACAGCAGTGAGAAGGTTTAACAGTAATGTACAATAAACTGTGTCAGATACTGTGACACCAGGTTCACAGTGGGGAGAAAGTTTAACGAGATGTACGATAAACTGTGTCAGATACTGTGACACCCATTCACAGATGTGTAAAGGTTTAACGATGATGTATGGTCGACTGATAAGAGATACTGAGACAATGGGTTCACAACATTAACAAGGTTTAACAGTAATGTACGATAAACTGTGTGAGATACTGTGACACCAGGTTCACAATTTGAATAAGATTTAACGGTGAAGTAAAATAAACTGTGACAGATACTATGACACCATGTTCACAATGGGAATAAGGTTTAACGCTGATGTAAAATAAAATGTGGCAGGCAAAGTGACACCAGATTCACAGTGGAGAGAGGTTTAATGCTGATGTGTGGACGAATGAGATCGTTACTGTGACATTGGCTTCACAGCAGTAAGAAGGTTTAACAGTAATGTACAATAAACTGTGTCAGATACTGTGACACCAGGTTCACAGTGGGGAGAAAGTTTAACGAGATGTACGATAAACTGTGTCAGATACTGTGACACCCATTCACAGATGTGTAAAGGTTTAACGATGATGTATGGTCGACTGATAAGAGATACTGAGACAATGGGTTCACAACATTAACAAGGTTTAACAGTAATGTACGATAAACTGTGTGAGATACTGTGACACCAGGTTCACAATTTGAATAAGATTTAACGGTGAAGTAAAATAAACTGTGACAGATACTATGACACCATGTTCACAATGGGAATAAGGTTTAACGCTGATGTAAAATAAAATGTGGCAGGCAAAGTGACACCAGATTCACAGTGGAGAGAGGTTTAATGCTGATGTGTGGACGAATGAGATCGTTACTGTGACATTGGCTTCACAGCAGTAAGAAGGTTTAACAGTAATGTACAATAAACTGTGTCAGATACTGTGACACCAGGTTCACAGTGGGGAGAAAGTTTAACGAGATGTACGATAAACTGTGTCAGATACTGTGACACCCATTCACAGATGTGTAAAGGTTTAACGATGATGTATGGTCGACTGATAAGAGATACTGAGACAATGGGTTCACAACATTAACAAGGTTTAACCGTAATGTACGATAAACTGT
This sequence comes from Narcine bancroftii, assembly GCF_036971445.1. Lineage (NCBI taxonomy): Eukaryota > Metazoa > Chordata > Chondrichthyes > Torpediniformes > Narcinidae > Narcine > Narcine bancroftii. The sequence goes on along the minus strand of NW_027211877.1, from coordinate 344,691 downwards.
GTGAGATACTGTGACACCAGGTTCACAATTTGAATAAGATTTAATGGTGAAGTAAAATAAACTGTGACAGATACTATGACACCATGTTCACAATGGGAATAAGGTTTAACGCTGATGTAAAATAAAATGTGGCAGGCAAAGTGACACCAGATTCACAGTGGAGAGAGGTTTAATGCTGATGTGTGGACGAATGAGATCGTTACTGTGACATTGGCTTCACAGCAGTGAGAAGGTTTAACAATAATGTACAATAAACTGTGTCAGATACTGTGACACCAGGTTCATGGTGGGGAGAAAGTTTAACGAGATGTACGATAAACTGTGTCAGATACTGTGACACCAGGTTTACAGTGGGGAGAATGTTTAACAGTAATGTACGATAAAATGTGTGAGATACTGTGACACCAGGTTCACAGTGGGGAGAATGTTTAACAGTCATGTACGATAAACTGTGTCAGATACAGTGACACCAGGTTCACAGTGGGGAGAAGGTTTAACAGTAATGTACGATAAACTGTGTCAAATACAGTGACACCAGGTTCACAGAGGGGAGAAGGTTTAACAGTCAAGTACGATAAACTGTCAGATACAGTGACACCAGGTGCACAGTGGGGAGAATGTTTAACAGTAATGTACGATAAACTGTGTCAGATACTGTGACACCTGGTTCACATGGGGAGAATGTTTAACAGTAATGTACGATAAACTGTGTCACATACAGTGACACCAGGTTCACAGTGGGGAGAAGGTTTAACAGTCATGTACGATATGTTGAGGTAGATAACGTGACACCAGGTTCACAGTGGGGAGAAGGTTTAACAGTAATGTACGATAAACTGTGTCAGATACAGTGACACCAGGTTCACATGGGGAGAAGGTTTAACGGTGATATACGGTAGACTGAGGCAGATACTGTGACACCAGGTTAACGTTGTGGAGAAGGTTTAACGGTGATATAATGTAAATTGAGATATATACCATGACACCATGTTCACAGTGGGGAGAAGGTTTAACGTTGATGGACGGTAGACTGAGGCAGATTCTATTACACCAGGTTCACAGGGGGAGAAAGTTTAACGTTGATCTACGATAGACTGTGGCAGAAACTTTGAGACAGGATTCACATTCTTGAGAAGTTTAACATTGATGTACGATTAACAGTGTCAGATACTTTGACATCAGGTTCATATTGGGGAGAAGGTTTAACGGTGATGTATGGTAGAGGGAGGCAGATACTGTGACACCAAGCTCATTGTATTGTTCATTTATCTTAATTACAACATCTAATTTATATCTCCATTTTTTTGTGACAACTTCCAAACATTCCATAAACTTCTATTCTAATCAGATTTTGTTCATTTAAATAGGTCACCACTAAAAGCCCAAATCGTTAAGTCTCTTAAGTACACAGCACAAAATTAAATTCTTTACCTGGGTTTGGTTCAACGGCACTTCAGTCTCCTTCATTAATTTTTCAGACCCTCATTTTGTGCTTTATGCTTTGCCCAGCCGATTCACCAAATGGGCATCCAACTCTATCTTCTCAGCTTGACCCAACGTCTCCTCTGTAAACTTAAGCAAACCAAGAAGACTAAAGTTAAAATTTTCACATTGGCATTTTTAAACACAAAAATGATGCTACGATTTGCAATTTCACATCAAAATCCCACTTGCTAAACTTGCAAGCAACTGAATCGCATCCTACAGCTGGAAAATTGCAAGAGAACTGCTTGGTTAAAGCAAAGATTCCACCCAGTCACCCCATTAAACGCCTCCAAGTTAACAACAGATAGCAACCTGAAAGTTAAATTCAAAGATCTGTATCAGGAATATTAACGGGCTGTTAAAAAAAAATTATTTCTGTTATTGAAAGAAAACTCCTCAGAGAACAACAGGCTCTTGTTGAACAATTCCTATTGTATTCCTCAAAATGGTTTGAATCTTGATTTCAAGCAGAGTCATTTGGCGAAATTGTTGGTCCAGAACAAACCCTGCCCACACACTCCCTTAAATACCTGCAAAGTCGTGGCTCAGCTCTGCTCCATGCTAAATGTATCAAGCTTTTGTGAAGAGATAACGGACTTTAGATGCTGGTTCGTTGAGTCACAAAAACATTAATGATTCTCTGAACAACACACCTCTATCTGAAAATCAACAAGAACCTTCCCGAGTGGTAAATATCAACAAGACATAATATCATTTCACTGTTGTGTTTGTGTCGTTGGAGAATTCCCTTTCCATTCAATCAGAATTGGAGTTTTGGGTGCCGTATTTGAGAAAAGATGTGCTGGTGTTGGAGAAGGTCAGAGATGATTTACTGGAATTATATCAGGAATGAAAGGGTTAGTGTATGAGGAACAATTGTCGACTCTTCGACTGTACTAGTTGGAGTACAGAAGGATAAGGGGGACCTCAGAGGCATTTCAAATGCTGGAAGGCTTGCACAGAGTACATATGGCAAATATGTTTCCCATGGAAGGGGATTCTAGGACAGGAGAGCATAATTACAGGATATAAGGGTGTCAATTTAAAACAAATGTGGAAAAATTGATTTTGTCAGTGGGTCGTGAAACCGATGTGAGATCATTAAGGCAGAGATTGACAGTTATTTGATTAGTCAAGGAATCAAGGGTTATGGGGATAAAGCTCGGGAGTGTGGGTGAGTGGAAGAATGGTGGAACAGACTCGACGGGCCTACTTCTGCTCCTATATCTTGTGATCTATATCCTGCTGGAGACCTAGACAACCCTCCTCTTGTATTGCATTCTTAGAAAAAAATTCTGCATTGTGGTTTTATGTCATGTGAACCCATTTCCGATTGAATCCCATGTTACAAATAACCCAATGGAAATTCTGCATTGAGAGGACTGCAGCTTCCTTATTTTAAAAATAGTTATGGAGCAGTTCAAATGAGATTTCTTGCTTTTTTTTTTGAAAGGGTTAAAATAGAATCAAATAAAATCGGAGAGGGAAAAGCAGAAGAATTTATATACAAGTGGGAATCAAAATTAATAGTTGGTGATAAAGATACACAATTGTTGAAACATTTGATTAATATATGGAATAAAATAAATGATGAAATTGGTGTAAGTGGATGTACATCACCCAGAATGGCTTTGATTCAAAATCCTCGTATCTTTTTCAAAGGATCATCAATTTCTGGATAGCGAGTTTTGTAAGGGGATTATAAATGTTGAAGATTGTCATGAAAGGTGTCAATTAATGCCATTTGAGCAACTGAGAAATAAATATCATATAACTCATTGCATTCTTTTTTGCTATTTCCAACTAAGAGCATATTTGAAGGGTAAGTTCGGACCAACCATATTGTACTGAAATAGAACTCCTTGTAAGAGGAATTGTTAAAAAAAATTATTTGATGATGTCCTCTTTATTACAAGTAGGAACTTTCAAATGAGGAGTTCATAAGTTGAGACAAAGGTGGGAAATGGATCTGAATAATTTAATTGATAGGCAAATATGGGGAGATCCATATAAGGATCTCAATGAAAGACATAAATTAGTTCAGTGTAATTGTTTTTACATCAGTCATGTAGCAGATGTCAACAAGGATTTTATCTGAAAGCTACACCTGGAGTCAAGTGACTCAGGCAGTTGGATTTGAAAAGCTCTACAGGAAGCTGATTTGGCAATAGAGATCACGTGATCCAGGGGAGTTGTATTAATTCACTTCAACCCAGCAGTCTGGAAGTATTGACTAGAGATCCACACTGCAGCAGTGAGGAAGGAATTCACAACTAGTTTTCCTTCTGCAGTTACTTCTTACACCAGAGAAATTGAATAGAATAAAATCAGAATTATCAGATCAATGTTTTAGGTGTGGTGAAGATGTCGCAACTTTCTTGCATTCAACTTATCTTTGTCCTAATGCAAGATCTTTTTGGGGAGAATTACAATATTAATGGAACAAGTTATCGGAGATTTTTTCCGCAGAATCTGATCTTATTTTATTAGGAAATATTGAAGGAACAAGGCCCAAATTAAATATATAAATATATCAATTGAAATTTGTTAAATTAACGTTAGTGGTGATGAGGAAATATATTGCACTTATTTGGAAATCAGATATATATATATATTTTTACAGATGCCAAGATGACATGCAAAAATTCAAAGTTGTATTCCTATGGAAAAAATTACATATTGATTGAGAAATATATACTCTATGCTTTTGCAAATTTGGCACCTGAATATTCAAATATCAGATTTCAATTTGTAATAATGCCCTTTCCATCCCTCTGGACATGTGCGATTCTCCTGTTAGTTACAATTTTGTTAGATTTCTTCGCCACTGTGAAATCTGGGGAAGTGGACGACTAGTACAGGGCACCAGAAAACAGGAAGACCACACCCCACCAACATCTCAGAAGCAGAGGATTCAATCCATGGGTCAGTGACCAAGGAAGCAGACCAGTGAGGGGTTCTGCAGCTGAAAGACCCACATAGGTGGCAGGCTGTTGGTGTCTTGAGGAGAGGAACCCACGCAGGCTGCGGGCTTCTGAACAAAGAAGTCAAGGAACTCACACCAGGCTGTGGAATGCTAGAGACTGGGTCAAAACTGGCTAAAAGTGTTTCAGGTATCAGACTTGGGAATTGAATAAGTGCTAAATTGTTCCTAATTATGTCAGAGGTTCCAAACTGGAGCTCACATTGCCAATGACTTGGATGGTCTGTGAGCATTGAAAGAGAATCCAGAGACCATCAGTGACTTGGCCCAGCATTTAGGGTGGTGGGGGTTGGGGAGCACTCAGTCTTTCTCTGACTGCAAGAGGCATTTCAGGCAATTTCTGCCAGAGGTGAGTCTGTCTGTCTTACAGCTGGAAAAAAGCAATTTTGTGTGATATGACACTTTTTAATTACATGACAGTAAATTGTCTCCTGAAATAGAGAGAGAGGTTCAAGTTTCAAACTATTACAAACTCCACTCACCAGATTATACCTCTTCCCACTTTTTTTTTGCAAGGACACCATTGATTTTATCACAGCTCTTCTGCTGCATCTGTCCTGTGACAGATTATATATTTTACATTGTATATAGATATGTTTTTGAAAGAGTTGGATTGGACGAGTCGTTTAGGTCACAAACATATACATCCACTTCACAAAACAGCTCTTATTTAAAATGCAAGAGCTTTGCTGAGACTGAGCCAAGAGCCTTTGCAAAGACAAAACAAGGAGACTTTTGCGAAAGAATTTCAAAAGGAGGTGTAAATGGAATATTGTTTTTAAAGCAACAGATGAATGGACTCAGAAGTTTGGGTCTGGTGCAATCATCTGGCTGGTACCAGTTTGCTGTTCTAAGAAGGTCATGTGGTTTTGCAAGCAGAGAGGAGAGACCAAATAGGCTTTTTCTAAAATTGAGAGAGAGAGAGAGAGAGAGAGAGAGAAATGGCAAGCTGGCATCTTGTTTTGAAGACGGTTTGTGAGTTCTCAGTTCAACCTGTTGAAAAACTTTGTTGTCCATACAAGAGGAAATGGCTGGCTAGAAATGATGTTTCACCTGAAATAAGGGAAACAAAAGGAAATCAATGGTGACCTGCAGAAGAGGTTCTCATTTGGAAAACCCTGATGGGTCAAGTTTCTTTGGCAAGACACCAAAGTGGCTGATCAGAGGGAATCAGTCTTTGTGTGTCCAATGTGCATGAAATCCCTCTCTGAAACCAACAAGAGCCTTCCTGGAGGGTAAACATTTACTTCTAACCACCAGAGCTTGGTGAAAATTCATAAATGTTGAATTCTGTGCACAGTATAAGAATTGATAGATACCGGTGAACTTGGAGTCATGTCAAAGAACTTTATGCACATTAAATACACCTGCACTTAAAATTAGAAGGGGGTAATGGAAGGCTGTTAAATTAATAGAGATAAGTTAAAGTTTGATCCTGTTTGTTTTTCTGTTTAAAGAAAATTAAAACCAATGTTTGTTTAAGAACGAATGGTGTTATTGTTCAAAATCTGCCTGTGATTCTAAGTATTCTTGGACTGAATAGACATCTGGGCCAAATGGCTATTTAAAGACAATCTGTACATGATTGTACATCCTAGAGTACAATGACTACTTCTATCCACTAAAGATTGTTAAAGAGCAAGAATGGACAATACAATCACATAAAATTCCCATCCATACAGCACACGTATTAATGCAAAAAACAATCACACCTCCTTATCGGTCAGGAAGTGCCTACACTTCCCAAGGAGGCTGAGGAGGTCAAGGCCAACGGCTCTCATCCTGAGATTTTACAGGAGCGCTGTTGAGTCTCCTGTCTGGCTGCACCATTTGATGATCTAGTTGCTGTAAAGCATCAGACAGGAATGATGCCGAGTTGTGAGGATCACTGGGCTCTCCCTTTTTCTGTAGATGACATTTACTAGGAGTGTTGTTCAAATTGGGCTCAAGGAATAGTGCAAAGACCATTTTGATCTAGTGAACAGCATCTTTAACCACGTCCATCATCAAAATCAGGACTTACAGGCTGGGGAATAGCTTCTTCCCACAGGCTGTTAGATGGATGAAAAGTATCCTGTAAGTGTGATAATCCTCCTAAATATTTATTTATGTAGCGGCTACTTCGATAGAGCTACTAAAGCAACACACACACACACACACACACACACACACACACACAAACACACACACACACACACACACACACACACACACACACACACACACACACACACACACACACACACACACACACCAGGTTAGTCAGGCTTCTTCTATTTACAGCATGTCCCGGGCTCCATGGGTCAAGGTGGGACATCATTATGAGTTTGCTGCCGATCCACGGGACCAGAGCTTTAAATTAAGCCCTGTGAGTGTCCCGCACCTTCCGGCAGGGGAAATCACAGATCAACGTGCTGTTCCTCGGGACGCAGCACCACGTGCATGCGGTCAATTAAATGGATGAGTACCCAGCTGTCTGCCTTATGATTTCATGTGCCCGCCAAAGAACCTTGCCCAGTCGGCCCGCTTCACAGCTGCTACAACCCCCAGAATCGTCACCAGAAAGAAAAACACCAGCTGCATGCACCTTAGGTGGACACCCTCATCGTCTGGGATGGGGGCACTGAATGGGTGAAGCGGGATCCACATGTGCAGTCTGTCCAAACTAAACAGTTGAGAATGTCCCCCAATGTCCAAAGTATACTAAAATCCATCCTTCTTCACCACGCGGAAAAGGCTCTCATACGGTCGTTGTAACAGCACTCCTGTGTACTGTCTGCGCACAAAAACAAAATCAGCGTCCAGGAGTTGTGGGGCACATTCTGTTAAAGGGATCCAAGCCAGTGGGTAGGAAAAGCTTTGCTGATAGCGATACCATGTCGAAGCTGCTGAAGGATATTCAGATCAGAGTTGGTTGTGAAATGAATGTCCCATGAAACTGTAAGGACCGTACAATAAACCATCTCTGCGGACAATGCAAACATATCTTACTTTGGAGCTGTGAGCACTCCCAAAAGAACGCATGGCAACTCATCAACCTAATTGGGACCAGTGAGTCGGGCCTAAAAAGTGGACTTCAGTTGCCAGTGGGAACGTGGGTGAATTGTGTTCCGCGGACTGAATTAATGTGGGAAAACCAAATCTAGCCATCCAGTTGACGATGAATGCTCTGGCCCTTGTCTCAGTGTCACTGGATGGCAACGGGACGGCCTCTGGCCAGCGCGTGAAATGTTCTACAACTGTTAGAATGTATCTCATGTTTTGAGATTCTGGCAATGGTCCAAGCAGGTCCACATGCACGTGTTCCAACTGCCTGCATACCGGCAGGAAATGTTGAAGAGGTGGCTTAGAGTGGCACTGAATCTTGGCAGTCTGGCAGGAGGTACATGTGCAAACCCATTGTATGACACCTTTTCTCAGTCCATGCTATACATATATATTTGACATGAGCTTGACATATGTTCTGATGTATGGATGAGATAAGCTGTGTCTCTGGTCAATAAGGTGTTTCTTCCAAGATGCAGGAAACATTGGTCTAATGTAGCCCAAAGACATGTCACAAAGTAAGGTTGGCCACCCAGTTGTGCTGCCCTCTGCTGTATGTCCAGGTTAGTAATGGCCATACTGTATGCCTGAACATCGGGGTCCATTGCCTGGATACTGGCTAATTCATGAATATCAATGTCACCCTGAATATGATATATAGTCGGTCTGGACAGCATATTCGTGATGAGATTGTTTTTACCAGATGTTATCCAAGTAGATGTAAGGGAACTCTAAATCTCTGTCCAAAGTGTCTATAACCCGCTGGCAGGTTTGAACACCATTCTTCAACTTAAGTCACATCCTAAAACATTCGAAAAGCCCAGAAGGGATAATAATCACCGTTTTAGGAATGTCTTCCTCATGGATGGGATCTGATGGTATCTCATGACAAGATCAACCTTGGAGAAAGCACAGAAATTGTGCAGATGGGAGGCAAAATCTTGCATATGAGGGACGTTAAGACAGTGGGTCTTATCCTGAGATATGGTCTGCTGGCCTTCGTAAATCATAGCATAGACTAGAGTATAGCTGGAAAGTGATGCTGCACTGTTTAAGGAATTGGTGAGGCCAGGTTTGGAGAATTGTTTTCAGTTCTGGTCTCCAAATATAGGAATGAAATAGATAAGGTGGAGATGGTGCAGGAAAGATTTACAAAAATGTTACGTGGCTTACAACATCTAGATTACAGAGAAAGATTAAGGAGACAGCAACTTTATTCATTGGAACGTAGACGGTTGAAGGGGGTTATGATAGAGGTATTCAAAATTATGAAAGGAATAGATAGACTAGACATGAGTAGACTCTTTCCCCTGAGGGCAGGGGAGTTTGGAACAAGAGGGCATGAGTTCAGGGTAAGGGGGCAAAACTTTAGGAGGAATGTTAGAGGATGTTTCTTCACTGAGAGAGTGGTGGCAGAATGGAATGATCTTCCAGAAGAGATAATTGCGGCAGGGTCCTTTCTGTCATTTAAGAGAAGGTTGGATGTGTACATGAATATCAGGGTGTTGGAGGGATGTGGCCAGAGTGTTGGAGGGGAAAACTAGTGGAGTTGTTCATGTGAACTGGCACAGACTCAAAGGGCCGATATGGTCTGTTTCTGTGCCGTAATCTGTCATATGGTTATATGTGCTGGGCTCCACAGGACAAGGTGGGACATCATTAAGAGTTTGCTGCCGACAGGTTTGAATTAAGCTCCGTGAGTATCCCACGCGTTCTGGGAGGAAGAAACGTCCATATCCTCTGCGCATCCAGAGATGCAAGATGTCGCCAAAATCTTTGGCCTGGCGGCGGGCCAGGAGGAGCGCGAGCATGGAATCTGACCCGAGCCTGGCTTGACTAAGGAGATGGGGGGTGGGTGCCCGAATGCGAGCACGGTTTAGCAGGAAGGCGACTGACAGTATGCAGCGGCCCATCTGGAGATGCTCCCCTGCGTGCTACTGAGCCTCTCAGCATGGATGAATGTTATCACATGCAGGAAATTCTGGATCAGAACCACAGTCTGGCTGCCAGGTATGAGGTGAAGGAGGACAACTCAGAAATTCGAGAAGAAGAGGAAGAATTACTACTTGCTGCAGTTGGACTCACTGAAGGAAGGCCTTAGGCTTTCAGAACATCTCCTTCTCCAATGAAAGCTGTTGTTTAACCACAGACACTTTCCCCAGTCTTCAAGGCCCCTGCAACAAGGATGGAAGTCAAGTTCATGTCTACAGAACTGATCCAACCAAATGAAAAGATGATGTCTTCTATGACCTAAAATTTTGAAACTTTAAATGATCAATTTGCTGGTATAAAGGAAATAATGGCTGGTATGTGTGAAGAAATTACATTTATTAGGGGGCGTGGCAAGATGGCGTAGGGAACAGACGTGCCTTCCAGACCTCTCCTGACTCTGATTTATTGTTTTGTCTTTAGGTGCCCGTTAAAGTTCTTTTAAAAGTTCATAAATAATAAGAGGTGTTGGATTAGTGCCTAATCGTTTATATGCAAAGAAAAAGGTAAAAGAAAACATCAACAGACTGTTAAAAAACTACATTTTCCGAAAATGTCTGAGCCTACTTGTTTACAAGAAGCCAGGACTCAGCGTAGAATGGATCCAGAGGAAGACGTACAGAGTTTGGCATTGAAACTCCATTTTATGCCGGTGAGGCACTCTGAAGGTCGCACTCAACAGCTTTCAGAACAAAGGGCTGGACGGGTGCCAGTATTTCACACAACGGCCACTGTGAGTGCTGTTACTGAGACTTTGACAGTTGAATCAGCTGCGGCGCTACCAGCTGGAGAGTTAAAGAGCTGTCATTCAACTGCTACAGTGGTGGCGCTGCAAAATGCATCTTCAATTACAACGGTTTTTCCAGACATTGATTCAGTGAAGATGATTAAAGAGATTTGGCTTAAAGATAACCCTGATCTTCAGTCTCCTGGCATTGCTGGGGGGACTTTGAGAGGGATTTTTATACAAAGTCAAACTGCTAGAAAAGATACTAAATTAAGGGAAGGGACAGAAGATCCCGTGGTCTCTAAGGAACAGCAAGACCCCATTATGCCTGAATCTACTTCTGTTGAAATGTCTGTTAAGGATCTTGAAGATAAGATATATTCTGTATCGAGTCACTTAGCTAATTTTGTGAACCTGTTTATTTCCAAGATTAATGCAATGGCGGAAGTCATTAATGGACCTTTTAAGCTTGAAACCATTGAAAGATTTGAAATGCGTGATCAAGGTTTAGTCGATGCACAGGATCAACTGCAAGATGAAAATAGAATAATTGAAACATTGCAGATCCAAAATAAAAATTTAGCAAAAAAGTTTGATTATTTGGAGAATCAATCTAGACGGAACAATGTGAAAATTGTTGGTTTGCCAGAAGGCATAGAAGGACCAGATCCAAGAAATTTTTTTACTGAATGGATTCCACGAGTGTTAGGACAGGATAAATTCCCTGAAGGTTTAATACTAGAATGTGCTTATAGAGTTTTAAGAAAAAAATCTTTTTCAGGACAGAATCCAAGATCTGTTTTGATCTGTTGTTTAAACTACTGTGACAGAGAGACAATTTTACGTACGGCTATTAGAAATGCCCAGCAAAGTAGATCTCCTTTGATCGTTCAGAATAATCCTGTTTTCTTCTATCAAGATTTGAGTCAAGAAATTATGTTTCAACGATGCGAATTTAATTCTGTGAAAGAACGGTTGTGGAAAAAAAGACATAAGGCAACATTCAGGTATTCTGCGGTACTGAAGATTTTTTAGGATGGAAATTAGCCAAAGTTCTTTGACAATCCTAAAGAGGTTATGGACTTTGCTCAGTCTCTACCAATCATGCAGTTTCAGGAACGATGTAGTCCTTCAAGGTCTCCAAAGAGAGTAGAGATGTAAGGTGGGATCCAGTTTTTTAAAAGAAATGAAAGCAATGGTGATAGAAGTGGTAACATTGATTTAAAAAAATAAATCTTTTATCTTCTATTTTTGAGAAGAGTTTAAATAGTTTAAATAATGATGATAGTTTAATGAAATGGGAGTTGGTAGAGGGAACTGGGTGGGCACTAGTTTCCAGAAGTCATCAGCTACCTGTGAGTTATCTCACACCCAATATTTTGGGGGAGTTACCTCTTTGGACGGTTTAAACAGGAGGAGGTAGTTGTGACCTCTGACCTGTTTTTTTTTTCTTTTTAATTTTTGGGTTAAGAAGTGAAGGTTTTTTTTATTATTTTTTAAAATAAATATTTTTTTAACTCTTTTTGTTTTCTGATTGTATTTGAGAGGGAATTAGGAGGTTTTTTTCTCTCCTTTTTTTCTCTTTTTTTTGGGGACGTTTTCTCTTTTTTCTTTCTTTTTTAAGAGGATGATGTCACAGAAGATAAAAGTCAAAAATTGAGGATGTTGAATTAGATGAAGAGGAAGATGAGGGGAAAGGTGATAAGAATAAAAAGAAGAAAATTAAGTACAAATACATTGAGGGAGAAGAGTTTAATAAAATTAAGTTAATTTCGATGGAGAATTTTGAAGATGTTATAAATGAAGCATATGGAGAATTTTTTTAAGAGTTTGAACTTTTTTATTTTTTTATATAAGGGGAGGGGAAGGGAATAAAAAGTTTATCTGATTGTTTTTCTAAAGGATGCTTTTGTTCTCTCGATGAATTATAAAGGAAACTTGGTATTAATGGAAATTCTGTATTTATGTATTATTAATTATGATTTTTTGTATAACAGGTATGTGGTTGATATATGATTTTAATATTTGAACTTAGTTTTAAAGTGGATTTCATTTGTTAAATACATGTATTATGTTTGATTTAAATATATGTTTAAGGGTATTATTTTAGTATTGATATTTTTTTTTGTTGTTAGTAATTTTTTTGTTGTTAAGTTTTATCCTTTTTTTGTAAGTGGGGTTTTTTCTATTTTATTTACAACATTGTTAATTAATTCTTCACTCTTTTTTTGGGGGGATTGGACTAATTTTAAATTAGATGATTAATGTTGTGTTATAATTATTGGGGGGGGTTAATTTGTGTAGTTTAACGATGTAGTATTCTAATTTTTATTATCTTATCTTTTATTATTTTTTTAAATATAATTTTTATTTTATTCATGTCATAAAATTTTAAATAAAGTTAAAAAAAATGACTATGGAAAGGATATCTTTTTCTGCCTAAAAGTGGACCACCACTCGAGTCCCGACACTCCGCATCATCCCACTACTCATCCATAGACCAAAGAAGTGTTGGTGCAGACTCCCCCACAGACACACCTCCACCCTCCCAGTCGGCAACAGTGATGACCGGCACAGAGGGTACCCGGGCTCTGCACTCACCACCTCCACTGATGTCACCAAGCTGGGGAGCCCCTGGACCTTGAATGGCACCCACTGAGTAGGCGGCCACAGTGCCTACCCCTGGCTTCCTACCACCTGGTAGGGCTGCCATTTCCCCACATACGAGGTGCCCTACATCCACTCTCTCGATGACCTAGGGGAGCACCCAGCCTTTGGCAACCACTGCAACAAGAGGGCCTTTACTGCAGCTGAACTGTTCTGGATGATCGCCTTCCGCAAATATGGCACCGCATGGCTCTCCAACGAAATGACCTGGTTGGCCACCCTCCTGGAGATGTTGGCCAATGAGACAGCAGTGTCCCTGCACCAAACAAAGGACACCCTGACCTGAAGAGTTGTGGAGCTGAAGGAGAGACGTATAGTGGCAATGCCAAATCGGATGGTCCTGGACTACTTGCTGGCAGCTGTGCTGTCATTGGCCAGGAGGGCCGCAGCTACATTCCCAAGGAATCCTCTAACATCACCCAGCTGACTGACCACATTCGGGACTCAGTGGCCAAAATTCAAAAATCCAAGGACCAGATCCACCAGCATCACCACCTCATGGGGACCCTGGGGGCCATTTGGCTCCACGAGGGGCATTTGGGTGACTATCGTTCATTGGGGGATTGCACTTATTTTTGTTATCATAGCTATAGTTATTCCATGATGTGATTGTCAATTTATAGGCACCTTTGCATTGCCCCGTTTGACCTTCTTATTACCTGTCGCACTTTATTGGCAAGCAGCATGTCTTCCGAAGGGGTGGATTGTCATGGAGAGGTAGTGTCCACCACCTGGTGGCGCTGCTGTACTCCTGTTCGGTGGACATACTACCTGTCAATCCAGGTCAAAGACTCACTCCAAGCCATCAAGGTGACCCTTGCGATTGGCCCACCTAAATCACCAGGAGCTGCAGTCCAGGCAGCCCGGCTAGACTCAGCCCTGACCTTCACCCAATTGCCCCACCTAAACCACCAGGAGCTGCAGTCCAGGCAGCCTGGCCAGACTCAGCCCTGACCTTCACCCAATTGGCCCAGGTGAATCACCTCGACTGACCCCTGCCGAGCCCCTGAACTTGGCTTCGAGCATTGGCCACAGCAGTCAATGGGGCCCAGCCTTTCCCGAGTGATCGGCCCTCCCAGCACAGTCCCCCAGAACTATAAAGAACCATGTCCCCCTTTGTTCTGCCTCTTTCAACTCATTGTGGCTAGGAAGTAGCACCTTCCACACTGGGTTGGGGTGAGTCTCGAGGTCAGCGAGGAAGAGCCGTGTCCATATCGGTCAAGGGGTGGGAGCTCACAGTATCACCTTGATCCTGAATGTTGAATGTGTAAGTTCATGTAATTTCCCCCAAGCTCTGTCGGTTTCTCCCTCCTAATTAGAAGTGTATATTTACTCCCTGCGTACTCTGTGTATAGAGGTTTGCCTAACATATCGACCCTGTTGTCATGTTTCCATCCCCGATATAAAAGTGTGCTTTGTACCTCCGCTTTGGTCTGATTCTTAACGTTTGGGACCCACATGAACCCGACAACAATGAAGGAGGGGAAGCAAAGTATTTTATCAGTAAATGGAGAGTCAAATTACTAGAAAAAAAGACAGATAGATCCGATCAGAATGTGGCAAGAAATTAATGTAGGTTTATGGAAAAAAGGTAGGGATCTCAAGAAAAACACCAGTGAGTAAAAATGTGTTATTGCCTATGAACAGAGGGAATAGAATATTAAATTTGTGGGAAGAAGATTTTATAGACATCAAATATAATATGGGGAAAAGGATTTATATTAATCGAAACAAAGGTGGAAAGAAGATTGAAATATACAAATTCAAGAAGAAATAGGGTCAAGATTGTTTCAAGAGTGTTATAAATATGATTTATGTCAATTATAAAAGTACAATTGTCTACATCAATTCTGCTTTACTCCATATAAATTAAATGGACTTATCTCCAATTATTCCGAGAAATGTTTTCAATGTAATCAGGTGATCGGGATTTTTTTTTCCATTCAGTTTGGATCTGTGTAAAAGTGGAAGAATTTTGGAAGGATTTCAGTATATTATTAGGACAAATTATGAAGATAAAAAATCAAAAAGACACAAGAATATTTGTGCTTGGTCAACTTTATGAAGCAGATACAAAACTGAAGTTGGATAAATATCAAACAAACTTTCTGAGTCTAGCAATAGCAGCAGTGAAGAAATGTGCAGCACTAACATGGAGAGCAGAGAGATTTGTAACGAGGGATGGGACATTGAAATGCAAAACTGTGCCACCATGTAACCACATAACCATTTACAGAGCAGAAACAGGCCATGTCAGCCTTTTGACTTCGCAACGATTCACTAGAACAACTCCACTAGCTCAATCCTCCCATTCTCCGCCAATATCCCACCAACCCCTTCACCTCCATGTACACATCCAACCTTCTCTTAAATGACAGAAGGGACCCTGCTGCAACTATCTCATTCGGAAGAACATTCCATTCTGCCACCAGTCTCTGAGTGAAGAAGCATCCTCTAATATTTCTCCTAAAGTTTTGCCCTCTTACCCTTAACTCATGGCCTCTTGTTCCAACCTTCCCTATCCTCAGGGGAATGAGTCTGTTTATGTCTAGTCTATCTATTCCTTTCATAATTTTAAATACCTCCATCAAGTCCCCTCTCAGTCGTCGACATTCCAATGAATAAAGTCCCAGTCTCCTTAATCTCTCCCTGTAATCCAGATGCTGTAAACCAGGCAACATCCTTGTAAATCTTCTCTGCACACTCTCCACCTTATCTATATCCTTCCTATAGTTCGGAGACTAGAACTGAGCACAATACTCCAAACCTGACCTCACCAATGCCTTTAACAGCTGCAGCATCACCTCCCAGCTCCTGCACTCTTTCTTTGGCTTGGCTTCGCGGATGAAGATTTATGGAGGGGTAATGTCCACATCAGCTGCAGGCTCGTTTGCGGCTGACAAGTCTGATGCGGGACAGGCTGACATGGTTGCAGCGGTTGCAAGGGAAAATTGGTTGGTTGTGGTTGGGTGTTGGGTTTTTCCTCCTTTGTCTTTTGTCAGTGAGGTGGGCTCTGCGGACTTCTTCAAAGGAGGTTGCTGCCCGCCGAACTGTGAGGCACCAAGATGCATGATTTGAGGCGATATCAGCATACTGGCGGTGGTCAATGTGGCAGGCACCAAGAGATTTCTTTAGGCAGTCCTTGTACCTCTTCTTTGGTGCACCTCTGTCTCGGTGGCCAGTGGAGAGCTCGCCATATAACACGATCTTGGGGAGGCGATGGTCCTCCTTTCTGGAGAAGTGACCTACCCAGCACAGTTGGATCTTCAACAGCGTGGATTCGATGCTGTCGGCCTCTGCCATCTCGAGTTCTTTGATGTTGGAGATGAAGTTGCTCCAATGAATGTTGAGGATGCAGCAGAGACAACGCTGGTGGAAGCGTTCTAGGAGCCATAAGTGATGTCGGTAGAGGACCCATGATTCAGAGCCGAACAGGAGTGTGGGTATGACAACAGCTCTGTATACGCTAATCTTTGTGAGGTTTTTCAGTTGGTTGTTTTTCCAGACACTTTTGTGTAGTCTTCCAAAGGCGCTATTTGCCTTGGCGAGTCAGTTTTCTATCTCGTTGTCTATCCTTGCATCCGATGAAATGGTGTAGCCGAGATAGGTAAACTAGTTGACCGTTTTGAGTTTTGTGTAGCCGATGGAAATGTGGGGGGGGGGGGCTGGTAGTCATGGTGGGGAGTTGGCTGATGGAGGACCTCAGTTTTCTTCAGGCTGACTTCCAGGCCAAACATTTTGGCAGTTTCCGCAAAACAGGACGTCATGCGCTGGAGAGCTGGCTCTGAATGGGCAACTAAAGCGGCATCGTCTGCAAAGAGTGGTTCACGGATAAGTTGCTCTTGTGTCTTGGTGTGAGCTTACAGTACTCCAAACCTGGCCTTACCAATGCCTTTAACAGCTGAAGCATCACCTCCCAGCTCCTACACCCTACACTATGATTTATGAAGGCCAGCAGACCATATGTCTTCTTAACTACCATGTCTACCTGGGAATCCACCTTCAGTGAACTCTGTACCATAACTCCAAGATCCCTGTTCCTCTGCATTCCTCGACCCCCTCCCCTTAACTGCATAGGTCCTATTTTGGTTATTTTTTCCAGAATGCAGCACCTCTAACTTGTCAACATTAAATTCCATCTTCCATCTTTCAGTTCACTTTTCAAAACAAACCAAATCCTGTAATCCAAGAAAACCTTCCTCACCATCCACAACTCCCCCTATTTTTGTATCGTCTGCATATTTGCTTTCCCAGTTCGCCATCCCCTCATCCAAATCATGAATATAAATGATAAACAACAGGGGACGCAGCACCAATCCCTGAGGCACACTGCTCGTCACAGGCTTCCATCCTAATAGAGAGTTGTCCACCATGACTCTCTGCTGTCTTTCTCCCAGCCACCTCTGAATCCATCTCACTATCTATTAATCCATAGTGATGAACCTTCCTAACTAACCTTACATGCAGTACTTTATCAAAAGCTTTACTAAAATTTAAATAGATCTTGTCAACCGCCCTACCTTCATCCACATTTCTTATCACCTCTTCAAAAAACTCAACAAGATTCATCAAACATGATTTTCCCTTCACTAACACATGCTGGGTGCTCCCAATCAATCCCTGCCTATCCAGATATTTGTACATACTATCTCGAAGAATACCCTCCATAACCATCCCCACCACCGAACTCAAACTTACTGGCCGATAATTACTTGGCCTACACCTACTGCCTTTTTTGAACAACAGAACTACATTTGCAACCCTCCAATCCCGCGGCACCACACCCTCCTCCAGTGAAATTTGAAAAATCGCTGTCAGTGCCCCTGCTATTTGTTCCCTGACCTCGCTTAAAGTCCGGCGAAAAATCCCATCAGGACCATGAGACTTATCCACCTTAATTGACCCCAGAAGCTCCAAATCTCTCGCTTTACTAATCCCTATCCTTTCCATAACTAAACCATTTACCTCTCTGATCTTGTATAGCCCAATGTCCGTTTCCCTCGTGAATACAGATGAGAAAAATTTGTTCAATATTTCTCCATCTCATACGGTTCCTGACATAGTTCACTGGTCCCATCATCCAGTCGACCTTTTCTATGTTTAACCCTCCTTTTACTGTTCACATATGTGAACAAACCCTGAGGATTCACCTTCGCCTTATTAGCTATAGACACATCCCTTTTTACCTATCTGCTTAATCCCTTGTTTTTTATATTTGGTGTAGATCTACCTCTTGTCCCGTACCAACTTCTTAATTTCACCAGAAAACTATGGCTCCCTCAAACCTTTAGTCTTCCCCTTTGGCCTGATTGGAACATAAAGATCCTGTACTCTCAAAATCTCACCACTAAATGTCCCCCAAATTTTTTCTACATCCTTTCCAGGAAAAAGTTCAACCCACACAACTCTCTGCAAATCCCTTCTCATTTCTCCAAATCTGGCCTTCCCCTACTCGAAGACCATCAACCTCGGACCCGACCTATCCCTTTCCATCATTAAGCTAAAGCTAATGGACCCATGATCACTGGATCCGCAGTTCTCCCTAACGCACACCTCTGTCACCTGCCTCATTGCATTCGTAAACAACAGATCGAACACTGCTCCCCCTCTAATTGGCGTCTCAACATATTGCTGCAGAAAGCAATCCTGAACACAATGCTTAGCCATCCTGCCCTTTTACTGACTGCGTTTCCCAATTGATGTTTGGAAAATTGAAATTCCCAACCAACACCACCCTATTTCACTTGCATATCTCACCTATTTGCACATTAACTCTCCTAGCTCCCTTTCTCCATTTGGAGGCTTATAATATACCCCCATAATAGTAACCTCACCCTTCTTATTTTTCAGCTCTACCCACACTGCCTCTCTTGACGAGCCCTCCAGTCTACCTTGCCTCAGCATTGCTGTAATATCCTCCCTGACATTTAATGCCACACCTCCCCCTCTTAATCCACCAACTCTGTCACATCTCAAGCAGTGAAATCCTGGAACATTCAACTGCCAGTCACAACCTTCTTTCAACCACGTCTCGCTAATGGCCACAACATCATAATGCCGCATGTCAATCCACACCTTTAGCTCATCCAGCTTCCTTACTACGCTCCTCACATTAAAATAAATACAACTCAGGGATCTCCTACATCCTACCTTCTGAATATCCTCCTTTCTACTATTCTCACAATTTTCACTGCAACATCTGTTTACGACTTCCTGCTTTTCTTCCCTCAAATTATTTAAACTTGTCCCTTTCCTTATCCTACTAACCCTCACCCTATAACTCTTGCCCTTTTTCTTTTTTCCCTACAGAGGTTGACACCACACCTCTGCCCACCATGGTCTGACTATCCCCCTCCTCAGTATTCAAGGTGGAGTACTGATTTCTGAAGATTACAGACTCGGGTGCTTGCACATGAATTTGCCCCCTTCCTTTCCTCCTCCTAACGGTAACCCACTTCCCCTCATCCCGTGAGCCCCTGGGCGACCACCTGCCTGTAGCTCTTGTCTACGATAGCCTCATTTTCCCTAACCAGAGTAAGGTCATCGAGCTACAGCTCATGTTCCTTGACCTGGTCCTTCAGGCCACACTCCTTGTCCGTGATGGCCTCACTCTCCTTAACCAGAGGGAGGTCTGGTTGTCTGTCTCTGGATTCTCTGCTCAGAGGATCACCCCGCATTATCCATCAAGTCCTGGTATCTCTGTGTCAGCAGGAATTCCGTGCTGACCACTACCTGATGGCTTTGTGGTCAAAATGTTTGTCTATGAAAACTTTTCCACAAAGGTGATGTGGCAAAGTCTAGCTGACTGGAACATTGCACCAATCTTTCAGAACATCTGAGACAGGTAGATCCTTGGTTCATAGCGGCACTCGATGCCCTTGTACTTAGTTTCTATGCTCAGTCTGATGCAACCTCACACGATGAAGGCCACATTGGTTACGCCCTTAACCCCATTGTCATGGAATATATATTTGGGAGAATCTGGTAAAATTAGAGTAGGTTAAAGACATACACACATTTTAAAACATATTTTATTTGAAATACTGAAGAATTCATATTCAGTTACATCACAGAAACTATGGAGAATGCTATGCACATTTCACAAGTAGCTGCAAATTGAAATGAGGTCATGAAATAACTAGACCATTGTTTTGGTTTGGAGACAGGCTGGCTGGTTGAATATCTACAAAGTGCTGAAAGAAAGGTCACCCCTGGGTTTTGTTTAGCTAAGACAACAGCTTGACCAAGAAGGATAACTTCTGTTGTTTTCTGAAAAAGGTGGGGGGGGGGTGGTTTTCAAGTGAGAGAGTCACATGCAATCTCAGTTGGAGTGAGAGAGAGAGAGAAAGGGGTGAAACAAGCTCTCTCAGCCAGAGTGTGCATGGCATTGAAAGCAGTTGAACAGTGCAAGCCAGGAGAATATTGTAGGAAACAGAAATCTCAAGAGTGGCGGATGGCTGGAAGTGCTATCTGTCTGATGTTTCTCTCGGAATAAGTGCAACAGGAAGGAACACTGTGGTAGCCTGAAAGAAAGAGGTTATCATTTGGAAAACCCTGATGGGCCAAGTTTTATCAGCGAGACATTGAGGTGACTAATGGTGGTAGCTCAGTTGTGGAAATCCTGGAACAACAAATCTCTCTCTGCAAACCCTACGGAACTTTCTTGAGTGGCAAAGCCTGATGAACTTTATACATGTTCAATTGTGTGCACAGTATTAGAATTGCCTACAACAAATGAACTTGGAAGAATGAGAAGTGAGATTGAACTGTAAACCAAATAACTTTTCTTAAATTTACACACACATCATACACGTGCACTTAGACTTAGAAGGCGATTAAGGTTAGTTAGGTAAATAGAGATAAGTTAAAGTTTGATTCTGTTTTCATATTAAAAGATAAATAAAACAACTTATTTTTAAATAACGACTTGTCTTGGTGAATGTCCATTGCTGCTGGGTTTTGGGGTCCTTTGGGCTCATAACACCATAGTCTGGTGACGTACATGGATCTCCTTCCCACTCCATCCATTTTGGATCCCCACATGAAGAGGGAAACTGCTCTGGTAATCGCCAGGGCAGAGGTATGTGGGATGGGCCACGCCTGCATCACATGCGGCAGTACCGAGAGCACCTTGCACCTGATAACCAGGTTCTTCCCCATTTCTGAGAGGGAATGTCATTCCCACACACCCAATTTCTGGTGGACCTTTACAATCGGCTCTGACCAATTCTTGTTGCATGCCTTGGCCCCTCCAAGCCAGTTCCCCGACACCTTCAGGTAGTCAGATCTGACTGTGAAGAGGACAGCGGACTAATTTACCAAAGTGCATTGCCTCGCGTTTGTTCCAGTTTACCCTGGAAAATAGCATTGTATACTTCTGGGCCCAGCCACTTCCAGACTTGTGTACAACTCAGCCGTTCTCCCAGAACTGTGGGTCTCTGTGCTAGTCCCTGTCTCCTGGAGTTGGGAGTCTCTGCAATGTTCCCCATCTCACAGAGCTGGGGGTCTCTACATTGCTCCCTGTCTCCTGATATTGGTGCTTTGTTCTCCACCAGTCCCACAATACAACGCTGACCCCTGGACGGAATGTTGAATTACAGAGGGATCAGTGAAAATATGGGTAGTTTTGCCAGGGTGGGGTCCATACAGGAGCCTGATAACAGCAGGGAACCTGTGGAAGGGGGATGGAGGGCATTCGATGGTGCACCAGCAGGACACTGCTGAGGGTGCGGATTCCCTCGGGCTCTCGAGGGTAGAAGGCGCTGGTTATTCCAATATTTTAGGTGAGGCAGTGTCCAAATTAGAGCTGGCGCGGGTCAGCAAGGGTCGACATAACAGGTGCCTGGAACTGTCATGAGGATTCTAAGGGCTGGTAGAGGTAGGTAAGGAGGGGGTAGTTGTGTACCGACGAGGGATTGCTGAGTGAGAGGCCACATGCATGGGACTTCGAGACAAGGAGCCTCTGATTGTACAGGGATGGGGCCTGTAAATAGACCCGCAGACATCCAGCACACAGCATCTTTGACCCACTACCATCAGGAAGGAGATATGGAGGAACAAAATCAGGCTGCCAGACAGGGAAATAACTTCTTCCAACAGGCCGTGAAATTGACAATGCAATGCGAGTTGAATGGGTCCGTGGAATGAAAAGGATGAGAGGGATATGGACTGTTTGCAAGCAGCTTGGCCATCAGAAAAGAAGGGCCAAAAGGATGGTTTCGGAGTTGTCTATCTTGTCCACACTTTTGAGTTGAATCCTTAAATAATTCATGACAGGCTGGACTATCATTTTAGATGGAAATTTTAGATTGACACATGCAGCCCGGGAACAGGCCCTTTCAGCCTCTGAGCCACAACCACTCAATTACACCAATGACCTACAAACCCCGGTATGTTTTAAATGGTGGAAGGACCAGGAGCAACTTGTGGAAATGCACGCAGACACAGGAAGAATGTACAACTCCCCAGAGACAGTGTCAAATTTGAACCCGGCTCGCTGGCCCCTTATCAGCGTTTTTCTAACCGCGGCACTAACCTCGCCACTCTCAATTATTCCCAGGGTTCTTCCTCCTACTTTCCATGAGCTGTGATTGCTTCCAATTCCAGTGCCCATGTTTCCCTGAGACTCTGACCCCTGCCCAGTGACTCTGTCCCTAATGCCTCTCCCTGGACAGATGATCACCAGTCTCTCCTGGCTCTCACCCAAATTTTCTTGCCCAATTCCACCACCTACAACCCCCTCGTCATGGCCCACCCACTCGCCCACAGGGCCAAGGGTAGCAAGGTGGGGGAAGGTCCAGCCTGTAGTCACAAAGCTTGTCGAAGGACAAGTGAGAGCAGGAGTCCTGGGGCAAGAGGTGAAGGGCAGTGTGTACTGTAGCAGCCAGCTACACAGGGTCACAGCCTCCAGGGTGGGGGGAGAGAGAGAACTGGCTCAGATGGGACAGATGTCCCGGTGCCAAGGGTCAGGGAATTCCCGGCTCGCTGGCCCCTTATCAGCGTTTTTCTAACCGCGGCACTAACCTCGCCACTCTCAATTATTCCCAGGGTTCTTCCTCCTACTTTCCATGAGCTGTGATTGCTTCCAATTCCAGTGCCCATGTTTCCCTGAGACTCTGACCCCTGCCCAGTGACTCTGTCCCTAATGCCTCTCCCTGGACAGATGATCACCAGTCTCTCCTGGCTCTCACCCAAATTTTCTTGCCCAATTCCACCACCTACAACCCCCTCGTCATGGCCCACCCACTCGCCCACAGGGCCAAGGGTAGCAAGGTGGGGGAAGGTCCAGCCTGTAGTCACAAAGCTTGTCGAAGGACAAGTGAGAGCAGGAGTCCTGGGGCAAGAGGTGAAGGGCAGTGTGTACTGTAGCAGCCAGCTACACAGGGTCACAGCCTCCAGGGTGGGGGGAGAGAGAGAACTGGCTCAGATGGGACAGATGTCCCGGTGCCAAGGGTCAGGGAATTCCCGGCTCGCTGGCCCCTTATCAGCGTTTTTCTAACCGCGGCACTAACCTCGCCACTCTCAATTATTCCCAGGGTTCTTCCTCCTACTTTCCATGAGTGTCTGGGACACTGCCACCGGCAAGGAGACTGGACCACTGCCCTCCCCACATCACCACCAAATGGGGGTCTCAGGAGCAGCTCAGGTTCCAAGGCCTGTCAGTGGGGGAAGGGGGAGGTTTGGGAATTGGGGAGGGGTAGTTCTGAATGGTGATCGAGAGGATCGGTCCAGTGGGAGGACAGTCATGACAGACATGAGGGCTGGGGCTTCAGGACAGATCCCGTGGGGAGGCAGGAGCTTTGGGGACCAGCCGGTGGGGGACAATGGCTTTGGAAATGGACCTGGTGGGGGTCAGGGGCTTTGGGGAGAGACCAGTGGGTTTGTCGGAGGACCTGTCGGGCAAAAGAATTAGTGACAGACCAAGTTGGGAATGGCATTGGGGATGGACTCAGCAGGAGATGGGCTGTTGATGGACCCGGCGGGGATGCGTTTGGGAATGGATCCGGTGGGGGATGTTATTGGGATGGATCAGGTAGGGGACGGTATTGGGGTTGGACCCAGTGGGGGACAAGATTGGGGATGGACCCAGCGGGGGGTGGGATTGGGGATGGACTCGGAGGGAGACGGGATTTTGGATGGACCCGGCGTGCACAGAATTGGGGATGGACCCGGCGGGGGACGGTATTGGGGACAGATTCAGCGGGGGACGGTTTTGGGGTTGGACCCAGCAGGGGACGGGATTGTGGATGGACCCGGCAGGGGATGATATTGAGGATGGACCTGGCGATGTCAGTTTTGGAGATAGACATGCTGGGGGATGGACCCGGCAGGGGACTGCCCATTGACTCCGTCTTCAATGCCTCACACCGGCCGGATTATCACCGTTCTCTTTCCCAGGTCTCACCCAAACTTTCTTACCCCAATTCCACCACCTACAAACCCTTGTCATGTCCCACCCACTCACCCACAGGGCCAAGGTTAACTAGGAGGGGGAAGCTCCTGGCTGTGGGCACACAGCTCGTTGAAGGACAAGTGGGAGCAGAAGTCCTGGGGAAGAGGTGAAGGGCAGTGTGTACTGTAGCAGCTAGCTGAACTGGGCCACATTCTCCAGGATGGTGGGGGGAGAGAGAGAGAGAGAGAGAGAGGACTGGCTCAGATGGGATAGATATCTGTGTGCCAAGGGTCAGGGGATTCCCCAGCTTTGTGAAGGTATGGGACACTGTCAACGGGAAGGAGATGGAGCACTGCCCTCCCCACATCTCCACTGTCTAGGGGTCCTAGGAGCAGCTCAGATACCAAGGCCTGTGGGTGGGGGAAGGGGAAGGTTAAAGAACTTTGGTGGGGTAGTTGTGATGGGTAATCGATTGGAGAGAGTCCCAGTGAGGGAACTGGTCTGGTGGGAGGACAGACCTGATGTTGGGCCTTTGGATACAGGTGAATTGGCGTGGGGGACGGGGACAGGGACTTTTGGCTGGGCATGTTGTGGGACAGGGGCTTGTTGAAAGCCCTGGTGGGAGACAGGAGCTCTGGAGACGGTCCAAGCAATGGGTGGAGCATTGGGGATGGGCCCAGTGGGGAATAGGGGCTTTGTTGACAGGCCTGACAGTATTTTGGGGATGATCTCAGCAGGGGGAGGGGTTTGGGGACAGGCCTGGTGGGAGATGAGGGCTTTGGGGAAGGGCCAGGTGGGTGACAGGGGACAGTATTAGGGAAGGACCCAGAGGACAAACCACCCCTGGAGCTCTGGTTCACCTCGGGTCACTCACCTTGGCCCACGGACGTGCTTTCAGAGATCTGCGGGAAGCTGAATTCGTTGCAGTTTGGGTTCATCTCCCGGATCTGCTCCCTGGATGAGGTCCGCCACACCTGTTGGGACAGAAATCACCTTCACTACTGGCTCGGGGTGGGGGGAGCAGGAGGGTGACAAAGGGAGGGAATGCAGTGTATGTGTACCAGGTCATGGACATGGGACGAGCCCTAGAACTGGGGTAGTGGTGAAGGCTGAAACGTTAGGGGCATTTAAGAGGCTCTGAGTCACGTGGATGAAAGAAAAATAGAGGGTTATGAGGGAGGAAGGGGTTAGTTATTTTTATTTTGGTATGAATACATCGGTCGGCACAACATCGCGGGCTGAAGTGCTTGTACTGTGCTCTCATGTTCTATGTTAAACGTGTCCTGTCAGTCTTTCAGCAAGCGGATATGTCGGGGAAGGACCGCTGCCGACTGGCATATTCCAGGCTGCAGGGGTAGATGCTGAGGGATGCACGGAGGCTTGGCATAGCCAACACGAAGGCACTATGGGGATGGATCATAATCCTTCCATAACCGTGCACTGAGAGGCTGAGACCAAGGGGAACTCCTCCAACAGCAGAGGGGGGCAGTAACCACACGGTATCAAAGTGGTGGCAATGAAGGTAAACAGAGACGTATGCAGCAATGTGCAGTGAAGGGAATATCTGGATACAACAGGAGGAGGAGAAAAGACTTGGAATGGTCTTCCTCTTTGGAAATAATTTGTAAATAAAGTCTATTTTGCGGGGTTGGGGGGAGGGGAAGAGAAAAGCCCTACTCAGTCAACTTTGCTTCATGAGATACATTCTCCGATCCAGAAAATCTATTCTGCACCCGCTCCAGAGTACAACATCAAATTTATTACCCTTGGATAGCACAAGTACGACCTGATAAAACAGAGTTCTTGGGATAAACATACGCAAACACACAACCAAGCCCTCACACAACAGACAAATGATACATGAGCAGCACGTCCAGAAAAAATTACTCGATATTGTTGAATAAATAGCAGAGTCGAGGAGTATTTGTATGAGCAGCTCATCAATCGTTCCACGTTCTCCCTGCCTGGAGGAAGAGGCTGTTCCTGGGCCTAGTGGTACTGGCTCTGAAATTCCTGGATCTCTTTCCCGACGGGAATAGCTGGATGATGCTGTTGGCCGTGTGAATGGGTGCTCGATGATTTTGTCAATGATCATAGTGGATCACATTGATATTTGGGGTGGTGAGGGGGTGGGGCAGTGTTGCTCTAGCCCACTTTACGTCCTGTGGATTGACCTCTGATCATTTTTTAAAAATATTATTTATAAATAAAATCCACAAAGGATTCACAAAATTAATAATAACACAAATAATATATAAATACACTTGTCATAGTTAAAAGAAAGAATAAAAAAATCCCCCCCCCCATTAAACCACCCCATCTCCCCTCCATCCCCTTTCTAAAAGAAAAAGAAGAAAAATGAGGACAAGGGACCCCCAACAGGAGAACCAATTACTTTAACGTTCCTTTTCAAAAACTGAGGCCTTAAGGAGAAAGGGAATGTTAGAGCCACCTTTGTAAATATGGGGTCCATATTCTTCCACAATATATGGTTGAGGCGGCCTGCTCACCAGGACGAAAGCCAGTACACAAGATGGATGACGAATGCGGTGACTACACAGATCCTGTGGCAACCAATCATCTTCGTCCCAGGTGACATCCCGCACAGTGGGAAGCAATGAGCAATGACGAGAACACCCACCAATCCGAGGCTGGCTTTGCCATCTCGAAAGACC
The DNA here is from genome assembly GCF_036971445.1 of Narcine bancroftii. Taxonomy (NCBI): domain Eukaryota; kingdom Metazoa; phylum Chordata; class Chondrichthyes; order Torpediniformes; family Narcinidae; genus Narcine; species Narcine bancroftii. The sequence goes on along the minus strand of NW_027211877.1, from coordinate 317,728 downwards.
TGTCATCAGTAGCGGGAGAGTATATAAGCAGAGCTGCCAGTTCAACGAACCAGTCTTCGACTTCGACCACGGGTGTGTATCATTCATTCCACACATCATGGTGAGTGTGCTGGATATCGGTGCGAAGGAAGAGACTTTCACCATTGACCACCTCAAACCAGCACATCTGGACATTAGCAAATTCACCCCCCACGACCCAGATATAGGCGACCGAAAGCAGCGAACAGCGCTGGTTCTAGGGAGGTGGGGCATCATGCTAACTGGGATGCCACCCTGTACACAAGATGGCCGACGAATGTGGCAACTGTTCAGAGTCCACGGGGACCAACAACTTTCATACCAGGGGACAACGCACACGGCAGGAATCAACAAAGAAGGGAACACCGAACAATTGGAGGCCGGCATGGATGTGACATCACTCCAGTCGACAGCAGCAGGGAGAGAATAGAAGCAGAGCTGCGAGTGTAATAAAGGAGTCTTTGACTTTGAATGTTTGGGCGTGTGTCCGCCTTTCCACCCATCACAGTAGCGCGCACGCTCAAATTTCACATCGAATGGTCTTGCTCATCTTACATCGGGAGTCACGTGTACAGTTTCCTTACCTGAAGCATGAGAAGTGCACAAAGATCGTCAGATTTGTTTCTGGGGTGTTTTAAGCAGGTGATAGAAGGAAAGTTTGAATGTGGATCTCTTGGTCGTTGGTAAAAAGGGAGATGACCTTACAACATTATGAGAGGACACAGCAGCACGGATCGAGAGAGGATAATGCAAAGGAGCCGAACACCAAGTGTCACAATTTCCCAATAACCGATCAGCTGCTTAGACTTTAAGAAATGTCTTCAATGAAAATGTAATATCCTTGGAATTCTCTCCGCTTTTGAAGGTGCATTTGAAATTGGGATCCATGGACTTGTGATGAGTTTATTGCCGTACCCACTCGTAGAGGGATCATATGCATTGAACTTAGATGTAGATACTTTAAAAAAAGTAGCACACATTAAATTGGAAACGGTAATAAATATGAAGGAAAGATTGAGAATAAAGTCTCCCTTGCAGTTGGGGTACAATGTATTTCTTGAAATCAGAGGAATCCTCGAGCCAGGACAAAGTGATCCTGTGTTTCCCAAGGATTTGATTGTTGTTGGATTAGTAAAAAGTGGAAGGGCCGAAGGGTCTTCTGATCCTTCGACTGCTTGATTTGTCTTCTGATGCTCATTGGGTTCACCTGTGTATTCGCTCGCTCGCTCGCTGATTGGTTGCTTCAGTTACGCGAGGCAACGGGTTGATTCGGTGAGGCCGCTATTTGATTGGACGCTGAAGTCGGGTTGGATTGATGGGCGGTTTCGCGGGCTGATTGGCTCTTGCTGTGAGGAGGCGGGACATTTGCGGCAGCGTCGTCTGCTCGGGGTCCGTCGTGTCGCTTCTGGCGCGAATGGGAGTAAGTTGGCGGAGGCGCCGGAACCTTCCACAGCCGCGCGGTCCAGGGAAAGCGGGCGACCCGCACCCCACCGGCCCCACCCGGGAGCGGCCGGTACCGGCGGGGTGTTTGGGTGGAGCCGAGGTGTCGGTGCGAGGCTTGATGCCGCCGACAGTGCGAGGCTGGAGGCCGCGGGGTTACTTGCAGCGGGAAGGGGCGGGGCTAGGTGATTGGCATGTCTGGTTTGCGCATGCGTGGTGAGTTCGCGCATATGTTGCAGATACGCATGTGCCGATTGAGGGCGACGAAGCGAACCCTTTGCGCAAGCGGCAACTGAACACTGGCGCATGCGCACAGAAATTAAGATGGCTGCGCCCAGCTAATGGACCCTGAGTCACAAAGTCAATCCTATGACTGTTCTCGTTTGTCAAATCATTTGATTTTAAAAATAGGCTCTAAGACTTCAGGGCTCCTCGCACGGGGGCAAAACCCCGACTTGCGATCATTGTGGGGTCTGATTGAACCTTAGGTCTACACTATGGTCGCAGGTCCGGGAGGACCTGTCGGGGTCATTGGGTCGCTGAGGAAGGGATGGAAAACCAATCCATTTTTTGCTTCCCAATGCTCATAGAATGTGTCTGATTCCATCCGTTTTTCCTGTTGTTGTATCACATTCTTCATAAAGTTAGATGTTATTTTTTAAAGTTGTGTCACCTGAACAATAATGCTCCAATCCTTCTGATCCTGACGTACCATGTGTTTTAATGTTTCTCAGTTACTTGATCGAATGCCTTAAAAAAATAGGGACTTTGGTGTTAAAAATACAGAGTAAAGATTTCACCAATCCTTTTGAATTTATGATCTCTGGGATTTCTCGTCAAGTTTTCTATTTAGGTTGGTGTATCCATTCGTAGCATCCGCTGCGGCAGCGCTACCAAATAAAGAGACATCCAACCAAGGTGAGTGTAAAACAAAGACTGGCTTTTCTGGTTTAAATTCCCCACGTGTGCTCACTGGCCCACCCACTTCTGGTGACGTACCCCTGACTTCCAGCTGGCTGGCCGCTACGCGGAAGTGAAGGGCATCTCAGCCTGCACATGGTGCAAGGCCCAGGCTCCTTCTCAGTGGTAAAGGGGACTCTGTGCCATCTTGGACTGTCCAAGTGTTGCAGTGATTTGGCCTTTTTTGCTTGCCCAGTTGCCTGGTGCGCTACAATATCAGTGTTGATAAGGGGGAAATTCTTTCAAAGTTTTATTCACTTTTATTACAGAATTCTTCCTAGTATATCTGTGTAACATTGAAAGTTATGGGTTTTCATGAACAGGGATCATGATTTTACTCATAATTTGGTGAGCCAATGGATAGGACAGTTTTTGCTCATGCCCCATGGGAAGCAAAATAAAAATGAAGTGACAAAATTAGAAAGGTTTGTTGACCCTTCCTTTTAAGCAGGATGTCAGGATAACCTTCATGTTGCTTGCTGAATTAAAATGTGATTTGTCAGTTCTTAATGGCAGCTGCCATATTGGCATTGCAAGGAGAGATGGGAAATGGGTCAGGTCCTTGCTGGTCCCAGTAATGCAACGTAGAAAGATGTCACGGGGCTGAATGTGGTTTAGGGAGGGAGAGGGTATTAATTTTTAGGAAAAGTATGTGGCCAGCCACCTATCAATATTTTTTTATCAAATAGAAATTCCTGCTGGTAGAAGCCATTTCCTACTTTGAACAGGCCCAATGTCATTATCCAAGCAGATATTGTTAAGAGCCCAAAGGATCCCAAAACTGTTAGGTCTGCTTTGTTCATGAATGAGTGAGACAAACACCAGGCTGAGTCGAAATCAGGGTTCTTTGTTCTTTATTACCGGATTGCAACACTTGCGACTAACAAAGTTAGTCGGAGAATGCATTCTGCCGTTATCAGCAAAATGGTGATTTTTTATACCCTTGGATACATGCTTAGAACATCATCATATCATTACTTGTCCAATGACTAAAACTGTTGCTATCCTTTCCCTGCTAGCTTCCTGCCTCTCAATCCATCAATGTCTCTCTTATCTTATAAGTACAAGGATGCATTCTGTTACTCCTTAGTACTGGGTGACTCCTTCTCCGGTCCCATCTCATGATGTTTTACCTAACAGGAGTACAAGGACACCTCCCCTTCTTGTTACTGCCCTGTACAGGGTAACTCCCTACACATTCCCATCTCATGATGTTTTACCTTACAATCCCTCCTTTGTCCTCTTTAGAGGACAATCTCGCCCTGACTATGCTACCACCGCGTTACATTAGTTCGCCTATTATTGCCAAGCTCTATACGGGTTCTGTTCACAGGGCAGTTCGGCTGGTGGGCGAGGGCTCCCCCAACCCTCCTTTGCGTACACCCCCCATCCGTCACCCCGATCCCATTGCCCGTTTACAAGTTTCATCCCATTTGCCCCCAAGCAAAAAACTAGCTAACCCCCCGTACATTAGTAAATTCCCAAGTTAACATATGGTCTACAATCTAATTCATAATACTTGTTCTACAATCTGATTAATGATGTTTGTGTTACAATCAATGTTATAATATTTAGGTTACAAGCAAGGTTAAAATTATATGTGTAACAATCTAATTCACAATCCCTCCTTTCCATCACATTCCCCTTCAGACTCAAGATCGATCTCAGCAACTTTCTCCGCCTCCTGTAATGTGAGATAGTCTTGCTCCACAGCCTGCACAGCTTGATATTTCCGAGGCAGTTCATCACGGTCAGCAAAGGCTCTCTCTATGGTCCTCGTGACCAGCGTTCGAATGCATGGAATACAACAACAGCCACAAGTGATAAAAATTGATACAGAAATGAACAAACCCAGCAAAAGTTGTCCTAACAATGTGCTCCATCTCCCAAACACTCCCTGTAACCAGGATAAAACAGGATTGGAGACTCCAGACTGGGCTTTTAATTCTTTCGCCAATGCCCTAAGTTTCGTTAACCCCTTAGTGAGTGATCCATCTGGCCCTGTGTTATTAGAGATAGAAGTGCAGCATAGATCTCCAAACATAGCACACACTCCACCTTTCTCTGCCAGGACCATATCAATCGCTATCCTATTCTGAAGTGTCATAAGGGAAGTTTCTGACAGTTGTTGATGTATTGCCTCAACAACGTCCCTGGTCAAATTTGCAAGGCGCTGGACATTATAGTGAATAAGGTTGATCCTATTAACATTCTTATTTACAGTGATGGGAAATATTGCACTAAAAACAGGAAAGCTTTCAAACCCAGCTGCAATCTCATCGGCTAATTTAAATTCGTCCGGAATATTCCGGGCTTGGCCAATGGCATCAATCCATACCCCATCAGGGTTCCTTCCTCCCGGCCCCAAGAGTCCAACACTCCTCCTTTTTCTCCACAGCCAACTCTCTGTGTGGCGCAATTCTAGGGAATCCTCGTCTCCCTCCTGCCTTTTGACAATCAGCACTGGCGCATTAAGGGTTACTAGAGCACACCGACCATCCTAGTTAGCGGGGAGCCAGTTGTACAGCACTCTTCCTCCACAAAACTCATCTGTGTAGTCATTCAATCTGCTACAAGTCTCCTTAGTTTCAGATTCATTTTTTTTGTTATGGGACCTCAAAATCATCCCCTGTATATGTTCATGATAACCAGTAACCTGTTTGGCTGCCCTGTCAGGCACCCATGTGGCGTTTTCCCTGCTAATAGTAGGTCGTCTACATACTGAATCAGTGTAACATCTTCCGGGAGCTTTAATTTCATTAGGATTTCGATAAGGGCCTGATTGAACAGTCCTGGACTGTCCTTATAACCCTGAGGTAATCTAGTGTATGTGTACCGATGTGCTTGGTAAGTGAAAGTTAACCAGTCTTGGCATTCCTCAGCTAAATTCAAGCAGAAGAATGCGTTTGCCAGATCAATGACAGTATAGTATTCGTGCTCCGGACTCAGAGCCCTAAGTGCTACATATGGGTCTGGGACTGGTCTCCCGATGGTCTTGGTAGCCAAGTTAATCTCCCGGAGGTCGTGTACCATCCTCCAGTCTTTTCTACCCTGTTTGGGAACAGGCATGATGGGCGTGTTCCACATACTGTCAGGTGCCGCCCTTAAAACCCCTGACTCCATTAACCCTTCTATCGTTCCTTTAATACCCTCCTCCTGACTGGGCGACAAGCGGTATTGTTTTCTCCATATTGGTTTCTGCCCGGGGTTGGCCAATTCTAGAAATACCTCTCCTTTTATTACTCCCACATCATAGGGCCCCGTTGTCCATATATGTGGACTCAGATTAGAAAGATATTTGTCTGAGTCTCTGTGATCAATATTTTCTCCTTCTATGGCTCGGTCTCTTTCTACTTTCTCATTCACTACCTGGTCCCATGCTTCAATATTCAGTCTGACAAATTTTCCTCCCTCCGGGGTGGAATATCCCGGGATTTCTGTCTACCTGTATTCACACCCTATCGCTTCCTTTACCATCGGACCCAGCTGTCGAGCGTGATGATCTTTGTCAATACCCAAGGTCACATGAGGCACACTTTCTACTCCTAAGCAGAACCACTCCATTTGTTCTTCTGTCATGACAACCATAGCAGCTATTCCCTCCTTACCTACAAAGATAAATGGACAATGTATCGTTTCTGTCTTCCCTTCTTTTAGAGAGTCCCACCTCTCCTCATATTCCTGGTCCGGGTGGATGGTGTAGTTTAATGTAACATGCATAGGATCTAGTGGATAATGGTAATCCCCATACCGAGGAATACTGGCCCTCCACTCAAAAAACTGTTTAATCAGCCCTGGGCCTGGTTCATCATACAGTAGCCGACTCCAGAAAATACTAACCTCCACAGAGTCTTCTGAAGCGTTAGATGGGGTCATTACTATAAACTGTCCTCCCCTTCTTATTGTATCCCCTGGGTATGTTAACCGAAGGCCCTTCTCAGAACATTGTATGGTTATTCCTAGTTTGGTAAGAATGTCCCTTGCTAATATATTAATAGGGCAACTTGGCACAACCAGGACAGGCGTTTTAACCCTTTGTCGTCCAAATGTCATGTCGATGTTATCTGTATAGGGCTGTGTTTCCCTTATCCCGGAGAATCCTATTGTAGATAATGTTTTGCCCGAAAATGTGCTCCCTGGGGGTTTTTTAATCACTGTCGTAACTGCTGCCCCTGTGTCAACCATAAATTCAATTTTTTCTCCATTTACCGTCCCCCAAATTTTTGGTGGCTCCCAGGGAGGCGTGATTTTTGATTCTCCAGGGCACCTTCAATAATCAACTTCAGCACCTTCCTCAATATAGTCATTACACTGAGGTGCCTGGACTTGTTGATCACTCTGCCACCCCCCGATTCTCTGGGGCCCATCAATGTGTCCACCCCTACCCCTTGCTTGTCCTCTTAAGTTTCCTCCTCTTCCCCGATAGCCTCTCATAGAGGGTAATCTTTTTCCCCTTGCTCTCCCAGCCTCCGGACAGTTCCGCTGGTAGTGTCCAGGATTTTGGCAGTACCAGCATACTGCATGTTCCCCTCTATACATTGTACCTAGCTGTCTTTCCCAACCATTTCTTACTTGGGGTCCCGGATTTATCACTGGCCCCATGACCTGTGGGACTATCTGTTGGGCCGCTAATTTAACCCCTATATGTTCTATGGCTCTCACCAATTTATCGGTTGTCTTGTCCACCTCCTTCTGGGACGCACTTTCTGACTTAGCATGCTCTGATTGACGATGTCGTTTGATTGCATGTGTCAGGTGTCTTTTCCACAAATCCTCTGACATTGTCTCTAATCCCACAATGTCCCTTAATTTTGCTTGAACCGTAGCAGGTAGTCCGTTTATTATCCCATTACGAAAGTGAGCCCTTCCTAAGGGGCTGTGGTCGGGTCTTTCTCCAGTCCCTGTTTCCCATAAGTCCCATGCTCGAGTGAAATACTCGTGTGCAGTCTCTCCTTCCTTTAGTTGAAGGGTTACCAAGGCATCCAAACTATAGGGTGTAGGAAATGTTTCTCTAAGTGCTTCCCAAAATTTATTCCGAAGTGGGTTAAATTCTATTTCATCCCCCAATTTACTGCTTCTTACAATTTTCTCTATTTGCTTCAGGGCCCCTTCTGCCTTTAATTTTATCATGATAGTTCTGACATCTGCGAGTGCTAATTGTTCTTGGCAGGTTTCTCGCTCAAAACAAGAAATCCATGGACTAGCCCCATTACTCAACGGAGGTAGTTTTTTCATTAAACTCTCTAAGTCCATTCATGACCAGGGTACATATTTTTGAGTTCCCCGTCCCGTGATCAGTAATGGGCATTGATATCTCAATTTTGGGGATTTCTGCTCCTTCTTTACTCTTGGCATGCATTTATTTATCCCACCTTGTTCTGACTCTTCTTCGTCACTGTCACTGTCCCTATCAGCTTCCAATGTCTCAGGGTCAAAGGTATATTGGTCACGTTCATCTCTAAGATAATCTTTTCGGCCATAGTTTAGTTGTTTCACATCTTTCTCTTTTGTTCTAACTATGTCCAGGTAGGCATGTCTATTTTTCTCCCTCCCGAGTCTTTTCCTTTTACTTTCCTCCCATGGTGGATCGTATCTCGTTTCCTCATCTGTACTACACTTTTCGTCCTTTACTCCTATTACCATTCCTTCAGCTTTAATTTCTCCTGACAGTGTTGTAGTTATCTTTTCCACTTCCTTAAATACACCTACCATTAATTCTTTTTGATCCTCACTGATCTGCCCCAGCACATTAATATCTCTGTTTAAGTTTTTAATGTTATCCTGAACCTTTTTCATGTTCCATTTCTGTATCTCTAACTCCTTTTCTATTTTCTTGGACTCCAGAGGGGTCTCTACATCTATTACTCCCCCTTCTATTTTTATTAAAGGGGCCTGTACCTCGTCTGATGTGTCCCTATTCCCGAGGTTCTTGTCACACCCCAGTGTCTCAATATCTGGATATAAGGGACGTGACTCCAGTGTCCCATCTGGGGTGCCAGAGAGAGAGAGAGAGAGAGAGAGAGAGCATAGCGAGAGAAAGAGATAGAGAGGCAGATACACAGAGCACAAGAGATAGAGAGAAAATGTCTTCAGATTAACACTTTCGTTTCAAAGGTTTTAAAAGGTTCTCATCCTGTGATCACTGGTCTGGATCAGATTGGGTCTCCCACCACTGGGAACTATCACTCCTTCCTTCCCTCCCACCTCGAGTGAGCTACACGTCAGCCCACAATGTCTGCCCTGATCCTGCAATGGTGGGGGTGCGGGAAAGAGGGAGGGAGAGAGGATAAAACAGGATCCCATTTGATGCGGAGCTGGAATTGTGGGCACAAAATTAAAACCAAATTGTATTTCTCTGCCCTGCCCAACCTGGGGATTTCAGGGCAGCACCGCCACAGATTGGGATTGGGAGGGGGAGTGGGTGAGAGAGGAGGGGGGGGAGAAGAGAGAGAGGGGGAGAGAAGAGAGAGGGGGGAGGGTGAAAGGAGGGAGGGAGAGAGCAAACCCGGACACTTCGTGGCTGGAAACTGGAAACAGGCACTTTTCCTTTCCCTTCTGTGTTTTGTTTCTTCCAGCTTATCTAAGACACTACGTTTTAAAATTTTTTTTTTTCTCTCACCTGTCAGGAACATCTCAGTGCCCCCGGGTAACCAACCCCTCTTCCTCCAGCGGTCTACACATTTTCGGAGCATTTTTTGTTTTTCCAATGCCGCATTACTGGTATTTCGCTCCTCTAATTCCTGATTAATTTCCTTAATAACTTGGTCAAAAGTCTTAGCAGGCAACTGTACAGCCATAGCTGCAGGACCGCTTTCTAATGCCTGTTTTAATTTAGGTTCTTGTCCGTTTAGGGGATCTATGTCAACGAAAATTGCTTTTAAAAATGTCTCCTTGCAAGCTGGATGACTAATATCTTTTAAAGGAACAGTCTCTAAGTCTTGTCCTCCAATTGACTTCAGACTGTCCTGTATACTCTGATTGCTCGTTTTCCACTCTCTGTTTTCCCAAAGGGGTCTGAAAGTTAAATTACAACTAGAAAACCAAATATTTGGGCTATACTTTTGTCCTGTTTCCCTGTACCAATCTATGAATTTACGTAACTTTATCTCCTTGGTGATGTTGGGAATACCCTCATTTAACTTATCAAAAGTATTTCGAATAAACTGGGTGTCTCTTAGGAGTTTGTCAACTTTTTCATTAATATCTCCTACCTGATCCGGACACAGCTGTCGCAGCCTTCTGTCGTCGTTCTTGTTCACCAGGCAGGCGTCCCTGAGTACTTTTTTTGTTGTCTCAAGGTCTCTAGTGTCTGCTGTGGTATTCCACCACGGCGAATTGGGGAAATAAATTCTTAACTTCTCAAGTGTACAGACATTATCATACCTACCGGACATTTATAAGTCAGTCTCTCAGATACAATTGAGGCCAATAAGCCTGAACCTTTGTTTTCTTTCAAAGCCCAACCTTCACGTGGGAGATTTCTCCTCTTAATAACCAGTTTAGGGCAGAAAACTCAGGTCCTCAATTGTTTATAGACCACCTTCTCACTCTATTGGACTTTGCAACGACACAATAAAGACTTTTAAACTCTAGTAGTTTCTTGCGAAGCACTTAATAAATGTCATTCAAACACCTTAAGGACTTTTATCTTGTCTGTAATCACTTACGTGTTACAATCCTGGCATGCGACCTTCAATTGTGGTCGTCTAATTTGTCCGATCTCCAATTCTTACTGACAATCATAAAGATTTTAAAAAAAAGAGAATTTTGTTAAAACAGGCTTCTCTGGACCTTTTTATCAGCCGGCTGAGATGATTGTCAGAAAAAACAGAAACCGTCGTCCAGTGTTCACTCACCCATCACGTCGGGGTCACCAAATTGTTAGGTCTGCTTTGTTCATGAATGAGTGAGACAAACACCAGACTGAGTCGAAATCAGGGTTCTTTGTTCTTTATTACCGGATTGTAACACTTGCGACTAACAAAGTTAGTCGGAGAATGCATTCTGCCGTTATCAGCAAAATGGTGATTTTTTATACCCTTGGATACATGCTTAGAACATCATCATATCATTACTTGTCCAATGACTAAAACTGTTGCTATCCTTTCCCTGCTAGCTTCCTGCCTCTCAATCCATCAATGTCTCTCTTATCTTGTAAGTACAAGGATGCATTCTGTTACTCCTTAGTACTGGGTGACTCCTTCTCCGGTCCCATCTCATGATGTTTTACCTAACAGGAGTACAAGGACACCTCCCCTTCTTGTTACTGCCCTGTACAGGGTAACTCCCTACACATTCCCATCTCATGATGTTTTACCTTACAGAAGTCAAACATACTGGCCGATAATTACTTGGCCTACACCTACTGCCTTTTTTGACCAACAGAACTATATTTGCAACCCTCCAATCCCACGGCACCACACCCTCCTCCAGTGATCTTTGAAAAATCGCTGTCAGTGCCCCCGCTATTTGTTCCCTGACCTCCCTTAAAGTCCTGGGAAAAATCCCATCAGGACCAGGAGACTTATCCACTTGAATTGACCCAAGAAGCTCCAAACCTCTCACTTTACTAATCCTTATCCTTTCCATAACTAACCCCTTTGCCTCTCTTATCTTGTATAGCCCAATGTCTGTTTCCCTCGTGAATACAGACGAGAAAAAAATGTTCAATATTTCTCCCATCTCATACGGTTCCTGACATAGTTCACTGGTCCCATCATCCAGTCGACCTATTCTATGTTTAACCCTCCTTTTACTGTTCCCATACCTGAACAAACCCTGAGGATTCACCTTCGCCTTATTATCTATGGACACCTCATCCCTTCTTTTTGTCTTTCTAATTTCCCTCTTCAAGTTCTTAAGAGTATGTCAAAATGATCACTGGATCCGAAGTTCTCCCTAACGCTCACCTCTGTCACCTGCCCCACTGCATTCCCAAACAACAGATCGAACACTGCTCCCACTCTAGTTGACGTCTCAACATATTGCTGCAAAAAGCAATCCTGAACACAATGCATAAATACTAAGCCATCCTGCCCTTTTACTGACTGCGTTTCCCAATCGATGTTTGGAAAATTGAAATCCCCAACCAACACCAACCTATTTCACCTGCATATCCCACCTATTTCCTTGCACATTTGCTCTCCTCGTTCCCTTTCCCCATTTGGAGGCCTATAATATACCCCATAATAGTAACCTCACCCTTCTTATTTTTCAGCTCTACCCACACTGACTCTCTTGACGAGCCCTCCAGTCTATCTTGCCTCAGCATTGCTGTAATATCCTCCCTGACATTTAATGCCACACCTCCCCCTCTTAATCCACCAACTCTGTCACATCTAAAGCAGCGAAATCCTGGAACATTCAACTGCCAGTCACAACCTTCTTTCAACCATGTCTCGCTAATGGCCACACATCATAATGCCACATGTCAATCCACACCTTTAGCTCATCCAGCTTTCTTACTACGCTCCTTGCGTTAAAATAAATACAACTCAGGGATCTCCTACATCCTACCTTCTGCATATCCTCCTCTCTTCCATTCTCACAATTTTCACTGCAACATCAGTTTACTACTTCCTGCTTTTCCTCCCTCAAATTATTTAAACTTGTCTCTTTCCTTATCCTACTAACCCTCACCCTACTGTCCTGGCTGACCTGAAACTCTGTCCCCAACCATATCAGTTTAAATCCCTCCTGACAGCCCTAGCAAATGCCCCCACCAGGAGAGTGGTCCCTCTGGGATTAAAATTTCACCGATCATTATGGTATAGGTCCCAGCTTTCCCAAAAAAGGTCCCAGTAGTCCAAGAACTTTCTCTCGAAATAAGTGGAACAGGAAGGAAAACTGTGCTAGCCTAAAAGGAAGAGGTTATTATCTGGAGAACCCTGATGGGCCAAGTTTTATCAGCGAAACATTGAGGTGACTAATGGTTGTAGCTCAGTTGTGGAAATTCTGGAACAACAAATCTCTCTCTGAAAAACCAACGGAACTTTCCTGAGTGGCAAAGCCTGATGAACTTTATACATGTTCAATTCTGTGCACAGTATCAGAATTGCCTACAACCAGTGAATTTAGAAGAATGAGAAGTGAGATTGAACTGTGAACCAAATAACTTTTCTTAAATTTACAAACACATCATACACGTGCGCTTAGACTTAGAAGGGGATTAAGGTTAGTTAATAGAGATAAGTTAAAGTTTGATTTTCTTTTCATGTTTAAAGATAATTAAAAACAACTTATCTTTATATAACTACTTGTCCTGGTGAATGTCTATTGCTGCTGGGTTTTGGGATCCTTTGGGCTCATAACACCATAGTCTGGCAACGTACATGGACCTCCTTCCCACTCCATTCATTTTGGACCCCCACATGAAGAGGGAAACTTCTCTGGTAACTGCCAGGGCAGAGGTGTGTGGGATGGGCCACACCTGCATCTCATGCAGCAGTACCGAGAGCACCTTGCACCTGATGACCTTGTTCTTTCCCATTACGGAGAGGGAGTGTCATTCCCACAGACCCAATTTCTGGTGGACATTTACAATTGTCTCTGACCAATTCTTGTAGCATGCCTCAGCCCCTCCAAGCCAGTTTCCCGACACCTTCAGGTAGTCAGATCTGACTGTGAAGAGGACAGCGGATTGATTTACCAAAGTGCATTGCCTCGCTTTTGTTCCAGTTTACCCTGGAACATAGCATTGTATTCTTCCAGGCCCAGCCACTTCCAGACGTGTAAAACTCAGCCGTTCTCCCAAAGCTGGGGGTTTCTGTGCTGGTCCCTGTCTCCTGGAGTTGGAATTCTCTACACTGCTCCCTGTCTCCTGATATTGGTGCTTTGTTCTCCACCAGTCCCACAGCACAACACTGATCCCTGGATGGAATGTAGAGGTACAGAGGGATCAGTGAAAATATGGGTAATTTTGCCAGGGTCGGGTCCATCCAGGAGCCTGATAACAGCAGTGAACCTGTGGAAGGGAGTGATAGAGGACATTCGATGGTGCACCAGCAGGACACTGCTTAAGGTGCGGATTCCCTCGGGCTCTCGAGGGGAGAAGGCGCTGGTTATTCCAATATTTTAGGTGAGGCAGGGTCCAAATTAGAGCTGGCGCAGGTCATCAACGGTCGATATAACAGGTGCCTGGAACTGTCATGAAGATACTAAGGGCTGGTTGAGGTTGGTAAGGAGGGGGTAGTTGTGTTCCAATGAGGGATTGATGAGTGAGGGGCCACATGGATGGGACTTTGAGACAAGGAGCCACTGATTGTCCAGGGATAGGGCCTATAAATAGACCTGCAGATATCCAGCAGACAGCATCTTTGACCCACTACCATCAGGAAGGAGATATGGAGGAACAAAATCAAGCTGCGAGGCAGGGAAATAACTTCTTCCCACAGGCCCACAGATTGACAATGTAATGTGAGTTGAATGCGTCCGTGGAATGAAAAGGTTGAGAGGGATATGGACTGTTTGCAAGCAGCTTGGCCAGCAGAAAAGAAGGGCCGAAAGGACTGCTTCAGAGTTGTCTATCTAGACCAGTCATTTGAGTTGAATCTTTAAAAAATTCATGATAGGCTGGACTATCATTTTAGATGGAGATTTTACATTGACACATGCAGCCCGGGAACAGGCCCTTTTCAGCCTATGAGCCACAACCACTCAATTACACCAATGATCTACAAACCCCGGTACATTTTAAATGGTGGAAGGACCAAGAGCAACTGATGGAAAACCACGCAGACACGGGAAGAATGAACAACTTCCCACAGACTGTGTCAAATTTGAACCCGGCTCGCTGGCCCCTTAACAGCGTTGTTCTAACCGCGACGCTAATCTCGCCACTCTCAATGATTCCCAGGGTTCTTCCTCTGACTTTCCATGAACTGTGATTGCTTCCAATTCCAGTGTCCTTGTTTCCCTGAGGCTCTGACACCTGCCCAGTGACTCTGTCCCCAATGCCTCTCCCTGGCCGGATGATCATCGCTCTCTTTCTCGGCTCTCACCCAAACTTTCTTACCCCATTTCCACCACCTACAACCCCCCTGTCATGTCCCACCCACTCACCCACAGGGCCAAGGGTAATGAGGTGGGGGCAGGTCCAGGCTGTACTCACACAGCTTGTCGAAGGACAAGTGAGAGCAGGAGTCCTGGAGCAAGAGGTGAAGGGCAGAGTTTACTGTAGCAACCAGCTGAACTGGGCTACATTCTCCAGGGTGGGGGAAGAGAGAGGACTGGCTCAGATGGGACAGATATCCCTGTGCCAAGGGTCGGGAGATTTTCCAGCTTGGTGAAGGTATGGGACGCTGCCACTGGCAAGGAGACTGGACCACTGCCCTCCCCACATCTCCACCATCTGGGGGTTCCTGGAGCAGCAGGTTCCAAGGCCTGTCGGTGGGGGAAGGGGGAGGTTCAGTAACTGGGGTGGGGCAGTTCCAATGCATGATCGATTGGAGATGAGCCTAGTGAGAGGATCGGTCCAGTGGGAGGACAGACATGATGGGGAATGGGCCTTTGAGGCAGGCCCATTGGAGGGCTGGGGCTTCAAGATGGGTCTAGTGGGGAGGCAGGGGCTTTGGGCACCAGCCAGTGGGAGACAATGGCTTTGGGAATGGACTTGGTGGGGGTCAGGGGCTTTGGGGTGGGACCTGTGGGGAATTGCGTTTGTGGGAGGACCTATCGGGCAAAATAATTAGTGACAGGCCGAGTTGGGAACTGTATTGGGGACAGAATCGGTAGGAGTTGGGAGGACCCAGTGGGGATGCGATTGGGATTGGATCCAGTGGGGGATGGTATTGGGGTGTGATCTGGCGGGGGACGGTATTGGGGTTGGATGCAGTGGGGGAATGGATTGGGGATGGACGCAGCGGGGGATGGGATTGGGACAGATTCGTCTGGAGACGGGATTTTGGATGAAATCGGCAGGGACAGGATTGGGGACGGACCCGGCGGGGGGTGGGATTGGGGACGGACTCGTCGGGAGACAGGATTTTGGATGGAGCCGGTGGGAACAGGATTGGCGATGGACCCGGCGGGGTATGGTATTTGGGTTGGACCCAGTGGGGACGTGATTGGAGATGGACCCGGCGAGGGATAATATTGAGGATGGACCTGGCAGAGGAAAGTTTTGGAGATGGACCCAGTGGGGGATGGACCCAGCAGGGGACTGCCCACTGACTCTATCTTCAATGCCTCACACCATCTTTGCCGGATGATCACAGCCGGATGATCACCGCTCTCTTTCCCAGGACTCACCCGAACTTTCCTACCCCAATTCAACCACCTACTACCTCGTCGTCATGTCCCACCCACTCACCCACAGGGTCATGAGGAGGGGGAAGCTCCTGGCTGTGGTCACATAGCTCATTGAAGGACAAGTGGGAGCAGGATTCCTGGGGCAAGAGGTGAAGGGCAGTGTCTACTGTAGCAGCCAGCTGAACTGGGCCACATTCTCCAGGGTGGGGGGAGAGAGAGGACTGGCTCAGATGGGACAGATATCCCTGTGCAAAGGGTCAAGGGATTCCCCAGCTTGGTGAAGGTATGGGATGCTGCCACCAGGAAGGAGATGGACCTCTCTGCCCTCCCCACATCTCCATTGTCTGGGGGTCCAAGGAACAGCTCAGATTCCAAGGCCTGTGGGTGGCAGAAGGGGGAGAACTGGGGTGGGGTAGTTGTGATGGGTGATCGATTGGAGAGGGTCCCAGTGAGGGAGGACAGACCTGATGGGGGATGGGCCTTTGGGTACAGGCAAATAAGGGAGTGGGGTGGGGATGGGGACTTTGGGCTGGGCATGTTGGGGGACAGGGGCTGGGTGAAGGCCCTGGTGGGAGTCAGGAGCTCTGGGAACAGTCCAAGCAATGGGTGGAGCATTGGGGACGGGCCCATTGGGGGTCAGAGGCTTTGGAGATGGGACCGGTGGGGGATAGGTGCTTTGTTGACAGGCCCGGTGGTGAACAGGGTTTTAGGGATGATCTCAGCAGGGGGGAGGGGTATGGGGACGGGCCTGGTGGGAGATGGGGGCTTTGGGGATGGGTCTGGTGGGTGACAGGGGACAGTATTGGGGATGGACCCAGAGGACGGAGACAACCCCTGGAGCTCCGGTTCACCATAGGGTCACTCACCTTGGCCCACGGTCATGCATTGATCTGCGGGAATGTGAATTCAGAGCAGTTTCGGTTCATCTCCCGGATCTGCTCCCTGGTTGAGGTCCCCAACACCTGTTGGGACAGAAACCACCTTCACCACTGCCTCAGGGTGGGGCAGCAGGAGGGTGACAAGGGGAGGGGATGCAGTGTATGTGTACCAGGTCAGGGACATGGGACGAGCCCTAGAACTGGGGTGGTGGTGAAGGCTGAAACGTTAGGGGCCTTTAAGAGGCTCTGAGTCACATGGATGAAAGAAAAATGGAGGGTTATGAGGGAGGAAGGGGTTAGTTATTTTTATTTTGGTAGGAATACATCGGTCGGCACAATATCGAGGGCCGAAGTGCTTGTACTGTGCTCTCGTGTTGTACGTTAAACCTGTCGGTCTTTCAGCAAGTGGAGATGTCAGGGCGGCAACACTGCCGACTGGCACATTCCATGCTGCAGGAGTACATGCTGAGGGATGGATGGAGGCTTGGCACAGCCAAAACGAAGGCACTATGGGGATGGATCATAACCCTCTCATTACCGGGCATTGAGAGGCTGAGACCAAAGGGAACTCCTCCAACAGCAGAGGGGGGCAGTAACTACAGGGTATCAAAGTGGTGGCAATGAAGGTAACCAGAGACGTATGCAGCAATGTGCAGTGAAGGGAATATCTGGATACAACAGGAGGAGGAGAAAAGACTTGGAACAGTCTTCCTCTTTGGAAATAATTTGTAAATAAAGTCAATTTTGCGGGGTTGGGGGGAGGGGAAGAGAAAAGCCCTACTCAGTCAACTTTGCTTCATGAGATACATTCTCCGATCCAGGAAATCTCTTCTGCACCCGCTCCAAAGTACAAGGACAAATTTATTACCATTGGATAGCACAAGTACGACCTGATAAAACAGCGTTCTTGGGGTAAACATATGTAAACACACAACCAAGCCCTCACACAACAGACAAATGATACATGTGGAGCACGTCCAGAAAAATAACTCCATATTGTTGAATAAATAGCAGAGTCGAGGAGTATTTGTATGAGCAGCTCATCAATCATTCCACGTTCTCTGTGCCTGGAGGAAGAGGCTGTTCCTGGGCCTGGTGGTACTGGCTCTGAAATTCCTGGATCTCTTTCCCGACGGGAATAGCTGGATGATGCTGTTGGCCGGGTGAAGGGGTCCTCGATGATTTAGTCAATGATCTTAGTGGATCACATTGATATATGGGGTGGTGGGGGGCAGGATGGTGTCCCCAGTGTTGCTCTTGGCCTCTTTAGGTCCCGTGGATTGATCTCTGATCATTTTAAAAATATATTAATTATAAATTAAATGCACAAAAATTAACACAATTAATAATAATACAAATGAAATACAAATATACGTGGCATTTATAAAAGAAAGAATAAAGAAATCCCCCCATAAACCACCTCATCCCCCCTCTATCTGGACATGAGCAAACTGGCCTCCACTCAGCCCCCACGACACAGATATAGGTGACCGAAAGCAGCGAACAGCACTCCAATCACTGGTTCTGGGGAGGTGGGGATCATGCTAACTCAGAATCTACCCTATGCACAAGATGGCTGACAAACGTGGTGACCATGCAGAGTCCATGGGGACCAACAACTTTCATCCCAGGGGACAACCCGTAAGGAAGGAATCAACAAGGACAGGAATACTGAACAATCGGAGGCCGGCACGGATATGACATCACTCCTGTCGACAGCAGCAGGGAGAGAATAGAAGTAGAGCTGTCAGTGCAATGAAGCATCTTTGACTTTGATTTCTTGGGCGTGTGTCCTTCTTTCCACCCTTCACAGCAGCGTGCACGCTCCAATTTCACATCGGGAGTCATGTGTCCATTTTCCTGATATGAAGAATGAGAAGTGCACACATATTGTCAAATTTGTTTCTGGGATGTTTTAACCGGGTGATAGAAGGAAAGTTTGAATATGGATCTCTTTGTCATTGGAAAAAAGGGAGATGACCTTACAACATTATGAGAGGACACAGCAGCAGGGATCGAGAGAGGATAATGCAAAGGAGCCGAACACCAAGTGTCACAATTTCCCAATAACCGATCGGCTGCTTAGACTTTAAGAAATGTCTTCAATGAAAATTAAATATCCTTGGAATTCTCTCCCGTATTGAAGGTTAATTTGAAATTAGGATCCATGGACTTATGATGAATTTATTGCTGTACACATTTCTAGTGGGATCATATGCATTTAACTTAGATGCAGATACTTTGAAAAAAGTAACAGACATTAAATTGGAAGCAGTAATAAATTTGAAGGAAAGATTGAGAATAAATAGTCTCCCTTGCAGTTGGGGTACAATGTATTTCTTGAGATCAGAGGAATCCTGGAGCCAGGACAAAGTGATCCTATGAAATCTAAGGATTTGATTGAGTTGTTGGGGTAGCTGGAAATGGAAGGGCTGAGGGTTCTCCTGTTCCTTCGACTGCCTGTCTTCTGTCTTGCGATGCTGATTGGGTGCGACTTTGTGTTCGCACGCTTGCTGATTGGTTGCTTCAGTTGTACGAGCCAATGGGCTGATTCGGTGAGGCCGCTATTGGATTGGACGCTGAAGTCGGGTTGGATTGATAGGCGGATTCGCGGGCTGATTGGCTCGTGCTGTGAGGAGGCGGGACGTTGGCGGGGGCCTCGCCTGCTCGGAGTCCGTCGCGTCGCCGCAAGCTCAAAATGGAAGAAGTTAGTGGCAGCGCTGTGACCTTCCTCAGCCGCGCGGTCCGCGGGGTAACTCGCAGCTGGAGGGGGCGGGGGCAGGAGATTGGCAAGTCTGGTTGGCGCATGCGTGGTGAGTTCGCGCATATGTTGCAGATACGCATGTGCCGATTGTGGGCTACGAAGTGAAACATTTGCGCAAGTGCCAACTGACGACAGGCGCATGCGCACAGAAATTAAGATGGCTACCCCCAGCCAATGGACCCTTGGTCTTTTGTGCATTGTGTCTGTGTTCTCGTTTATCAAATCATTTGATTTTAAAAATAGGCTCTAAGACTTCAGGGCTCCTCGCACGAGGGCAAAACTCCGACTTGCGTCCATTATGGGATTTGACTCCATTACGGTCGCAAGTTGGGGAGGACCTGTCGGGGTCATTGGGTCGCTTAGGAAGGGAGGGAAAACCAATCCATTTTTCTTTGCTTCCCAATGCTCATAGAATGTGTCTGATTCCATCCGTTGTTCCTGTTGTAGCATCACATTCTTCATAAAGTTAGATGTTATTTTTTTAAAGTTGTGTCACTTGAACAATAATGCTCCAACCCTTCTGATCCTGACGTACCATGTGTCTAAAATGTAATGTTTCTCAGTTACTTGTCCAAATGCCTTGGGAAAAAAAGAGGGACTTTGGTGTTAACAATAGAGAGTAAAGATTTCACCAATCCTTTTGAATTTATGATCTCTGGGATTTCCGGTCATGTTTTCTATTTAGGTTGGTGTTTCTTGCAGACCTGTTTGGTTGCAGCAAGTAAGAAGTTATCGATTTGTAGCATCCACTGCAGCAGTGCTACCAAATAAAGAGACGTCCCCACAAGGTGAGTGTAAACAAAGACTGGCTTTACTGGTTTAAATTCCCCACGTGTGCTCATGGCCCACCCACTTCTGGTGACGTGCCCCTGACTTCCAGCAGTGACGTCATTGCATTGTGGCATCACTCTCCAGCTGGCTGGTCGCTACGCGGAAGTGAAGGGCATCTCAGCCCGCACATGGTGCTAGGCCCAGGCTCCTTCTCAGTGGTAAAGGGGTCTCTGTGCCATCTTGGACTGTCCAAGTGTTGCAGTCATTTAGCCTTTTTTGCTTGCCTGGTCACCTGGTGCACTACAATCTCAGCGTTGATAAGGGGGAAATTCTTTCAATGCTTTATTCACTTTTATTACAGAATTCTTCCTTGATTATCTGTGTAACATTGAAAATTATGGGTTTTCATGAACAGGGATCATGATTTTACTCATAATTTGGTGAGCAAATGGATGGGACATTTTTGCTAATGTCCCATGGGAAGCAAAATAAAAATGAAGTGACAAAATTAGGAAGGTTTGTTGACCCTTCCTTTTAAGCAGGATGTCAGGATAACCTTCATGTTACTTGCTGAATTAAAATGTGATTTGACAGTTCTTAATGGCAGCTGCCATATTGGCATTGCAAGGAGAGATGGGAAATGGATCAGGTCCTTGGTGGTCCCAGTAATGCAACGTAGAAAGATGTCGCAGGGCTGAATGTGGTTTAGGGAGGGAGAGGGTATTAATTTTTAGGAAACGTATGTGGCCAGACACCTATCAATATTTTTTTTGTCAAATAGAAACTCCTGCTGGTAGAAGCCATTTCCTACTTTGAACAGGCCCAATGTCATTATCCAAACAGATATTGTTAAGAGCCCAAAAGATCCCAAAACCCAGCAGCAAGAGACATTCACCAAGACAAGTGGTTTTTAAAACAGAAGTTATTTTTAATCAAATTTAATCATGAAAATAGAATTAAACTTTCACTTAACTCTATACTTAACAAACCCAGATTAACCCCCTTTCAATTCTAAGTGCACATGTTTGTAATGTGTTTAAATTTAAGAAAAGTTATTTGGTTCACAGATCAATCTTACTATTCCTTCTTCCAAGTTCTCTGGATGCAGGCAATTCTGCTGTGCACAGAATGGAATGTGTATAAATTTCACCAGGATTTGGTGCTCGAAAGGTAAATGTTTACCGCTCAGGATAGTTCTTGTAGGGTTTTTAGAGAGAGATTTGTTGTTCCAGGATTTCCACATCTGAGGTACCACCATTAGTCACCTCAATGTCTCACTGATGAACCTTGCCCCGTTAGGGTTTTCCAGATGGTAGTTATTTCTGCAAGCTACTACAGAGTTCCATTCCTCTTATTCCAAACAACAGGAGTTCTTTCTTCTGCTCAAGCTGTTGTTAGATAAACAAAACCCAGGTGTGACTTTCCTCTAAGCACCCTGCAGAAAAGTACTTGTAGCCATCCTGGCTCCATTTCCAAACAATGGTCATTCATTTTATGACATCTCTTTGATTAACATCAACTTGTGAATGTGAATAACATTCTCCAGAGATCTTCAATATTTCTTCAGTCTTTCAAATAAGATGTTTTATAATGTATGTGTGTGTATGTATGTACCCTACTCTAAATCTTACCAAAATCCCAAATATTACCAAATTCTCCAAATATATTTATCCATTACAATATCACGTAAGGAGCATTTAAGAGACTCTTAGACTGGCATACATGGGTGAAAGAAAAACAGGGTTGTAGCGGATGCACAGCGCGGTATTACAAACCACGATCATCAGTTCACAGACTTACCTGACACGTCGCGGGCTAACAGTGCTGGGTACCAAAGTACAGTGATTGGATCAGATGAAGTCCCTGCCTAAAGGCATGGGGCACTCATGGCTCGTAGCTTTAACCAGCTGGTCCTGTGGACCAGAAGGTGTTCACTAATATTCTCATTGACAGGCAGGGAATAAAAGGTCTGTGTATGTCTGCAATAAACCAGTCTTGAGATGACTACCTTTGTATGTGTTTGCCTTTATTGAGTAGCATCTACTGCAGTAGCTGCTACAGGGTATTTTTTTTTTGTTAGAAATATCTAGAACAGCACAACATCGTGGGCCAAAGGGCTTGTACCGTGCTGTAATATTCTGTTATTTCTGTTATTGCTTGATTTTGAATATCTGTTGTAAGCTCTGTGAGACTTCAATAATGTAGCAAATGTGCTCAGCAACATTGCAGTCGGGAGTTTGAATCTCCTGGTTGACTTGAGCTTTTCTCTTTTTTACACAATGCTTTATAGTTCTGGTCAGTAAGAAAAGAAATATTGTGCATGTTGAATATGTCATTATGTCTGAAAGTAACACTGGAAAAGAGTCAGTAACACCAAGGTAAATAGCACCCTGAAGTGGCTGGTGCAGTTTCCTGATGGGCAGAAGTTATCCCTCAGTGGCGACAGTGATGTGAAAATGTGGGTAAATTATTTTGTATATGATTTATACATGGAAAAATTAGTTGTTGTTTCTTCCAATTTCAGGTCGGTGTGGTTGCAAAGTGGGTAAGGGTAGAAAATACTTGGGAATCAACAACTGGGGCTTGCATTTGATGGTGTGAAAGTTAAAATGGAAACTCACAATAGGCTCATCTGATTAAGCAAGCCACTGGCTCTCATACTTCCACCAGAAGTGAATCTAGAATTGAATTTTGAGTCATTTATGGTAGGTAACTTCAAAGTCTGTTGATTGTAAGTCTAAATTAAGAGCCCTTTTGCCCCTGGCTGTGCTGAAAGATTGTTTTGTTCATTAACTAAATCTTTCTGAGAGGGAGAATAGAGTGAAGCTGCTTTCCTACTCGTTGGTGATGAATCTTGCAGTAAGATCTTTCAAATAATTACATATTCCTAATTCCTCCCAGTCCTCGGGCATTTTCCCCTGCAATCTACATCAGTTACCACCATCCAGGAATTCTCATGCAGGGTAAAGTTTCAAATTCACTTCCTCCAACCATGTCCGTGCCCTTTGTGGCAGGAAACCCAATCAAGAGTAAATGACAGATTGACTGAGGACCTCCACTTGGATCACAATGGCCATCTTGGCTCATGGTCACAAGCTGTTTTAAGTTCCATTCCATTCCCACACTGATCTTTGTATTTCACCTCACCCAGACAATGGAGGAGGCAGAAGACAGAGGAACCATCTCTTATTGAATTTGTGAATTGATGGTATGAATATGGAATTTTCCAAGTTCATGTAACCTACGCACACCCCCCCATATTTTTCTCTCTGTCCTGTTGATCCACCCAGTTCCCCTCATATTTTCCCTTCCAAACCAGATGACTTATAAATGTGGGCAGAGAAATGGCAGATGGAGTTTAATCTGGACAAGTGTCTTGCACTTGGAGAGGACTTGTAGTAGTATTGCAATGAGGGATCTTGGGGTGCAAGCGCGAGCTCCTTGAAAGTGGCAACAAAAGTGTAGGGTGTTAAAGAAAGTATTCTTCATTGAGCAGGGCATTAAGTATAAATGTGGTTATACCACATTTTGAGTGTTTTCTGCAATTCTAGTTGCTGCATGACAAAAAGAGTTCATCAGGGGGTTGCTTGGGGTAGAGCATTGGCTCTGAGGAGAGGGTGGACAAATTTGGATAGTTTTCTCTGGAACATTGGAAGCTGAGTGATGACCTGGTTGAAATTTATCCAATTATTGTGGTCCTGGAGAAGGTAGATTTCTTCTTCCCCCGCCGCCGTGGGAGATGTAAAAATACTACGATGCCTATATTGAACATGAGAGGGGAAAAGGAGAGAAGTGAGGCAGGTTTTTGCACAGTGCGGTGGGGGTCTGGTTCACTCTGCCAGGATAGTGGTGAAATCACCACGATTTAAGAGGCATTTGGTTGGGCACATGAACAAGATGGAATGGGTGATGTGTATGGACCATGTGCTGATAGATGGGATTAATTTAAATGAGCATCATGGTCACCACAGACATTGTTCACCAAATGGCCTATTCCTGGGCTGCTCTGTTGGGTGATGATTCATCTCTTTTCAAGGATTGTTGCCGATGGGCAGTAAAATTTTCACAGAGGTCTATCTCCAATGAATGTATTTAGAACATTTCCATGAGTTAATTCCCTGTAGAAACAGCAGTTTATTATAGAAACATGGAAGATAGGAGCAGGAGTAGGTCATTCGACCCTTCGAGCCTGCTCCGCCATTCAACGAGATTATGGCTGATCTTAAAGTTCAGTACCTCGTCCCCGCCTTCTCTCCGTAACCTTTAATACCCTTATACTGAAGAAATAAATCTAATTCCCTCTTAAATATATTTAATGAACCTGCCTCTACTGCCCTCTGTGGCAATGAATTCCACAGATTCACCACCCTCTGGGTAAAGAAATTCCTCCTCATCTTGGTCCTAAATGGTTTGCCTATTATCCTCAAACCATGGCCCCGGGTTCTGGATTTTCCCATCCTTGGAAACATCCCATCTGCATCCATTCTGTCCAGTCCTGCCAGAATTTTATATGTCTCTATGAGATCCCCTCTCAATCTTCCAAAATTTGAAGGACATCATTACTGAATCCATTTTAATCAGCCTTCACCTTGTACAATGTTCAGTTGAGACAAGAAAAACAAAATGCAACTTTTAACCTCGAGGAAAGATTAGTAATCCTCTGTACCATAGAATTATTTCTGAAAAAATATTTGGAAAATTTTGTGAATTCAGCTTCCAAAGAGGAACCACAACAAGATTTTTAAAAATTAAACACAGAACATTTATTAGAAGATGTTTATCACTTTCAACATGTTCAGGTTCAGTAATGATCGATTCTAGAATGGCATGTGGCCGTAATAAAAGGAATGCAGGATAGATATATTCCAAGGAAATATAAATTAATGATTTGGATTGTGGTTTAAATGGTTTTGTGGCCAAATTTATGGAGGTCACCAAGATAGGGGACAGAGTAGGAAGTGTAGAAACCGTAAAGTTGCATAAGGATATAGACAGATTAGGAAACTGGGCAAAATTATGGCAGATGAGATTTAACATCGAGAAATGTACAGTTGTACATTTTGGCAGTGGAAATAAACAGGAAGCATACTATTTGGATGGGATGAAAATTCAGACCTTGGATGTGCAAAGGGACCTGGGTGTCCTTGTGCAAGGAAACCTAAAAGTTAATGACCAGGTGAAATTGGTAATGAAGAAAGCGAATGCTATGTTGGCATTCATTTCAAGAGGAATGGTGTACAAGAGTAAAGAGGTGTTGATGAGGCTCTATGGGGCACTGGTGAGACCTCATTTCGAGTACTGGGTGCAGTTTTGGGCCCCCTATGTGAGAAAGGATGTGATGTTTTTGGTGAGGGTGCAGAGGAGAATGACGAGGATGATTCCCAGAATGCAAAATATAATGTACAAGGAGTGTTTGACAGCTCTAGGGTTGTATTCATTGGGGTATCGTAAATTAAAGAAGAAAGCTCATGGAGACATTTTGTATTTTGAAAGGTTTAGATAGGGTGGATGCGGGTAAGATGTTTCCCTCGGTGGGTGAATCGAGGACAAGAAAATTAGAGGTTATCCATATAAAACAGGGATTGGGAAGAACTTCTTTCACCAGTGTCATGGAGCTGTGGAACTTACTGCCTCATACAGCAGTGGATGCCAGATCACTGGGAGTATTTAAACAAGAAATAGACAAGTAACTCGTTAGTGATGGCATGAAGGGATATGGGGAAAAGGCTGGAAATTTGAAGGAGTGTAGAGTAGCTCAGTGTGTATTTACAGAATAGACTCAATGGACCTGGTGGCCTGGTTCTGTTCTTTTGTCTTGGGATCTTGTTCTCATTTGAGAGAGATTATCGAAGGCAACTGAGAAAAATGGAAACATTCGAGGCAATTGTTGGAGTAGGTTATTTGTTTGCCATCTCTATGTAAAATTCCAAAATTATCTGTCACTTTGGATCGGTGCCGATCCCTCCAATCCCTGAGGAACATAGTCTTTCTAATATGTCATGTGTTCTTTCAGCTACAAATGATTCTCTTTTTCAAACATGGCCACAGGTTACTCGTGCTTCATTTCTGTCTTGCAATTTTTTGGGTGGTTTTTCAGTTGTAAATGTGGCAAATTCCATTTTGGGAGTGGATTTCTTGTCACATTTTTCCGTGATGTATTTGAAAAAACGTTGTGTGGACTGCAGCTCTTGAATGGAAGTGAGCTGCATTTGTTGTCCTTCCAATGCCATCTGCTGCCTGACAAGCCTTCAATCTGATTCCTGCCTTTCCAAGCCTTGCTCAAGTGTTTTCCTCGCCTCGTGACCCCATCGTAACGGTGTACAGACATGCAATAAGCCACCATATAAAGGCAGGGTCTGAGACACAGGCTCGTAATACCCCAGATTATCTTAAAATCTCAAGATTGGATTGGCAAGAGTTGGGCGTAGTCCACAGATCTGACAGCAGCTGGGATTCACAGTTGCATATGGTTCTGAAAAAAACTAGGGATTGGCGGCATTGCAGAGATGATGGTACCGTGAACAATTCCACCGTGCCTGACTGATACAATATTCCAAGTTTACAAGACTTCTCAGCAAACCTCCACGGCAAATATGCATTTGCTAAAATAGATCTAGAACGTGCTTACTATTAGATTCCATTTGAGTCTCCGGATGTTTCAAAGAGAGCAGTGATGCTCCCATTCGGCATGTTTGAGTTTCTGAGAATACCATTCGGTCCATGGAATGCAGCTCAGACATTCCAGTGGTTCATGGACCACGAACTCACTGGCCTTGGGTTTGTTTGGTGCTTGTGTTCATCAATTAGATTCTGGTTGTAAGTGTGGATGAAGCGGAGCACAAGAGCCACCTTATCTCATTGTTTCCAAGGCTTGAGGAATGCGGCATCGTGATCAATCCCAGGAAATTGTTTCTGGTGCTTCTGATCTTGTATTTTTGAGGCCTAGAGTTATGCAACATGGTATTTTGCCTGATGAATGGGAAGTACGTGAATTTTGAGAATTTCCTCCCCCCGTTATGGTTGGCCAGTTGTGATGGTTTTTAAGTTGGAGGAATTTTTATTGCTGTTCCCTGGTGAATGCCACAGCATCTCTATTACCTCTTGCTGAATGACTCAAAGGATCTGATGCCTGTTTCAAAAAGACCTTAACTTTGAAAGACGATGCCGTGTATGCTTTCCATGATGTGAACACTGTTCTTACAAAGGCCACTAAGCTTGTACATCAAATGCCCAAGGCCTTGCTCTCTTACCACAGATGCATCTGTCAGTGCTGTGGGACCAGTGTTCGAACAACGAGTCTGTGGGCAATTGGAAACTTTGACATTTTTTTTCCAGCCAAGTGGTCACCAGCTCAGGAAAATATAGTACATTTGGGCAAGAACTCTTAGCTATCTATCTCGCAGTGAAACATTTCAGTTTTTAAAAAAATATATTTATAGTTTTGTATACAGTTCAATATAATAATAGAATCCTATCCAAATGATACTTTCAATTATGAAAATGGAATAAAAAAATAAATGTTGTACTGTACATAAAAGTGAGAAGAGAAAAAAGTATAAAAGAAAAATAATACAGATCTAGGTGCAAAGCTCCTGTGATAACTATTCCCTCCCAAAAGGAAAGGCAGGATATTAATAAAATAGTAGAATTAAACCAACATTATAAGGTTCAACCATTAAGATTATAGAAAAGTGGTGGTGGGGTGGAGAAGTGAAAACATTAGATATCCAAACCCATATCTAAATATGGTTTCCATATTTTGAAGTAGGTATCATACCCAGTTCTAATATTATAAGTCACCTTTGCTAAGGGAATACAATTTTGCATTTCCCCACAATCAATTTTAAGATGGGATTGAGCTCTAAAACATGAATTTGAAAAATTAGGAATAAATTAATTGATATGGCATTAAATATAATTGATGAATAAGTTATAATTAACTAATCTATCAAAAACATGAATTACTGTCCCAACAAATGTCAGACCAGAAAAAAGGGTTAATTTCAGTTCCCAAATCCAATTCCCATCTTTCTTTTGATTTATTCAAGTCTGGGTTTGGAGATTCCTCTTGAAGTAGAAGATAAAATTTGGAAAGGTTTATTTGTAATTCCCTCATGAATCCCAATTTCCAATCCAATATTTCAGCTTTTTTACTGGAAGGTCATCCTTTGACCATTTGTACAGACCACCAGTCTCTTATGCATACTGTATCTCTACTTGCGAAGGGAGATTCGGCACTTGGACTTCATCCTTCAATTTTCATCGGACACACATGACATCTGAGAGAAAGCGAATGCTGTGGTTGGTGCCCAATCCAGGTGCGACATTACATACAACTACTGGCATCAATTTCAATGCCATGGCTCATGCACGGTGCACTGATCCCGATTTCATCCGGTGTAACCAGATCAACTCTGGTTTCCATCTTCAAGATGTGACCCTGGATGAATCGGCTGAAATGTTGGTCTGATTTTTTTTTCCCCAACAGGAAGCATTAGGCTGTATGTATGGGCGGCTATGAGGCAGGAGATTTTCTCTTCACAATCTATCTCTTCCTGGTAGAAGAACATCAATCAAACAGGTTAAGGAACATCTTACCTGGCTTCGTGTTAAACAGAATGTTGGATTATAGGCAAGGACTTGCTTGCTGGGTCAACGCCCTAAAGTCTCCAGGCACATGAAATTAAAGCTGGGGGATTTTGTTGCTTTGGTTTCCTATTTCCAGCATGTGCACCTTGTGGCTTGGAAGGTCCACTTCTGCCATCTCGGCAATGTACTTATCTGCTCACGTGTGAGGACAGAACTACCAGGTGGAAGGATGAAATTCCTATCATCGGCATCTCTGCAGAGACAATTGTTTGGACTTTTCTGGATAATTGGATTCCATCTTTTTGTGTTCTGGGCACTATTACAACAGATCGAAGGTCTCAGTTCGAGTCAGCATTGGTCTGAGCTCTCACTGATCCTCTGGGCACTACCTGAATTATGACGAAGCATTTCAGGGCCAACAATTGAAAGCACCATTGACAGCAGGTGGTAAATCATCGACATGGATCAAACGTTTAACCATGGTTCTCCTTTGCGTGACTACAGCTCTTAGGGCAGATCATGGATGTTTAGTGGTAGAGCTAGTCTATGGCTGTATGCTGACCTTGCCAGGGAGTTTGTGAATCTGAGTCCAGACACAGTGCTCATGAACAGGTCAGTTAACTTGACCGTCTTCAAGAAAATGAGATTACTCTGATGTTCTCCTATGTGGCAGCATCATCTGCAGTGGATGTGCCAAATGATTCACTACAGTGTTCTCGTGTGTTTCTTTGACATGATGTTGTTTGTAAACCACTTTAGCCCATTTACGATGGTTCTTTCCAGGTCTTATGGCACCATCCATAGTGTTTTTTGATTGACAGGAATGGAAAAGGTAACACTGTTTCCATCAACAGGTTGAAGCCAGTGTATTTCGAATATCCACGTTCTGCATCAGGGCCAGAGCGAAAGGACCAGTCATGCACCTGCATCCCTTGTCTTCCAGAATCATATGAGATCAGGCTGAACTGTCAACCCTCCAGACCGTTACACTGGGGACAGTTCCATTCAGTCGCCTCCTTGCATGGATCGGAGGCTGGAGGTGGGAGTGGGGGGAGGGTGCTGTCACGGTGATGCATCTGCCTGCTTTGGGAATGGTGCCAGTTGCCGCTGATGATGTAATTTGATCATCGCACTAGAGGAATAGCCCACGTGCGCAGGTGCATTAAGCGTCAGTATATGGGTGATGGATCTCGGATGCAGGAGTGGGGGAGAGGGAGAGCGTCAGGATCACCATGTGGCACTGAGCTAAGGAGAAGGTCAAAGGGGTTTGGCTGGGTGATGTTTGGGGAGTTGAAGAATGCAATGTTGTGTCTGAGGAGGATAAAGAAGGTCGACTGCATTGTCTTCTGGAGGAAACGAGTGAGGGTATTCTTTAATTGTTTGTAAACGATGGTATATCAGTGCCGTTACAAATCTAACCCTTCCCTACCTCACACTCATTACCCTCTATTATTTTTCCATCCATGTATCTTAGAGTGTTTTGAATGTCCTTATTGTACCAGCCCCCACCTCCACCCCAGCAATGCATCCCAGACACTCACTGCTCTGTATTTTTTTTAAACTTGTTTAGACGATCAAATCAAAAGATGAATGAAGTTCTATTGATTCATCTCATGATCTCATCATCATTTCTTTGCAGATTATGGGCAAATTGAGAGAAAAATGTTTGTCTTAAATAGACACTATGAAGGAGAGGGGGAAGGATGGATCCCTTATTATATCTGCCGTGCAAATACTGCGAGCTGCATTGTTCCACCTCATAACAACACATGTAACACCTCATCATCAGATTTTTAGGAATTCAGGGGAATATTAATGATCTAAAATGCCCAAACTGAATAAATAAGTCGAGATGAATGCCTCGTATTCCCAAATCGGAATGCACTTTGGAAGGCACCATTGGGTTTTCGTGACTTGCTCATGAACCAGAATTTCTCTCACATGGGTTCTTGCTCCTGAGACCATTCTCTTGCTTCCATTTCAATGAAGTGGCTACTTTCCCTTCCTGGCTCCCATGCAAGCTCCCTGTGGCTTCTTTTGTACTGACTGTCATTATGTTGTTGCAAAGTACTGTCCATCCATCTTTTCTCAAAATCTGGACTAATCCGTACCAATTCATGAAATATTGATGCTCTCCATTTATTGACTTTCTTGATTTGAGTTTCTTCCTGTCCAACATGGTTCGACAGTGGATGGCGCAATCGCAACTCTGTTGCGCTGCCAGTGATAGGGATGGGGTTCAAATCTTGCTCTCTCTGTAAGGAGTTTTTATGTTCTCCCTGTGTGTGTGTGTAGGTTTTCTCTGGGGTGGGGGAGGGGGCTCCAGATTTTTCCCACTGTTCAAAAAGTATGGGGGGGCTTGAAGGTCAATCGGGAGGCACAGGCTTGTGGGCCTAAAGGGTCTGTTACTGTGCTGTAACTAATCTTAAAGTATCGCATTGACTCTGATATGTCACTAATGTAAATCTTGGTAGTAATGGTGTGTATGATTCAGCTGTGTCTTGATCTCTGCGGCTATTGGCCTCGTCTCTCATATGGAACCCTATAACTTGGGTGTTTTGGAATTACCTCGTTGAGAGGAGTATATCTGAATGAATAGCTTCGCTAATTACTCACCATGTTCATGTTTAAAGTCCATCTATCCTTGTCTGCCAAGTCTGGACTGGAAAATTGCAAATGTTACTCCACTCCTTAAGAGGGAATAGAGGCAAAAGACTGTAAATTTTAGACCATGTCTTCACATAAAAAAAATAATTATCACGTAAATTTAACAAATAATTCTGAAAATGAGGCCATTGTAGATGCTAATACAAATTGCCATGTCAATTTTTGCAACAATACTCTAGCCAAAGTACCTTTCTATAAAAATATTCTGATGCCTGCATAACTCTTTAAAGAATATCTTTGGAAGCGAACATGGAATTGATTGAAAAAGATATTGAATACAAGGAAAAATATTCACTTCAACACAATTCACATCTACCATTCATGTCAAAGGTAGATCTTTCCATTTAATTGAATCAGCTTTAATTTTATCAATAGAGAAACATAGTTCAAATTTATCACAAATGTTGATAATCCACATCAACCATTACCCCTAAATATTTAATTTTCTTAGTCCATCTAAGCTGTGTAATCTGTTTACAAGCAGGATAATCTTCCTCGTAATTGGTAACATGTTCCTCTTATCCTGATTAACCTTATAACCAGACATTTCTCCATATTGTACCAAACAGGTTTGCAGATGTCATAATGATTCTGAGGATTTGTTAAATATATTGGTACAAAGGAACCTTATATTCTCTTCATTTATTTTAATCCCACTAATTTTATCATTTTGTCTTATAGCTTGGGCTAGCGGTTCTATCACCAATGGTGACAAAGGACAACCTTGCCCAGTGAAGCGTGTTAAATTAAACGTATCTGAAATTTGTCCATTTGTCACCATCCTCACCAAGGGATTTTTATACAAGTCTTTAACCCAACCAGGCAAAAAAGGTCCAAACTTAAATCTTTCAAGTATTTAAATAAAAAGTACCTTTCAACTCGATCAAAGGCTTTTTCTGCATCTAATGCCACTATCATTGATTGATTCAAACAATGTCTTGACACAGGAATCAACGTCAACAGTCTAACAATATTTTCAGAAGAAAATCTATTCTTAATGAAACCTGCTTAATCAACATGTATTAAACGTGATAAATACTTTGCAAGTCTATTAGCTACTATTTTATAATCTACATTTAATAAAGATACTACTCGATATGAGGCAACTTTCAATGGGGCACTTCCTTTTTTGCAATAACTAAGTCTAGCTCTAGAAAAGAATTCTGGAAATGCGTTTGCTCTTCTGTAGCTTGTTTAAGAACATCCATGAAAACAGGAGACAAGACTTCATAAAATTCTTTATAAAACCCTCCCGTAAACCCATCTTCTCCAGGTGATATTCAATATCGCTTCTTCAATTTCTAAATCACTGAAAGGAACTTCCAATTCTGTCCTATCTTTATCGTCCAAAACTGATAACTCCAAACTACCTAAAAAAGACTCAACACGTTCCTCATGCTGACTTACATCAAAAGGATATAAATTTTGGTAAAATGAGTGAAATTCATCATTCATTTCCTGAGGTTTAAAAGTGACTCCTGTATTATTTCTTATCACATTTATTGTCCTTGATGCCTGTTCAGTCTTTATTTGCCGAGCAAAAACCTTATACACTCTTTCTCCTTACTCATAGTAATGCTATTTGGATCATTGTATTAATTTTTCATATTTATATGTTTGCATTATATTATAACAGTTTCAACTGAATCAAAAAAGTCTTTTTATCCACAGTCGAATTTCGTTGGAATTCCTTCTCTCAAATTGTTATTTCCTTCTCCAAATTTTGCCTCTCTGCCAAATGCTGTGTCTTAATTCTTGCAGAATAATTGATTATCAGACATCTTAAATAAGCTTTTAAAGCATCTCACAAAACAAATTTACTTTGTACTGAATATGTATTAATTTGCAAATAAGACTGAATATGGTCTTTGATATAACTTAGAAACTTTGGTTGCTTCAACAACATCCTATGAAATTTTCACCGATAAGGGTCTCTACATTATGCAAACCAGAACATGTGCAGGTGCACAACCCTTTATCCAGAACCCTCGAGGTGGGGCAGGGGTCACTGTGTTCCGAATTTCAGATTTTTCTGGATTTCGCGAAGACAGATTTAAGCCCACCAAATTTGTGCTGCTGTATCCACCCCCACTCCCTTCTAGTTGCGCTGCCTTTTTCCCCCACCCCTCGTCCGCCTGATTCGCGCTGCATCTCTCTCCCCACTTGCTGGTGTTTGGATCTTTCCGGATTTTAGATGTCCGGATAAATGATTGTGTACTTCTACTTAACAATGAAGAATGATCAGACAAAATCCTACTCTTATACTCTATATGTATAAATCAACCCTGTAATTGTACTGACATTAAGCAAAACTCAATTCTCGAAAAAGAATCATGTCTGGGTGAATAAAAAGAAAAGTATTTTTCTGTCAGTATTAATTTCCTCCAGATTTCCACCAAATTCAAATCTTTCATTGAGTCTAACATCCATTTAGCTATTTTGGTTCTTTGTACAGTTTTTTGAAATTTATCCAACTCTCAATTAAAATCCCCACCAACCAAAATATTTTCATTAGCTTGACCCAGATTCAAAAAAGTTACAGAAATAACATCTTCATCATCTTCATTGGGTGGATAAACATTCATCAAAGTCCATGCTTCAGCAAAAATTTGACAATTCACCAACAGCTCTCTACCCAATGTGGCAGAGAATGATTCCAACTGAAACGTTATCTTCATATGAACCAAAGTTGCAACTCACCTCTAGCTTTTGAATTAAATGAAGATGCAAAAACATGTCCTACCCAATCTCTTTTCAATTTCTTTCTCAGACAAACGAGTTTCTTGCAAAAAAGCAACATCAACCTTCATTTTCTTTATATATACCAATATTCCCTTCCTTTTAAGTGGATTATTAAGTCCTTTAACATTAAAGGTCAAAAAATTTAAAAGAGCCATAACTTGATTTCCTCTTGAGATTGACACTTCACACAGCAATTACATATTTAAATAAACCCAACCCCCCCTTTCAAACAATAAGAAAACCCTGAAAAAGTGTAAAAACCTACAAGAACCGGACCCCCCTCTGT
Source organism: Narcine bancroftii (assembly GCF_036971445.1). NCBI lineage: Eukaryota > Metazoa > Chordata > Chondrichthyes > Torpediniformes > Narcinidae > Narcine > Narcine bancroftii. The sequence goes on along the minus strand of NW_027211877.1, from coordinate 283,365 downwards.
GGACCAGGTGTAGTTCATACCACAAGTGGCAGATGACTTTAGAAGTAGTAGAGTCAACCACCACCCCCCAACCGAAATTTAAAACCCATCAGTCATCCTAGTGATAACAACCACATTGAGCTTGAGCTTCATCTTCAACATCACTCACCAATTCTGATTCCAACTTCTTTACCCCATTCCCTTCCCAATCTTATCCCAGGACATTTTCCCCATCGATTCCTTCAAATCTGGGAAGGAATTCGCAAACGGGAATGCACCATAAGGACTCTCAAAACATTGAGACTGATCTGGCCCGTAAATCACCTTAAATACCTTTGGATTCCGAAAAGTAAACTTATATCCTTTCTTCCACAGCACTGCTTTGACCAGATTAAACTCTTTCTGTCACTTAATAATCTCCTGACTTAAATCAGCATAAAATAAAACCCTATTGCCTTGAACCATCATTGGGCTTTGATCAAGGCGAGCTTTCTGAACTGCAAGCCACAATATCATTTCTCTATCCTGATATCACAAACATCTTCAAAGAACCGCTCTTAGCATTTGACCCGGAAATGGTTTTCTCCTTAATGGCCTATGAGGCCTATCAAAAAAACACGACTCCAAACATCTCTGGAATCCATTTCCAAAAATAATTTTACAGGATCTTCTGGCAGACCAACTATCTTAATATTATTACGACAACTTTGATTTTCCAACAAATATCTCTTCTGGACATACCAGCGTGTAAACAAATCCTCAATTTGATCCATTATCTCCACATAATGGTCCACACGGTCCTTACAGAGAAATAAAAATGTTACCTATCCTCTTAAATTGATCTTGTCCAGTGTCCACTGCTGTTGAACTCTTATTAATATCAACTTGAATAGATGTAATTTCTTCACACATACCAGCCATTTTTCTCTTCATACCAGCAAATTGATCATTTAAAGTTTCAAAACCTTAGGTCATAGAAGACATCATCTTTTCATTTGGTTGGATCAGTTCTGTAGACATGAGGTTGACTTCCATCCCTGTTGCAGGGGCCTTGAAGTCTGGGGAAGGCCTCTGTGGTGAAATGACAGTTTTCATTGGAGAAGGAGATGTTCTTAAATCCTTAGGCGTCCCTTCAGTGAGTCCAACTGCAGCAAGTAGTCATTCTTGCTCTTCTTCTTCTTGAACTTCTAAGTTGTCCTCCTCCACCTCTTCTCTGCCACCTCATACCTGGCAGCCCAACTGCGGATCTGATCCAGAATTTCCTGAATGCGATAACTTCTACCCATGCTGAGAAGCTCAGTAGAACACAGGGGAGCATCTCCAGATGCATACAGGCAGTTCCCTTCCCGCTAACTCATGCTGGCATTTGGGCACCAACACCCCGCTCTCCTTAGTCAAGCCGGCTCATGTCGGATTCCATACTCGCGCTCCTCCTGGCCTGCCACCAGGCCAAAGATCTCAGCGCCATCTTGCGTCTGAGGATGCGGACGTTTCTTCCAGCTTCTCCTGAGTTCCACGTTGAGGATTCGGATCTATCTCTAACTGCTCCTGAGGTTCCTTCTGGAAGGTCGGCCTTGCTTCTTCTGTACTTTTCACAGGTTGAAAACCGAGGTTTTTTCTAAGTTGCTGGTAATGAAATGGTATTGTGTGAACTGACCAGTACAGGCATGGGTTGGCCCACCCTCCTGATGACATCCTCTCCGAGACTCCTCCCTGGACTCCTCCCCTGTAACCCAGGCCATAAAGTTCGAGGCACCTCTTCCTTCCCTTCACTTTCTTGCTTGGACCCAGGCCTGCAGTCTTGTGTGTAATAAAGGCTATCGTTCCCCTTATTCTTTGTCTCTGTGATTATTGGGCCAACTGGTCGTGCCCAACCCTGCTTTTTTCCTTTCTTCATTTCCAGAATCCTACTGTAGTAAATTACTGTTTAAAACATTGATAAAGTCAAAAAAGTCACTACAGTTCGAGTATTGAACAGTTCAGTCAGGGAGAGGTGTCTTCTCACATCTTTTTCCGACGCCATCTTGCCATGACAACCCCCCCCCCCCCCTCAGCTGACTCCTTGAACACCATCCAATCCATAGAATCTAGGCAGTCCTGCAGCTGTCTTCCCTGACGTGACCACCTTCTGGTTGTCCTGATCTAGTAAGTGTTGTGAGCAATTTTAGGCCCCATTTCTAAGAGAGGATGTGATGCCCAGAGGTGGTTTACAAGAATGATCCTGGGGATGAGAGGAATAATGTTTGAGGAGCATTTGATGGTTCTGGGCCTCTACTTGCCCGAGTTTAGAAGGATGAGGCAGGACCTCATTGAAATCTGATGAATAGTGAAAGAGCTGGATTGAGAGGATTTTGCCAGTAGTGGGAGAGTTTAGGACCAGTGGGCACAACCTCAGAATAAAAGGATGTCTGCTTAAAAAGAAGATGGAGAAACCTTTTCATCTGAAGCAGTGATTTTCAAACTCCTCCTCCACACCCCCACCCCGGATCATATTCCACTTAATCTCTGTGCCAGAAGTTCTCTGTTAGTAAGGGATTACTTAAGGTGGAATGTTATTGGAAAGAAAATGTTTGAAAACCTCTGTTTTAATTGTACCTCATTGACTGTTTCTATGCGTGGTTTCATATCTCCAGAGGAAATGGGCCAATGACAATTTTTCTCAAGCAAAATATTTCCTTCACAATTGCGTCCACTGCAGTCTTTCTCAGCCTTTTTTCCCATTCATATGCCACTTTAAGCAATCTCTTACTCATTTTTCGACACTCCAAGGAATAAAGTCCCAACCTGTTCAACCTTTCCCTGTAGCTCAACTCCTGAAGACCTGGCAGCGTCCTGGTAAATCTTCTCTGCACTCTTTCAATCTTACTAATACCCTTCCTGTAGCTAGGTGACCAGAACTGCACACAATACTCCAAATTTGGCCTGACCAACATCTTATCCAACCTCACCATAACTTCCCAACTCCTATTTTCCATATGTTAATTAATGAAGGCCAAGATGACAAAAGCTGTCTTTAGAACCCTGTCGTCCTGTGACACCACTTTCATGGTATTATGTAACTGTGTTTTATCTCTTGCTGCCAATTTGTATAACTTCTCTGTTCAATTTCATAAGGTTGGCTTCTGGAGTATTTTATTGTGCCCCTTGATCTAGAGAGTCTGGCAGAGCAAAGCAATTTTGTTTTCTTTTGTCGGCTCAAATTTTGTCACATTGATCCAAAAACAAGTATTTTCACCATTCCTTCATTTCAGATTATCTGCAGCTGTCGTATTGAACCTCATCATGACGGCATCATGTTTGTCTTGTTTATCTTTTACCTCTCCATCCAGACACAACGAGTCGACTCCACTCATCCAGCATCACTGCCATTTCTGCTGCTCGGTTTTTCATCCCATGTATTCAGTTTGTTATTTCCCTTCTTCTTTTTCTCAGCAAAGAGAATCAGGTTTGTTTGATCATCTTTCTGAATCCCAGTGAAAGGTTATCGACCTGAAGGTTTTAACTCTGATTATTTTTCCAGTAGATGACCTGCTGAGTATTTCCAGCATTAAGTTTTTATTTTACTGCCTTGGTGTATTACTGAGTGCTTTGAATGGGAGAAGAAATATGGGTTGGGTTAAGTGGAGATGTTTCGATCATGGAGTGCGTTTAGAAAAATAAACATAAAAGGGGAGGGCTCATGGAAATAGTTAATTCATCTTTTAAAATTGTTTTTTGAGCTATGATTGTTTTCCGATGTACGTGCAGTGTTCAGAATTAAAAATTTATTGTGATGAACATGTCAGAAAATTTGTCATTTTGTGGCAACAATACAGGTGCAAATATTGTTCTAAATTACATTTTAAAAAAAGAAATCCATTTGTGAAAAATGAAGAGTAAGTGAGGGAGTGACTGTGGTTCCTTGAACATTCAAAAATCTGATTGCAGAGGGGGAGAAGCTATGTTTGTATCATTGAGTGTTCGTCTTCATGCTCCTGGACCTGTTTCCCTGGTGATAGCAGGGTGAAGAAGGCCTGGTCTGGGTGGTAAGGGGGAGGATAGAGGTTGTTTTCTTGAGACTCCACCTCTTGGAGAAGCCCTTAATACATGGGCTAAGGATGAAAGGGGAAAAGTTTAGTGGAAACATGAGGGGGAGCTTCTCCACACAAGGTGGTGGGAGAGTGGAACAAGCTGCCAGCTGCATGAGGAAATGTGAGCTCAATGTTTGTATTGAAGAACTTGGACAAGTTGAGGGATACGAGGGTGTTGACAGGCTCTGGACTGGATGCTGGTCAGTGTGATAAGGCAGGATAAGAGTTCTTCAGTTGGCGCGTTAAACCATAAGACAGACAGCTGTGTTCTCACCCATTTAATGGACTGTGCGTGGTGCAGCGGGCCGAGGAATGGCACGTTGATCTGTGGAGTCTCCTGCCGGAAAGCACGGGATACTCACGGGGCTTAATTTAAACCTGCTGGCAGCAAACTCTTAATGATGTCCCACCTTGTCCCGTGGAGCCAGGCACATATAACCATATGACAGTTTACTGCATGGAAACAGGCCATGTCGGCCCTTCGATTCCGTGCCGGTTCACATGAACCTCCCCACTAGTTTCCCCCTCCCACACTCCACCCATATCCTTCCAACCCCCTCATATCCATGTACACATCCCACATTCTCTTCAATGACAGAAAGGACCCTGCCGCAACTATCTCTTCTGCCACCACCACAGAAGCCTCTTATAACATTTCTCCTAAAGTTTTGCCCCCTTACCCTTAACTCATGCCTTCTTGTTCCAACCTCCCCCACCCTCAGGGGAAAGAGTCTACTCATGTCGAGTCTATCTATTCCCTTTATAATTTTAAATACTTCGATCATAACTCCCTTCAACCATCGACGTTCCAATGAATAAAGTCGCAGTCTCCTTAATCTTTCTTTGTACTCTAGATGTTGTAAGTCAGGCAACATTTTTGTAAATCTTCTCTGCACCCTCTCCACCTTATCTATATCATTCCTATAATTTGGAAACCAGAGCTGAACACAATTCTCCAAACCTGGCCTCACCAATGCCTTAAACGCTAGTCTATGGTATGATTTATGAAGGCCAGCATGCCATACCCCTTCTTAACTACCCTGTCTTCATGGGAATCCACCTTCAGTGAACTCTGTACCATAATTCCAAGATCCCTCTGTTCCTCTTCATTTCTCGACCCCCTCCCCTTAACTGCATAGGTCCTATTAAGATTATTTTTTCTGGAATGCAGCACCTCACACTTGTCAACATTAAATTCCATCTGCCATCTTTTCCAAACAAACCAAATCCTGTAATCCAAGAAAACCTTCCTCACCATCCACCACTCCCCCTATTTTCATATAGTCTGCATATTTGCTTACCCAGTTAACCACACCCTCATCCAAATCATGAATATAAACAACAGGGAACCCAGCACCAATCCCTGAGGCACACCACTCGTCATAAGCTTCCATCCTGGCAGACAGTTGTCCACCATGACTCTCTGCTGTCTATGTCCCAGCCACCTCTGAACCCATCTCACTATCTATTAATCCCTAGTGACTGAACCTTGCTAGCTAACATTACATGTGGAACCTTATCAAAAGCCTGACTAAAATTCAAATAGATCTCGTCAACTGCCCTACCTTCATCCACTTTTCTTGTCACCTCTTCAAAAAATTCAACAAGATTCGTTAAAATGATTTTCCCTTCACAAACCCATGCTGGGTGCAACTGATCAATCCCTGTCTATCCAGATATTTGTACATACTATCTCTAAGAATACCCTCCATATCTTTCGCCACCACCAAAGTCAAACTTACTGGCCAATAATTACTTGGCCTGCACCTTGTGCTTTTTTTAAACAGCGGAACTACATTTGCAACCCTTCAATCCTGCGACACCACACCCTTCTCCAGTGATCTTTGAAAAATCACTGTCTGAGCCCCCGCTATTTTCTCCCTGACCTCCCTTAACGTCCTGGGAAAAATCCAATCAGGACCAGGAGACTTATCCTCCTCTATTGACCCTGGAAGCTCCAAAACCCTCTCTTTACTAATCCCTATTCTTTCCATAACTAAGCTATTCACCTCATTTATCTCACATAGTCCAGTGACACTTTCCCTTGTGAATACAGAAGAGCAAAATATTGTTCAATATCTCCCCCATCTCATGCAGCTCCTCACATACACATCGTCCACCGTTCCCATTTTCCAGTGGACCTACCCTATCTTTAACCCTCCTTTTACTGTTGACATATATGTAAAAACCCCAAGGATTCATGTTCACCTTATTAGCTATTGACACCTCATACCTTCTTTTTGCCTTTCTAATTTCCCTCTTGACGTTCTTTCTGCAATCTAAGTAAGGATCATACATCTCCTCAATCTTTTGTTTCTTATATTTAGCATGGGCCTCCCTTTTATCCTGAACCGTTCCTAATTTTTCTTGAAAACCACGGCTCCCTTGAACTTTTAGTCTTGCCTTTCGGCCGATCTGGAACATAAAGATCCTGTACTCTCAAAATCTCACCTTTTAAATACCCTCCAATTTTCCTCTTCATCATTTCCAGCTAAAAGATCAGCCCACACAACTCTCTACAAATCCCTTCTCATTTCCTCAAATCTGGCATTCCCCCACTCGAAGACCTTCAACTTCACACCCAACCTATCCGCTTCCATAATTAAGCTCAATCTAATGAACCCATGATCACTGGATCTGAAGTTCTCCCTAACGCTCACTCCACCACATGCTCATTCCCTAACCACAGATCGAACATTGCCCCCCCCTCTAGTGGGCATCTCCACATACTGCTGCAAAAAGCAGTCCTGAACACATTGTTTGAACTCTAAGCCATGCTGAACTCTCACTGACTGTGTTTCCCAATTGATGTTAGGACTTCACTTGCCTCCTTTCTGGACCAATCAACCTCGGGTATTGCTTAATCAGGCTGAAACCTAGATTTTCCTTGTGGCATAATGGCAGAGGACATGAAATTCTGGCATATAGTAGGTGCATTGGATGCTGCTACAGCATCTCAAGTAAGAGAATTTGTTGCCAATACCCTGGCAGAAAACCAGTACACCAGGTTCTGCCAATTTTTCCTGGATATGCTGGAATTGACAAGACATGAGTGCGGCTTGCGGCTTTTAAATATGGAGGGTCTGGGTGACAGGAATCCATCCGATTTAATGAATGAGATGCTCACATTAACAGATGGTCATTCTCATTGTTTACTTTTTGAGACTCTATTCCTGACCAAACTCCCAGGTCATGTTGCAATACCAATCATTCACATGGATTTCCACCATCCCCATGACATAGCACAGGAGGCTGACAGGCTCCATCATACTCCAATGCAAGAGTCTGCTCACGTCCAGACTGTTTTCGCAGCAGATCCATCTCCCGTGTCCCATGAGCCTCCTATATCTGAAGTTCAGTCAAAGAAGGATGAACACGGTGATGGGCGGTGAGAATGGTGTTTTTACCATGGCCATTGGGGTAAAAATGCCCATAAATGTGTCCCACCATTTACCTATTTCAGCAAAAAGGCAGGAAACAAAAAAGCCGGCTACCATTAATGGCCTCGGCAGCTGGGACAAGTATGGGCCTATTGTATCTACAAGATGACGCTGGTAAGCACAAGTTTCTTGTAGACACAAGTGCTGAGGTCGGTTTGCTCCTGCCAACCTATTTTGAAATAAAAACCACAATAAATAACATCACCCGGCTCTTCAAACAGCAAATGGGAAGACAATTCCCTGCTTTGGCACATGATGGGTCATGATTGGGATAGGAGATGTGACATTCCATTGGAATTGTGTATTGGCTTCCATTGCCCAGCCCATTATGGGTGCAGATTTTTTAAGGTCCCATGACTTGCCAGTAGACGTGGAGGAAATTGGTTCATGCTACCAGTTTTCAAATATACCCACTGGTATGTAGCAAATGGAGAGTTGCCCTTCTAGGGGTGCAAACCCTGCACAAAGATGCCTATGCTGCTCTTCTCAATGAATTTATCTGTATTTTCTCACTTAATTTCAATACCTCCTAAACAGCCCAGGATGTGTCCCATTACATAGACACTTCAGGCCAGCTGAATTACACCAGGGCTCTTCGTCTTCCACCTGATAAACTGCTCAGGCAAGGGCAGAGTTTAGTGCAATGGAGGAATTAGGTATCATTCAGCACTCCAACAGACCTTGGGCATCACAGTTACACATGGCACCCAAGAAAACAGGTGGATGAAGACTCTATGGCGATTACCGTAGGCCAGGGGTGTCAAAATCAAATTCGCAGAGGGCCAAAATTAAAAACTTTTACTAAGTCGTGGGCCAAACTAAATATTTATTGAAAATTTTCAACAACATCTGCATGTTTTCTCTTCTTTCAACATATGTAATGTTAAACTTTTTCTCATTAAAATAAATGTTTAATAATATTTTTGGTTAAACTCTTTCCAGACGAAGCATTAACAAATGAGAAATAAAATATAAAATAAAGTTTGCTGTAAAACCAGACTTCTTTTCATCTCCTCCACCTTCTGGAGCTTTTGCTTCTCGTTCAGATCCTTAAACATGTCCTGGTGTTTCGTTTCATAGTGTCGCCGTATGTTATATTCTTTAACTACAGACACGTTGGCTCCACACACAAGACAAACAGGTTTGTCTTTTAAAATGATGAACATATAGTCTGCCTCCCACCTGTCTTAAAAGGTCCTGTTTTCTGTCTTTCTTTTGGCCATTTTTCGTAAGAGGTTTATTACATGTGAGTTAGGCGACAGATCGCAGATCCTAATGCAAGTAAACAGAGGAGATGGGGGCGATTAACGGGCTGACGGGTCGGCGCCAACGCATTTGCAAAGCATTCTGGGACTTGTAGTATTAGCTGTGCTTGCGCTATATTGGCGCGGCGACCAGCGGGCCAGCTCTAATACATATTTGATATGATCTTGCGAGCCAAATATAATTATATCAAGGGCCAAATTTGGCCCACGGGTCTGAGTTTGATATGTGTGCCGTGGGCTCATTAACTACATCCGACAGATACCCTCTCTCTCATATTCAAGATTTCGCTGCCCAACCGCACAATTTCTGTGCTTTCTCCAAGGTTGATCTTGTCATGAGACACCATCAGATCCCAGTCCATAAGGATGACATTCCTAAAATGGTGATTATTACCCCTTCTGGGCTTTTTGAATTTCTTAGGATGCCACTTGAGTTGAAGAATGATGTTCAAACCTGCCAGCGGGTTATAGGCACTTTGGACAGAGATTTAGAGTTCCCTTACATCTACTTTGATAACATCTGGTAAAAACAATCTCATCACGAATATTCTGTCCAGACCGACTGTATAACATATTCAGTGTGACATTGATATTCCTGAATTAGCCAGTGGAGCCTGATGTTCAGGCATACAGTACGGCCATTACTAACTTGGACATACAGCAGTTGGCACCACAACTGGGTGGCCAACCTTACTTTGTGACATGTCTTTGGGCTACACTCAATCAGTGATTCTGCCATCTTGGGGGCAACACCTTTTTGACCAGATACACAGCTTGTCTCATCCGTCCATCAGAACATCTGTCAAGCTCATGTCAAATAAATATGTATGGCATGGTCTGCAAAAAGGCGTCGCACAATGGGTCTGCACATGTACCTCCTGCAAGACTGCTAAAATTTTGTGGCACACTAAGGCACCTCTTCAACCTTTCCCAGTGGTACGCAGGTGGTTGGAACACGTGCATGTGGACCTGCTCGAACAATTGCCAGTATCTCAAAACATGAGATACATTCTAACAGTCGCAGAATGTTTCACGCGCTTGCCAGAGGCCATCTCGTTTCCATCCAGTGACACTGAGACAAGGGCCAGAACATTCATCATCAATTGGATGGCTAGATTTGTTTTCCGGCCCACATTACTTCAGACCGTGGAACACAATTCAGCCACAATCCAACGGCCTTGTGGAATATTTCCACTGGCAACTGAAGGCACTCCTCAATTAGGTCAATGAGTTGCCATGGGTTCTATTGGGAGTGCGCATGGCTCCAAAGGAAGATATGTCTGCATTGTCTGCAGAGATGGTTTATGGTACGGTCCTTACATTTTCTTGGGACATTCATTTCACAACCAACTCTGATCTGAATGTCCTTCAGCAACTTCAACATGGTGTTGCAATCAGCAAACCTTTTCCTACCCACTAGCATGGATCCCCTAAACAGAATGTGCCCCCACCACTCCTGGATGTTAATTTTGTTTTTATGCACAGACAGGTCCCAGGAGTCCCGTTACAATGACCGTATGAGGGCCCTTGCCGCGTGGTGAAGAAGGATGGGGTTGTTTATACTTTGGACATTGGGGGACATTCACAGCTGTTTAGTGTGGATAGACTCAAGCCTGCCCATGTGGATCCAGCTTCACCCATTCAGTACCCCCAGCCCAGATGGTGAGGGGGTCCAGCTAAGGTGCATGCAGCTGCTGCTTTAGTTTCTGGTGACGGTTCTGGGTGGGGGGTGGGGGGTGGTTGGTGTAGCAGCTGTCTAATGGGCCGAGTGGGCATGGTTCTTTGCCGGGTGTGCAAAATCATAAGACAGAGAGCTGGGTACTCATCCATTTAATTGACCACCCTCACGTGGTGCTGCTTGCCGAGGAATGGCACGCTGATCTGTGGATTCTCCTGCCGGAAGGAATAACATAACATAACATAACATAACAATTACAGCACGGAATCAGGCCATTAGGCCCTTCTAGTCTGCACCGAACCAAACACCCCTTTCTAGTCCCACCTCCCTGCACAATGCCCATAACCCTCCATCTTCTTCTCATCCATATACCTGTCCAACCTTTTCTTAAATAATACAATTGACTCCGCCGCCACTATTTCTCCCGGAAGATCATTCCACACAGCTACCACTCTCTGAGTAAAGAAGTTCCCCCTCATGTTACCTCTAAACCTCTGCCCCTTAATTCTTAACTCATGTCCTCTTGTTTTAAACTTTCCTCCTCTTAACGGAAATAGTCTATCCACATCCTTCTGTCTATCCCTTTCATAATCTTAAATACTTCTATCAAATCCCCTCTCAACCTTCTACGCTCCAAAGAATAAAGACCCAATCTGTCCAATCTCTCCCCATACTCCAGATGCTTAAACCCAGGCAACATTCTGGTAAACCTTCTCTGCATTCTCTCCACTCTGTTTATATCCTTCCTATAATTAGGCGACCAGAACTGCACACAGAACTCCAAATTAGGCCGCACCAACGTCTTATACAATCTCAACATCACCTCCCAACTCCTATATTCCATGCAATGATTGATAAAGGCCAGCATACTAAAAGCCTTCTTCACCACCCTATTCACGTGAGTTTCTACTTTCAGGGAACGATGTACCGTCACTCCTAAATCTTTCTGCTCTTCTGTATTCCTCAATGCTCTCCCATTTACCACATATGTCCTATTCTGATTCTTCTTACCAAAATGAAGCACCTCACACTTATCAGCATTAAATTCCATCTGCCATTTTTCAGCCCACTTTTCTAAGCAGCCCAAATCCCTCTGCAATCCTTGAAAACCTTCTTCATTATCCACTATTCCACCTATCTTAGTATCGTCTGCATATTTACTAATCCAATTCACCACCCCATCATCTAGATCATTAATGTATATAACGAACAACAATGGGCCCAATACAGATCCTTGAGGCACACCACTGGTCACCGGCCTCCAACCTGACAGACAATTATCCACTACCACTCTCTGGCCTCTCCCTTTCAGCCAATGTTCAATCCATTTGACTATCTCAAAATTTATACCTAAAGACTGCACCTTCCTAACTAACCTTCCATGTGGTACCTTATCGAAGGCCTTACTGAAGTCCATATAGACAACATCCACTGTGCTACCCTCATCCACATTCCTAGTCACCTCTTCAAAAAATTCAATCAGATTGGTCAAACATGACCTTCCTCCCACAAATCCATGTTGAGTGCTCCTGATCAGACCCTGTCTATCCAGATGTTTATAAGTACTATCTCTAAGAATTTTCTCCATTAATTTACCTACCATAGACGTCAAACTTACAGGCCGATAGTTGCCAGGCTTCCTCCTTGAACCCTTTTTAAATAACGGAACCACATGCGCAATGCGCCAATCCTCCGGCACTATCCCCATATCTAATGACATTTGAAAAATTACGGCCAGAGCCTCTGCTATTTCCTCCTTCACTTCTCTCAATGTCCTGGGGAAGATCCCGTCTGGTCCCGGAGACTTATCCACCTTTATATTCTTCAAAAGCCTTAAAACTACACCTTTTGTAATCTCTATATTCCCCATATTTACCCAATTTGCTTTTTTTTATCCCACATCTCCCAATATCCTTCTCCTTAGTGAATACTGAAGAAAAGAAACTGTTCAATATCTCCCCCATTTCTCTAGGTTCCACACACAGTTTTCCACTCTGATTTTCTAAGGGGCCAATTTTGTCTCTAGCTTTCCTCTTACCATTAACATATTTGTAGAACTCTTTTGGATTAGTTTTCACCCTGCTTGCCATAGTTTTCTCGTACCTTCTTTTAGCTTTCCTAATTCCTCTCTTAAGATTCCTCTTACATTCAATGTATCTTTCAAACATCTCCTTAACTCCATGCTTCTTATATCTAATGTACGCCTCCCTTTTTCTTCAAACCAAGTTTCCAATATTCCTTGAAAACCACGGCTCTCTCAAACCTTTTGCCCCTCCTTTTAACCTAACAGGAACATAAAGCTTTTGCACTCTCAAAATCTGATCTTTAAAAGACTTCCATCTCTCTACTACATCCTGCCCATAAAACAAATTGTCCCAATGCACACCCTGCAAGTCCTTTCGCATCTCCTCAAATCTAGATTTTCCCCAATCAAAAACCTCAATCCTTGGCCCTGATTTCTCTCTTTCCATAATGACATTGAAGCTGATGGCATTATGATCACTGGACCCGAAGTGCTCGCCAACACTAACCTCCGTCACTTGACCCATCCCATTTGCCAACAGTAGATCTAACACTGCTCCTTATCTGGTCGGCACCTCTACATATTGTTGTAAAAAACTATCTTGCACACATTTCACAAACTCTAACCCATCCATTCCTTTCACAGAATGTGTTTCCCAATCTATATGTGGAAAATTAAAATCTCCCATAATTACAACCCTGTGCTTATCACAAATATCTACTATCTCCCTACAGATTTGCTCCTCCAGGTCTCGGTCCCCTCCGGGTGGTCTATAATACACCCCTACAAGTGTAACCTCTCCTTTCCTACTCCTCAGTTCCATCCAAATAGCCTCCGTGGATGTGCCCTCTAATCTATCCTTCCTAGGCACCGCTGTAATATTTTCCCTGACAAGCAATGCAACCCCACCTCCTCTTGCCCCTCCGACTCTATCACACCTAAAACAACGAAACCCAGGGATATTCAGTTGCAAATCACATCTTACCATTAACATACTCACAGGGCTTAATTTAAACCTGTGGTCCCGTGGATTGGCAGGAAACTCAGAATGATGTCCCACCTTCTCCCATGGAGCCCGGGACATGCAGAAAATGAAAGAAGCCTGTAAAGTCTGAATTAAGCAGTCTTGTGTTGACGAACCTGGTGTGTGTGTGTGTGTGCGTGTGTGTGTGTGTGTTTGTGTTGCTTTAGTAGCTCTATCGAAGTAGCTGCTACATATTTAAATATTTGGGGTGATTATCGTACTTATAGGATACTTTTCATCCATCTCACAGCCTGTGGGAAGAAGCTATTCCCCAGCCTGGCAGTCCTGATTTTGATGATGGACGTGGTTAAAGATGCTGTGCACTGGATGGAAATGGTCTGTTTACAATTCCTTGAGTCCTATTTGAAAAACAATCCCAGTAAATGTCATCTACAGAAGAAAGGGAGACCCCAGTGATACTCACAACTCTTTGCATCATTCCTGTCTGATGCTTTACAGCTACTGGACCATCCAATGATGCAGCCAGACAGGAAACTCAATTGCGCCTGTGTAAAATCTCAAGATGAGAGCCGTTGTCCTTGACCACCTCAGCCTCCTTGGGAAGTGTAGGCACTTCCTGACCAATAAGGAGGTGTAATTGTTTTGTGTATTAATATGTGTCTTCCATCAGCCAGCTCCCCACCATGACTACCAGCCCCCCCACCCACATCATCATCGGGCACACAAAACTCAAAACAGTCAACCAGTTTACCTATCTCGGCTGCACCATTTCATCAGATGCAAGGATCGACAATGAGATAGACAACAGACTCGCCAAGACAAATAGTGCCTTTGGAAGACTACACAAAAGAGTCTGGAGAAACAACCAACTGAAAAACCTTAAAAAGGTTACCGTATACAGAGCCATTGTCATACCCACACTCCTGTTCGGCTCCAAATCATGGGTCCTCTACCGGCATCAAATATGGCTCCTAGAACGCTTCCACCAGCGTTGTCTCCACTCCATCCTCAACATTCATTGGAGCAACTTCATCACCAACATCGAAGTACTCGAGATGGCAGAGGCCGACAGCATCGAATCCACGCTGCTGAAGATTCAACTGCGCTGGGTAGGTCACGTCTCCAGAATGGAGGACCATCGCCTTCCCAAGATCGTGTTATATGGCGAGCTGGCCACTGGCCACCGAGACAGAGGTGCACCAAAGAAGAGGTACAAGGACTGCCTAAAGAAATCTCTTGGTGCCTGCCACAATGACCACCGCCAGTGGGCTGATATCACCTCAAACCACGCATCTTGGCACCTCACAGTTTGGCAGGCAGCAACCTCCTTTGAAGAAGACCACAGAGCTCACCTCACTGACAAAAGAGAAAGGAGGAAAAACACAACACCCAACCCCAACCAACCAATTTTCCCTTGCAACCGCTGCAACCGTGTCTGCTTGTCCCGCATCGGACTTTTCAGCCACAAACGAGCCTGCAGCTGACGTGGACATTACCCCTCCATTAATCTTCGTCCGTGAAGCCAAACCAAAGAAGAAGAAAAGTATGGATGGGAATTTTATGTGATTGTATTGTCTATTCTTGCTCTTTAACAATCTTTAGTGGATAGAAGTAGTCATTGTACTTTAGGATGTACAATCATGTACAGATTGTCCTTCAATAGCCATTTGGCCCAGATGTCTATTCAGTCCAAGAATACTTTCAATCACAGGCACCATTCATTTTGCAACAACTGCCACTTAATTTTGCCAGTTGTTCAATGACAAACTATATGGGGAAAACACCACTGTCAACTCTTCTACCTTAAAGGAGTAAATATATTCAAATGGGCAGTAGATCAAGAGATGGAAACAGTGAAATCAGACAGAGGTGAGTGGCTGCTTAAATTAGAAACATTCGTGTTCATCCTATAGAATTTAAGGCTGCCCAGGAGGAATATAATGTGTTTTCTTTAAGATTGTTTGCCCTCACCCTGGTGAGGGATGGGGCTAACAGACATGTTGCGGGAAGGGTTCGAGAATTGATATGGTAGGTCACAGGAAGCACAAGTTTAGATCCATAGAGCACATGTATTTAGCAAAATGGCCACCCAGTCTGTATTTGGTCTTGCTGATATTGAGGTCAACTGAGTCTACCAAATGTAGGAGATTATGTACCAGGTTAAAGGATGGTGCTGAAGTTGGAAGTATTCAAGGATAATGTGTCAGATGTGGCAGCTGATGGGTGGTAAGTGAGAAACCTAAGGGATTCTGTCCTTTTTCTGCCAGAGAGGAGGTGGGGAAAGAGCAGAAAGAGAATTAGAGATACGGGTGCAGACCTTATCAAAGACAGGATGGGGGGATCTGCATTTATTGAAGAAAGAAGATATTTTGGGTGTCCTGGAGTAGAAGACCTCATTTTGGAACTGTTACAGGCTCAGAGGACACCAAAACCTAGCAGCAATAAAAATCACCAAGACAAATGGATACTTAAACAAATGTTATTTTTAATTTCCTTGAAACAAAAAACAGGATCAAACTTTAACTTATCACTATTAACAGCTTTCCATTACCACCTTCTAATTCTAAGCGCAGGTGTATTTAATGTGCATAAAGTTCTTTGACACAACTCAAAGTTCACCGGTGTCTATCAATTCTTATACTGTGCACAGAATTCAACATTTATGAATTTTCACCAAGCTCTGGTACTTAAAAGTAAATGTTTACCCTCCAGGAAGGCGCTTGTTGGTTTCAGAGAGGAATTTCTTGCTCATTAGACACACAAAAACTGATTCCCTCTGATCAGCCACTTTGGGGTCTTGCCAAAGAAATTTGACCCATCAGGGTTTTCCAAACGATAACCTCTTCTGCAGGTCACCATTGAGTTCCTTTTGTTTCCTTTATTTCAGGTGAAATACCATTTCTAGCCAGCCATTTCCTCTTGTATGGACAACAAAGTTTTTCAACAGGCTGAACTGAGAACTCACAACCCGCCTTCAAAATGGGGTTTCAACAAGATGCCAGCTTGACATTTCTCTCTCTCTCCCTCTCTCTCTCTCTCTCTCTCTCTCTCTCTCTCTCTCTCTCTCTCTCTCTCTCTCTCTCTCTCTCTCTTTTAGAAAAAGCCTATTTGATCTCTCTGCTTGCAAAACCACATGATCTTCTTCGAACAGCAAACAGGTACAAGCCAGATGACTGCACTGGGCCCAAACTTTTGAATCCAATCATCTCTTGCTTTAAAAACAATAATCCATTTACACCTGCTTTTGAAATTATTCAGCAAAACAGTCTCCTTGTTTTGTCTTTGCAAAGGCTCTCGGCGCCTGCATGACTCACTCTCAACAAAGCTCTTGCATTTTAAATAAAAGCTGTTTTGTGAAGTGTTTATGTTTGTTTGTAACCAACACAACTCCTATAATCCATCTCTTTCAAAAACATATCTATATACAATGTAAAATATATAATCTGTCACAGGACAGATGCAGCAGAGGAGTTGTGATAAAATCAATGGTGTCCTTGCAAAAGAAAAAAGTGGGAAGAGATATAATCCACTTGGCTCTGGTGAGTGGAGTTTGTAATAATTTGAAACTTGAACCTCTCTCTCTATTCCAGGAGACAATTTACTGTTATTTAATTAAAAAGTGTCATATCACACAAAATTGATTTTTTCCTGCTGTAAGACAGATAGATTCGCCATTGGCAGAAATTGCCTGAAATGCCTCTGGCAGACAGAGAAAGACTGAGTGCTCCCCCACCAACGCCACCCCGAACCCTGGGCCAAGTCACTGAGCATCTGTGGATTCTCTTTCAATGCTCACAGACCAATCCATGTCATTGGCAATGCGAGGTCCAGGTTTGAACCTCTGACATGATGAGGAACCATTTAGCACCCACTCGTATCCCAGATCTGATACCTAACACCCTTTTAGCCAGTTTTGAACCAGTCTCTAGCAATCCATGGGCTGGTGTGAGTTCCTTGACTGCTTTGTCCAGAAGCCCACAGCCTGCGTGGGTTCCTCTCCTCAAGTCACCAACAGCCTGCCACCTATGTGGGTCTTTCAGCTGCAGAACCCCTCACTGGTCTGCTTCCTTGGTCACTGACCCATGGATTGAATCCTCTGCTTCTGAGATGTTGGTGGGGTGTGGTCTTTCTGTTTTCTGGTGCCCTGCACTAGTCCTCCACTTCCACAGAGTTTGCGGTGTCGAGGAAATCTAACAAATCTAAATAAAAAAAATTCACCTGAGAGGAGAATCTCCCATGTCTAGAGGGATGGAAAGGGCATTATTACAAATTGAAGCCTAATATTTGAATAGTCAGGTGCCAAATTTGCAAAAGCATAGAGTATATATTTCTCAAGCTATATGTATTTTTTTTTCCAAAGGAATACAACTTTGAATATTTCCATGTCATATTGGCATGCCTAAAAAGTTAACATCTGATTTCCAAGAAAGTGCAAAACATTTCCTCATCATCGCTAACATAATTTGACAAATTTCAATTGATACATTAGTAGTTTTAATTTGGGGCTTGTTCCTTCAGCATTTCCTAATACAAATAAGGTTGGATTTTGCGGAAAAACATCTCCTGTAACTTGTTCCAAAAATTTTGTAATTTTCCCCAAAAAGATCTTGCATTAGGACAAAGATAAGTTGAATACAAGAAAGTTGCGACATCTTCACCACACCTAAAAGATTGATCTGATAATTCTGATTTTATTCTATTCAATTTCACTGGTGTAAGAAGTAACTGTAGAAGAAAAACTAGTTGTGAATTCCTTCCTCACTGCTGCAGAGTGGATCTCTGGTCAATAGTTTCAGACTGCTGAGTTGAAGTGAATTAATACAACTCCCCTGGATCAAGTGATCTCTATTGGAAATCAGCTTCTTGAGGAGCTTTTCAAATCCAACAGCCTGAGTCACCTGACTCCAGGTGCAGCTTTCAGAAAAAATCCTTGCTGACATCTGCTACATGACTGATGTAAAAACAATAATACTGAACTAATTTATATCTTTCATTGAGATCCTTAGATGGATCTCCCCATATTTGACAATCAATTACAATATTCAGATCCATTTCCCACGTTTGTCTAGACTTATGATCTCCTCATTTAAAAGTTCCTACTTGTAATCAAGAGGACAAAATCGAAGTAAACTTTTTAACAATTCCTCTTTATAAGGAATTTTTATTTCAGTACAAACATGGTTGGTCCTAACTGATCCTTCAAATATGCTCTGAGTTGGAAATAGCAAAAAAGATTGCGATGAGTTATACGATATTTATTTCTCAGTTGCTCAAATGACATTAATTGACTCCTTTTATCACAATCTTCAACATTTATAATCCCCTTACGAAACCCGCTATCCAGAAATTGATGATCCTTTGAAAAAGAGACGAGGATTTTGAATCAAAGCCATTCTGGGTGATGTACATCCACTTACACCAATCTCATCATTTATTTTATTCCATATGATAATCAAATGTTTCAACAATTGTGTATCTTTATCATCAACCATTAATTTCGTTTCCCACTTGTATATAAATTCTTCTGCTTTTCTCTCTCCTATTTTATTTGATTCTATTTTAACCCTTTCAAAAAAAGAAGCAAGAAATCTCATTTGAGCTGTTCCATAATATATTTTTTTAATTTGGAAGCTGCAGTCCTCTCAATGCAGAATTTGCATTGGGTTACTTAACATGGAATTCAATCAGAAATGGGTTCACGTGACATAAACTCATGATGCAGACTGTTTTCTGAGAATGGAATACAAGAGGAGGGTTGTCTAGGTCTTCTGCAGGATATAGATCACAAGATATAGGAGCATAAGTTGGCCCGTCGAGTCTGTTCCACCATTCTTCCACTCAGCCCCATTGCCCAGCTCTCTCCCCTTAATCCTTGATTCCTTGACTAATCAAATACTTGTCAATCTCTGCCTGAAATACACCCAGTGATCATAGTTCCACAGATTCACGACCCACTGACAAATAAATTTTTCCACATCTGTTTTAAATTGACACCCTTTTATCCTGAAATTATGTCCCTTGTTCTAGAATCTCCTACCATGGGAAATATCTTTGCCATATGTACTATGTCCAGGCCTTCCAGCATTTGAAATGCCGCTGAGGTCTCTCTTATCCTTCTGTACTCCAACTAGTACAGTCGAAGAGTCGAC
Source organism: Narcine bancroftii (assembly GCF_036971445.1). Taxonomy (NCBI): domain Eukaryota; kingdom Metazoa; phylum Chordata; class Chondrichthyes; order Torpediniformes; family Narcinidae; genus Narcine; species Narcine bancroftii. The sequence continues at coordinate 263,776 of NW_027211877.1, read as the reverse complement.
AATTGTTCCTCATACACTAACCCTTTCATTCCTGATATCATTCCAGTAAATCATCTCTGACCTTCTCCAACACCAGCACATCTTTTCTCAAATACGGCACCCAAAACTCTAAACCTGATTGAATGTAAAGGGAATTATCCAACGACACATACACAACAGTGAAATGATATTATGTCTTGTTGATATTTACAAAAAATTAATGAACAGTCAATTAATAATTTTCAAAAGATGCCGGGACCCATTAATGGACTATTATCATAACCTAAAGAATTCGGGTTGTTCTGAAGCTTGATGCTGTGTTACAAGACCAGAGGATCCCAAAACCCAGCAGCAGTAGATATTCACCAAGAAAAATGGGGACTTAAACAAAAGCTGATTTTAAATATCTTTAAACATGAAAATGGAATTACACTTTAACTTATCACTATTTTACTAACTTACTTTACCTAACTTACCTCCCCCCCTCTAATTCTAAGTGCACATGTGTGTAATGTGTGTGTGAGTTCAGGAAAGTTCTTTGGTTCATTGTTCAATCTCACTTCTCATTCCTCCAAGTTCACTGGTTGCACGCCATTCTTCTACTCTGCACAGAAACCAGGTTTGGTGCTCAAAAGGTAAATAATTACTGTTCTGGAAGGTTCTTGTTGGTTTTCAGAGAGAGGCGTGTTGTTCAAGGAAGTATTAGGGTGTTTTTGACTCAACGTACCAGCATCTGAAGTCCGTTATCTCTTCAGAAAAGCTCTGATCGCTTTAGCATGGAGCAGAGCTGGACCAGGACTTTGCAGGTATTTAGGGGAGAGTGTGGGCAGGGTTTGTTCTGGACCAACAATCTCACCAAATGACTCTGTTTGAAATCAAGATTCAAACCATTTTGAGGAATACAACAGGAATTGTTCAACAAGAGCCTGGTGTTCCCTGAGGAGTTTTCTTTCAATAACAGAAATAATTTTTTTTTAACAGCCCGTTAATATTCCTGATACAGATCTTTGTATTTAACTTTCAGGTTGCTATCTGTTGTTCACTTGGAGGCCTTTAATGGGGTGACGGGGTAGAATCTTTGCTTTAACCAAGCAGTTCTCTTGCAATTTTCCAGCTGTAGGATGCGGTGCAGTTGCTTGCAAGTTTAGCAAGTGGGATTATGATGTGAAACTGCAAGTCACAGCGTCATTTTTGTGTTTGAAAATGCAAATGTGAAAATTTTAACTTTGGTCTCCTTGGTTTCCTTAAGTTTACAGAGGAGACGTTGGGTCAAGCTGAGAAGACAGAGTTGGATGCCCATTTGGCGAATCGGCTGGGCAAAGCAGAAAGCTCAAAACGAGGGTCTGAAAAAATAATGAAGGAGACTGAAGTGGCGTTGAACCAAACCCAGGTAAAGAATTTAATTTTGTGCTGTGTACTTAAGAGACCAAACGATTTGGGGTTTTAGTGGTGACCTATTTAAATGAACAAAATCTGATTAGAATTGAAGTTCATGGAATGTTTAGAAATTGCCACAAAAAAATGGAGCATATAAATTAGATGTTGTAATTAAGATAAATGAACAATACAATGAGCCTGATGTCACAGCATCTGCCTCCCTCTACCGTACATCACTGTTAAACTTTCTCCCCAATATGAACCTGATGTCAAAGTATCTGATACAGTTAATTGAACATCACTATTAAACCTTCTCACGAATATGAATCCTGTCTCATAGTTTCTGATTCAGTCTATAGTCCATCAACGTTAAACTTTCTCCCCCCTGTGAACCTGGTGTAATACTATATGCCTCAGTCTACCGTCCATCACCGCTAAACATTCTCCCCACTGTAAACCTGGTGTCACAGTATCTACCTCAGTCTCCCATACATCACCCTTAAATCTCCTCCCTACTGTGAACCCACTGTCAATGTATCTGCAATAGTGTAATGGGCATCATTTTTTAAAAATTCTTCCCATTGTAAACATAACATAACATAACAATTACAGCACGGAAACAGGCCATTAGGCCCTTCTAGTCCGCACCGAACCAAACACCCCTTTCTAGTCCCACCTCCCTGCACAATGCCCATAACCCTCCATCTTCTTCTCATCCATATACCTGTCCAACCTTTTCTTAAATAATACAATTGACTCCGCCGCCACTATTTCTCCCAGAAGATGATTCCACACAGCTATCACTCTCTGAGTAAAGAAGTTCCCCCTCATGTTACCTCTAAACCTCTGCCCCTTAATTCTTAACTCATGTCCTCTTGTTTTAATCTTTCCTCCTCTTAACGGAAATAGTCTATCCACATCCATTCTGTCTATCCCTTTCATAATCTTAAATACTTCTATCAAATCCCCTCTCAACCTTCTACGCTCCAAAGAATAAAGACCCAATCTGTCCAATCTCTCCCCATACTCCAGATGCTTAAACCCAGGCAACATTCTGGTAAACCTTCTCTGCACTCTCTCCACTCTGTTTATATCCTTCCTGTAATTAGGCGACCAGAACTGCACACAGAACTCCATATTAAATTAGGCCGCACCAACGTCTTATACAATCTCAACATCACCTCCCAACTCCTATATTCCATGCAATGATTGATAAAGGCCAGCATACTAAAAGCCTTCTTCACCACCCTATTCACGTGAGTTTCTACCTTCAGGGAACGATGTACCGTTACTCCTAAATCTTTCTGCTCTTCTGTATTCCTCAATGCTCTCCCATTTACCACGTATGTCCTATTCTGATTCTTCTTACCAAAATGAAGCACCTCACACTTATCAGCATTAAATTCCATCTGCCATTTTTCAGCCCACTTTTCTAAGCAGCCCAAATCCCTCTGCAATCCTTGAAAACCCGGAGTCCAGTATCTGCCTCAATCTACCGTACATCACTGTGTAACATTCTCCCCAATGTGAACTTGGTGTCACAGTATCTATCATAGTTTATCGTATATTACTGTTAAACTTTCTCACTGTTGTGAAGGCATAATCTTAATATCTGTCTCAGTTTCCCATACATCATTGTTAAACCTTCTCCCCCTGTCAACCTGGTGTCACTTTATCTACCACAGTTCATTTCACATCATCGTTAAACCTTCTTCCTACCGTGGTGAACATGGTGTCACAGTATCTGTCACAGCTTATTGTAAATCACTGTTAAACCTTCTCTCTAATGTGAACTCGGTGTCCCAGTATCTGACAAAATCTAACGTACATTACTGTTAAACATTCTCCCCACTGTGACATTATCTGCCTCAGTCAACTGTACATCACTGTTAAACCTTCTCCTCACTGTGAACCTGGTGTCACAGTATCTGACACAGTTCATCACTGTTTTCTCCCCACTGTGGTCTACCGTCACATCAAAAATAAAATTCTTCCCTCAATGAACCCAGTGTCACTGAATCTGCTGCAGTTTTCCTTACACAACTATTAAACCTTCTCCACTCTATGAACCTGGTGTCACAGTATCTACCTCAGTCAATCATACATCACTTTTAAACCTTCTCCCCACTGTGAACCCAGTGTAACAGTATCTTCCTCAGTCTGCTGTACATCACCGTTAAACCTTCTCACTACTGTGAGCCCGGGTCAGAGTACTTGCCTCAGTCAACCATACATCACCGTTAAACATTCTCACTTCTGTGAACCTGGTGTCTCAGTATCTGCCACAGTTTATCTTACATCACTCTTAAACCTTATCTCCACTGGAAACCTTTTGTCAGAGTTTCTGCCACCGTTTATCGTACATCACTGTTAAACCTTTTCATAGCTCTGAACCAGTGTCACAATTTCTCTCTAAGTTCACCGGACATCAGCAATAAACTTTCTCCCCACTGTGAACCCAATGTCTCAGTATCTGTTTCAGTCTCCCGTGTATCAACATTAAACCTTCTCCCCACTGTGAACCTGTGTGGCAGTTTGTGCCAGAGTTCGTTGTACATCACCGTTAAACCTTCTCCCCACTGTGAACCTGTTGTCACAGTATCTGCCTCTGTTTATCTTACATCACTGATAAACCTTCTACCGAACACGGTGTCACAATATCTACCTCAGTCCACTGTATATCACTGCTAAATCCTCTCCCCACTGTTTACCCGGTTTCACAGTATCTGCCTCATTCTACTGTACATCACTGTTAAACCTTCTCACCACTGTGTGTCCAGTTTCACAAATCTGTTTCAGTCTCCCGAAAATTACCATTAAAATTTCTCCCCACTGTGAACTCTGTGTCACTGTATCTGCAACAATGTATCTATCGTGTGTCACCATTAAACCTCCTCCCCACTGTTAACCCGGAGTCACAGTATCTGCCTCAGTCTACTCTACATTACCGTTAATCTATCTCTCAACTGTGAATCCAGTGTCACAGTATTTGCCACATTATACCATACATCACCGTTAAACCTTTTCCCCACTGTTGACCTGATACCACAGCATCTGCTGTAGTTTATTGTACATCACTGTTAAACCTTTTTAATACTGCTGTGAACCCAGTCTCACTGTATCTTCCTCTTTCTTCTGTATATCACCGTTAAACCTTCTCCCCACTGTGAACCCGGTGTAACAGTATCTGCCTCAGTCTGCTGTACATCACTGTTAAACCTTCTCACTACTGTACGCCTGGGGTCTGAGTACCTGCCTCAGTCAACCATCCATCACAGTTAAACATTCTCACCTCTTTGAACCTGGTGTCTCGGTATCTGCCACAGTTAAATCACTGTTAAACCTTATCTCCACTGGAAACCTGTTTTCAGAGGTTCTGCCAAAGTTTATCATACATCACTGATAAACCTCCCCACTGAGATCCCGGTGTAACTGTATCTTGCTCAGTCTGCCGTACATCACCATTAAACCTTCTCCCAACTGTGAATCTGGTAGCACAGTATCTACCACAGTTTATCGTACATCACTATTAAACCTTCTCACTTCTGTGAACTCATTTTCATGGTTTCTGCCAACATTTACCGAACATCACTGTTAAACCTTCTCACTACTGTGAACCCTGTGTCATAGTATCAGTATCAATCTACCGAAAATCACCGTTAAACCTTCTCCCTAATGTGAACCCACTGTCACAGGATCTGCCTAAGTCTACCGTACATTAATGCAAACCTTCTCCCTACTGTGAACCCGGTGTCGCTGTATCTGCCCCAGTTTAACATACATCACTTTTAAACCTTCTCCCCATTGTGAACCCAGTGTTTCAGTATCAGTCTCAGTCTCCCATGTATCACCATTAAACCTTCTCCGCACTGTGAAACTGATGTCACAGTATATGCCAGAGTTTTTTGGACGTCACTATTAAACCCTCTCCCCACTGTGAACCCAATGTAACTGTATCTGCCTCAGTCTCCCGTATATCACTTTTAAACTTAGTCCCCACTGTGATCCTGGTGTCACAGTGTATGCTAAAGTTTTATGCCCATCACTGTTTAACCTTCTCACTGCTCTGAACCCAGTGTCACAGTTTCTGTCCCAGTCTACCGTACATCACCATTAAACATCTCCACACTGTGAATGTAGTGTCAATGTATGTGCAACAGTGTGACGTGAATCACCGTTAAACTTCCTCCCCACTGTGAACCTGTTGTCACCGTATCTGCCACAGTTTATTGTACATCACTGTTAATCCTTCTCCCGACTGTGAACCCAGTGCCACAGTATCTGTCTCAATCCACCACACATCTGAGTTAAACCTTCTATTCACTGTGAACCTAGTGTTATAGTCTCTGCCACAGTTTATTGTACATCACTGTTATACCTTCTCAATAGTCTGAACTCGGTGTCACAGTATCTTCCAAGTTCTACCAAACTTACCATAAACATTCTCCCCAATGTGAACCTGGTGTCAATGTACATGACACAATTTATCGTACATTACTGTTAAACATTATCCCCACTGTAAACTTGGTGTCACAGTATCTGTCTCAGTCTACCATACATCACCATATTACCTTCTCCCCACTATGAACCTGGGTCACAGTATCTTCCTCTGTCTTTAGTACATCACCATTAAACATTTCCCAACTGTGAAACTTGTGTCACTTTATCTGCCACAGTTTTTTTTACATCACCATTAAATCTTCTTCCAACGGTGAACATAGTGTCTCAGTATATGCCAGAGCTTATCGTAAATCTCTGTTCAACCTTCTCACTCCTGTGAACTCGGTCTCACAGTTTCTGCCAAAGTCTACCGTACAGCACCCTTAAATATTCTCCCCACTGTGAACCTCAATATACTGTACATCACTGGTAAACCTTATCCTCACTGTTAACCTGGTATCAAAGTATCTGGCACAGTTTATCGTACATTGCTGTTAGATTTTCTCACTGCTGTGCACCCAGTGTAACAGTGTCTGTCTCAGTCAACCATACATGATCATTAAAGCTTCTCCCCCTGTGAACCTAGTGTCACAGTATCTGACTCCGTCTTCCGTACAACACTGTTAAACCTTATCCCAACTGTACACTTGGTGTTATGGTATCTTCCTCAATTTACCATACATCACCTTTAAACCTCCTCCCCACTGTGAACACAGTGTCACAGTATCTGCCTCAGTCTACTGTACATGACCATTAAACTTTCTCCTCACTGTGAACCTGGTGTCACATTATCTGACACAGTTTATCGTACATTACTTTTAAACCTTCTCACTGCTGTTAACCCAATGTCACAGTGTTTGTGAAAATTTATCGTACATCTCCGTGAAACATTCTCCCCACTGTGAAGCTGGGGTCAGGTTACCTGCCTCAGTCTGCCAGGTACAGCACCAATTGCTCTCAGCCAAAGGTGCTGTAGTTGAGTTTGGGTGACCAGAGGTTACTGCTCAAGAAGGCCAGGGGCTGCCATTGCCCTTCAATGAATTGCTCCAGTGCGCCCCTTACTGCTGTGCTGGATGCATCTACTGTGAGAGTGGTGGGTGTCTCTGGCCTGGCGTGTACCACAAGGATTGTGTTGGCCAGTGTGTCCTTGGCCCTCTGAAACACCTCCAAATCCTCATTGTCCCAGGTAATGTCTTTACCTTTCTCCGCATGATGTGGGCCACTACCAGTATGGATTGGTTATAAAAACTAATTGTACCGGTGAATTCCTGCAGCCCCTTCATTATGGGGGGTTTGGGGAAGCACTGAACAGCCTCTACCATTTCAAGCAGGGGTTTAGTTCCATGCCTGTTGATTTGATACCCCAGGAAGTCGAACGTTTCCAACCTGAACTGGCACTAAGTAAGGTTTATAGTGTCCAAATTGCTGCAGTCGAGTGCACAGACGCCTTAGATCACACATGTCAAACTCAGGCCCGCGGGCCAAATTTGGCCCGTGATATAATTATATTTGGCCCGCAAGATCATATCAAATATGTATTAGAGCTGGCCCGCTGGCCGCCGTGCCAGTATAGCGCATGCACAGCTAATACTACAAATCCCAGAATGCTTTGCAAATGCATTGGCACTGACCCGTCAGCCCGCTAATCGTCCCCACCTCCTCTCTTTACTTTCATTAGGATCTGCGACCTGTCGCCAAACTCACGTGTAATAAACCCCTTACGAAAAATGGCCAAACGAAAGACAGAAAACAGGACCTTTCAAGACAGGTGGAAGGCAAACTCTGACCCCACAGTTTGATGAATTTGTATTTTTTTCCTATATCTGACATGATCATCTCTAATCTATTCATTTTTTCTTCTGTACTTTTAATTCTTCTTTTTATTTCATTAAATTCTTGTAATTGCCATTCTTTTACTGATTCCATATATTCTTTAAAAAAATATATCCATTGTCTTGCCCTTCCCTTCTTCTTCCATTTCTCTGTGTTCTTCTACTTCTTCTTCCTCTGGGTTGCTCATCTGTTGTTTCCTCGATTTATTTTTACTCTTCTTTCTTGTTCTCGTTGTTTTCTATGTTCTCTTCTTGATGTTGTGCTGTGGCTGTCATTCTCAGCTGTGGAGATCGACTCCTCAGCTGATCCCCCCTCCCGTCAGTGTTTTTTTTTTGTCTTGCGCATCGCGCATGTGCGAGGAGTCGCGCCAGCGCAGTTGTGCACTTTTGCTTGGCTCCGCGAGCCATTTTTGTAGTCCCGAGCTCGGGACTTTGACTGACCTGAGGTAGCGGGCTTCTCTCTCCACAGCGGGCTTCCTCGGACAGGTAAGGCCTTCACCTTCTTCTTCTGATGTCTTTTCTTCTTCTCTTCTTCCCGTTGCTTTCGACTTTTCTTTCTTCGCTGCCATTTTCTTCCCACCTTTACTTTCACTTTATTTTAATTTTTGTGTTTGTGCCTTTGTGTTTTCTGTGTTTTATTTAAACTTTTCCAGAAAGGGCTGGAGTTCCCCGACTGGCCACTACTCCATCACGTGACTCCTCCATGTGACACAGTTTATCGAACATTACTGTTGAACATTCTCCCTAATGTGAACCTGGCGTCACAGTATCTGCTACAGTTTATTGTACATCATGTTAAACATTCTCCCTACTGTGAACCTCGTGTCACAGTATCTTACACAGTTTGTCGTACATTACTGTTAAACATTCTCCCCTCTGTGAACCTGGTGTCACAGTATCTGACACAGTTTATCGTACATTACTGTTAAACATTCTCCCCACTGTGAACCTGGTGTCACAGTGTCTGACACAGTTTATCGTACATTACTGTTAAACCTTCACCCCACTGTGAACCTGGTGTCACAGTATCTGACACAGTTTATTGTACATCATGTTAAACATTCTCCCTACTGTGAACCTGGTGTCACAGTATCTGACACAATTTATCGTACATTACTATTAAACATTCTCCCCAATGTGAACCTGGTGTCACAGTATCTGACACAGTTTATTGTACATCATGTTAAACATTCTCCCTACTGTGAACCTGGTGTCACAGTATCTGACACATTTTATCGTACATTACTGTTAAACATTCTCCCCAATGTGAACCTGGTGTCACAGTATCTGACACAGTTAATTGTGCATTAGGTTAAACCTTCTTCCCGCTGTGAACCTGGTGTTACAGTACCTACTTAAGTCTACTGTTTATCAACGTTAAAACTTCTACCCACTGTGAATCGAGTGTCACAGTATCTGACACAATTTATTGTACATTAATGTGAAACATTTTCACTCCCGTGAACCCATTGTCTCAGTATCTATCTCAGTCCACCGTACATCACCGATAAACATTCTCCCCACTGTGAAGCTGGTGTCAGAGTATCTGCGTACGTCTATCGTACATCACCATGAAACCTTCTCCGCGCTGTGTACCTAGAGCCATGGTATCTACCTCAATTCACCGTATATCATCGTTAAATCTTCTTCCCACTGTGAACACAGTGTCACAGTATTTGCCTCAGTCTACTGTACATCACCGTTAAACTTTATCCCCAATGTAAACCATTTGTTAAAGTTTCTGCGAGCATTTATCATACATTACAGTTAAACCTTCTCTCCATTGTGAACACTGTATCATAGTTTCTGCCTCAGTCTACCATACATCACTTTTAAAACTTATCCCCACTGTGCACCTGGTGACACAGTATCTATCTCAATTTACCATACATCAGCGTTGAACCTTATCCCCCAATGTGAACAATTTGTCAAAGTTTATGCCAGCGTTTATTGTACATCACAGTTAATCCTTCTCCCCACTGTGAACACTGTGTCATAGTATCTGACACAGTTTATTGGACATGAGTACTAAACATTCTCACTACTGTGAAACATGTATCACTGTATCTGCAACAATGAATCGTGTATCACTGTTTACCCTCCTTCCCACTGTGAACCTGGTGTCAAATTATCTGTCTCAGTCTATCGTACATCACCGTTGATCTATATCTCAACTGTGAATCCATTGTCACAGTATTTGCCACATTATATCATACATCACTGTTAAACCTTCTCCCTAATGTGAACCCACTGTCACAGAATCTACCTAATTCTACCGTACATTAATGTTAAACCATCTACCTACTGTGAAACCGGTATCACTGTATCTGCAACATTGAATTGTGTATCACCGTTAAACCTCTTTCCCACTGTGAACCTGGTGTCACAGTATCTGCCCCAGTTTATCTTACATCACTGATAAACCTTCTTCCGACTGTGAACCCGGTGTCACAATATCTACCTCAGTTTACCATATATCACCAATAATTCCTCTCCCCACTGTTTACCCAGTTTCACAGTATCTATCTCAGTCAACCATACATCAGCGTTAAACCTTCTCCCCACTGTGAACCCGGTGAAATAGTATCTGCCTCAGTCTCCCGAAAATCACCATTAAAATTTCTCCCCACTGTTAAATCTGTGTCTCTGTATCTGCACCAATGTATCATGTGTCACCTTTACACCTCCTCCACACTGTGAACCCGGTGTCACAGTACCTGCCACAGTTCATTGAACCTCACTATTAAACCATCTCACTAATGTGCACCCGGTTTCACAGTATCCATCACAGTCCACCGTACATCTCCGTTAAACCTTCTCACTACTGTGAACTTGTTGTCACAATATCTGCCATGTCTATCGTACATTAAGTTAAACGTTCTCCCCAATGTGAACCATTTGTCACTGCTTCTGCCATAGTTTATTGTACATCACAGTTAAACCTTTTCACTGCTGTAAACCCATTGTCTCAGTATCTATCTCATTATCATTAAACCTTCTCCCGACAGTTTATCTTACATTAGTGTTAAACCTTCTCCCTGCCGTTAACCCAGTGTCACAATGTTTTTGCACAGTTTTTTCGTACATCTCCGTGAAACATTCTCCCCACTGTGAAGTTGTGGTCAGAATACCTGCCTCAGTCTGCCAGATACAACACCGATTGCACTCAGCCAAAGGTGCTGTAGTTGAGTTCAGGTGGCCAGAGGTGTCTGCTCAAGAAGGCCAGGGGCTGCCATTGCCCTTCAATGAATTGCTCCATTGCGCCCCCTACTGCTGTGCTGGAAGCATCTACTGTGAGAGTGGTGGGTGCATCTGGCCTGGCGTGTACCAGAAGGATGGTGTTGGCCAGTGCGTCCTTGGCCCTCTGGAACACCTCCAAATCCTCATTGTCCCAGGTAATGTCTTTACCTTTCTCCGCATGATGTGGGCCACTACTGGTATGAATTGGTTATAAAAATTAATTGTACTGGTGAATTTATGGTGTGTTTGGGTAAGCACTGAACAGCCTCTACCTTTTCAAGCAGGGGCTTAGTTCTGTGCCTGTTGATTTGATGCCCCAGGAAGTCAAACGTTTCCAGCCTGAACTGGCAATAAGTAAGGTTTATAGTAAGTCCAAATTCCTGCAGCCGGGTGCACAGTCGCCTTAGGTGGTCTCTGTTTAGCTTCATTGCCACCATCTTGATATCTTGTGGTTACTGCCACCCTCTGCTGTTGGAGAATATATTCCTTGGTCTCAGCCCTTCAATGTGACTAAGAGCCCCTTAAATGCCCCAAATGTTTTGGCCTTCACTCCTGGCAAGGCATTCCTGGCATCCACAACTTTGGGTAAAAGAAAATACCCCTGATATCTCCCCTAAATCTTCCTCTCTTTGCTTTAGACAGATGTCTTCTAGTGTTTGCTACTCCCATCTGGGTTTCAGGCAAACTGAAGGGCATCTTTCACTGAGTTTCTGGTTTTCCAGCAGTTCTGGATGTCTGTCTCTGGATGCTCTGCTCCGTGGACCACCCCGCAGTATCCCATCAAGTCCTGGAGTCTCTGTGTCAGCAATTCTCTGCTGACCACTGCCTGACAGACTTGTGGTCAAAAGTGTTTGTCTATGAAACCGTTCCCAGGAAGGTGAAGGGGCAAAGTCCTGTTGACTGGGTCATTGAGCAGCACCAGGGCCAGACCACTCTTTCGCAACATCTGAGCCAGGTAGAACCTCAGCACATAGCGGCATTTGGTGCCCTTGCACTTTGGTTCAATGGACAGCCACACACAATGATGGCCATGCTGGTTACACCCTTGTCCCCATTGATTGAACATACATGGTCCTTCTCCAGACTCTATCCATTTTGGACCCCCACATGAATAGGAAATCTGTTTTGGGAATTGCCAGGGTGGAGGTGTGGGGATGGGCCACACCTGCCCCACGTGCAGCAGGACCGAGAGTTCCTTGCACCTTGCAACTGATGATCCGATTGACAGAGTTGGGCATCTCTGTGGTTCTCCCTGTCTCCTGGAGCTGGGGGTCTCTGTACTGCTCCCCATCTCCTTGAGTTGGTGCTTTGTTCTCCACCAGCCCCACAAGACAACCAAGACCCTTGGATGGAGAGCAGAGGTGCAGAGAGATCAGTGAGAACATGGGTAGTTTCAACAGGGTGGGGTCCATCCAGGTGCCTGATAACAGGAGGAAACCAAGGGGGAAGGAGGATGCAGGACATTCATTAGCAGGACATTGCGAGAGAGTGGGGACCATTAGCGAAAGTGACAGTAAATGGACATGTATCAAAACAATTTAACTTAAGCAGGTCAACACGACAGGGATGCCCACTATCACCTTTATTGTTTGCGTTAGCTATAGAACCACTAGCAGAATTGATAAGAACAGAAAATAATATAAAAGGGATAAAAATAAAAGACAAGGAATATAAAATCAGTTTATTTGCGGATGATGTTATAGTATACTTAACAGAACCAGAACTATCAATAAAAGAATTATATAAGAAATTGAAGGAATATGGAGAAGTGTCAGGTTACAAGATCAACGTAAATAAAAGTGAAGCAATGCCTATGAATGATGCGGATTTCTCAAAATTTAAGAAAGAATCACCATTTAGATGGCAAATGCAAGCAATAAAATACCTAGGTGTACAAATAAACAAAAATCTCGGCCAACTATATAAACTCAGTTATTATCCACTAATGAAAAAATTACAGGATGATTTAGAGCATTGGAAAGATTTACCATTAACACTAATAGGAAGGATAAACTGTATTAAAATGAACATTTTTCCAAGGATATTATACCTATTTCAGGCATTGCCAATACAACTGACAGAGAAATTCTTCAAGGAGTTAAAGAAAATAATAAGGAAATTTTTATGGAAAGGGGGAAACCGAGGATAGCACTAGATAAATTAACAGAATGGTATAAACAAGGTCGAGTGAGGCAGGCGGAGGCCCTGGTCCGGACAGGGAGTGGGAGGCGGCGGCCCCAGTCCGGGCACAGGGAGAGCAGCAGTGGCCCCGGACACGGTCCGGGCGAAGGGTATACGGCGGCGGCCCCGATCCGGGCAGGAGCAAGGGGGAGACGGCGGCCCCGGCCTCGGTCGAGTGGGGCAGGCGAAGGCCCCGATCCGGGCAGAGAGTGGGAGGCGGCGGCCCCAATCCAGGCACAGGGTGAACTGCAGCGGCCTCGGCCCCGGTCCGGGCAGTATGGACCAACCTAGGAGGGGAGGCAGGCCCCTCCAGCCCGGGTAAGAAACCTGCATAGGAGAAGGCCACTCCGATATAAAACCTACAACCCAAGGACCTCGCTGCCACGTCCCAGCTTGCTTGGCCACGGCACACGAACCATGGGTGTAAAGGGTGGGGCCAGTACTGCGCGCACTGCACTCCACCTAAAAGCTCCTTTGCGCAGGCCCGAGGACAGGTCCACGTCCTCCCTCTCCACGTCCTCCCCCTCCACGTCCGCCCCCTCCACGTCCTCCTCCTCCACGTCCTCCCCCTCCACGTCCTCCCCCTCCACGTCCTCCCCCTCAAAAGATGCTCACAAACTCAAGCTAGCATGCTGGAACATTAGAACCATGCTAGACAAGGCTGACAGCCACCGACCTGAACGTCGGTCTGCTCTCATTGCACATGAACTCCTCAGACTTGACATCGACATAGCCGCTCTCAGTGAAGTCCGCCTGGCAGATGTAGGCAGCCTCCAAGAACGCGGCGCGGGCTACACACTCTACTGGTCTGGCAAGCCTTCGGATGAACGACGCCTATCTGGTGTAGGCTTCATGTTCAAGAGCTTCATTGCCTCCAAACTCGAAAACCTTCCGACAGGCCTCTCGGACCGAATCATGTCCATGCGACTCCCACTTCAAAACAAGCGTCACATCACCCTCATCAGTGTCTATGCTCCAACCCTCCAGGCGGAACCAGCAGAAAAGAACAAGTTCTACACCGACCTGCGCAACCTCATCCAACGTACCCCTACAGCCGACAAGGTTGTCATCCTGGGCGACTTCAACGCTCGTGTCGGCAAAGACTCAGAAACCTGGCCAGGAATCCTGGGCAAGCATGGCGTCGGCAAGTGCAACGACAATGGGCACCTCCTGTTGGAGCTCTGCGCAGAACAGCGACTTGTCATTACAAACACCCTTTTTCAGCAGAGGGACAGCCTTAAGACCACCTGGATGCATCCCCGATCCAAACACTGGCACCTCCTGGACTACATCCTGGTGTGAGAAAGAGACAAACAAGATGTGCTCCACACCAGGGTCATGCCTAACGCGGAATGCCACACTGACCACCGGCTGGTTCGCTGCAAGCTCAACCTTCACTTCAAGCCAAAGCCCAGGAACAATAAAGCCCCCAGAAAGAGGTTCAATGTTGGAAAACTGCAGTCAGATGAAGCGAGAGGAAACTTCCAGGCAAACCTCAAAGCAAAGCTCGACGTTGCAACCGCCTCACGGACCCGTCCCCTGAAACCCTCTGGGATCAGTTGAAAACTACCATACTGCAATCCACTGAAGAGGTACTGGGCTTCTCCTCCAGGAAAAACAAGGACTGGTTTGACGAAAACAGCCAGGAAATCCAGGAGCTGCTGGCAAAGAAGCGAGCTGCCCACCAGGCTCACCTTACAAAGCCGTCCTGTCCAGAGAAGAAACAAGCCTTCCGTCGCGCATGCAGCCATCTTCAGCGCAAACTCCGGGAGATCCAAAATGAGTGGTGGACTAGCCTCGCCAAACGAACCCAGCTCAGCGCGGACATTGGCGACTTCAGGGGTTTCTACGAGGCTCTAAAGGCTGTGTACGGCCCCTCACCCCAAGTCCAAAGCCCGCTGCGCAGCTCAGACGGCAAATTCCTCCTCAGCGACAAGATCTCCATCCTCAACCGATGGTCAGAACACTTCCAATCTCTTTTCAGTGCCAACCGCTCAGTCCAAGATTCCGCCCTGCTCCAGCTCCCTCAACAGCCCCTAAGGCTAGAGCTGGATGAGGTTCCCACCCTGGATGAGACATATAAGGCAATCGAACAACTGAAAAGTGGCAAAGCAGCAGGTATGGATGGAATCCCCCCAGAAGTCTGGAAGGCTGGCGGCAAAACTCTGCATGCCAAACTGCATGAGTTTTTCAAGCTTTGTTGGGACCAAGGTAAACTGCTTCAGGATCTTCGTGATGCCACCATCATCACCCTGTACAAAAACAAAGGCGAGAAATCAGACTGCTCAAACTACAGGGGAATCACGTTGCTCTCCATTGCAGGCAAAATCTTCGCTAGGATTCTACTAAATAGAATAATACCTAGTGTCGCCGAGAATATTCTCCCAGAATCACAGTGCGGCTTTCGCGCAAACAGAGGAACCACTGACATGGTCTTTGCCCTCAGACAGCTCCAAGAAAAGTGCAGAGAACATAACAAAGGACTCTACATCACCTTTGTTGACCTCACCAAAGCCTTCGACACCGTGAGCAGGAAAGGGCTTTGGCAAATACTAGAGCGCATCGGATGTCCCCCAAAGTTCCTCAACATGATTATCCAACTGCACGAAAACCAACAAGGTCGGGTCAGATACAGCAATGAGCTCTCTGAACCCTTCTCCATTAACAATGGTGTGAAGCAAGGCTGTGTTCTCGCACCAACCCTCTTTTCAATCTTCTTCAGCATGATGCTGAACCAAGCCATGAAAGACCCCAACAATGAAGACGCTGTTTACATCCGGTACCGCACGGATGGCAGTCTCTTCAATCTGAGGCGCCTGCAAGCTCACACCAAGACACAAGAGAAACTTGTCCGTGAACTACTCTTTGCAGATGATGCCGCTTTAGTTGCCCATTCAGAGCCAGCTCTTCAGCGCTTGACGTCCTGCTTTGCGGAAACTGCCAAAATGTTTGGCCTGGAAGTCAGCCTGAAGAAAACTGAGGTCCTCCATCAGCCAGCTCCCCACCATGACTACCAGCCCCCCCACATCTCCATCGGGCACACAAAACTCAAAACGGTCAACCAGTTTACCTATCTCGGCTGCACCATTTCATCAGATGCAAGGATCGACAATGAGATAGACAACAGACTCGCCAAGGCAAATAGCGCCTTTGGAAGACTACACAAAAGAGTCTGGAAAAACAACCAACTGAAAAACCTCACAAAGATAAGCGTATACAGAGCCGTTGTCATACCCACACTCCTGTTCGGCTCCGAATTATGGGTCCTCTACCGGCACCACCTACGGCTCCTAGAACGCTTCCACCAGCGTTGTCTCCGCTCCATCCTCAACATCCATTGGAGCGCTTACACCCCTAACGTCGAAGTACTCGAGATGGCAGAGGTCGACAGCATCAAGTCCACGCTGCTGACGATCCAGCTGCGCTGGATGGGTCACGTCTCCAGAATGGAGGACCATCGCCTTCCCAAGATCGTGTTATATGGCGAGCTCTCCACTGGCCACCGTGACAGAGGTGCACCAAAGAAAAGGTACAAGGACTGCCTAAAGAAATCTCTTGGTGCCTGCCACATTGACCACCGCCAGTGGGCTGATAACGCCTCAAACAGTGCATCTTGGCGCCTCACAGTTTGGCGGGCAGCAACCTCCTTTGAAGAAGACTGCAGAGCCCACCTCACTGACAAAAGGCAAAGGAGGAAAAACCCAACACCCAACCCCAACCAACAAATTTTCCCTTGCAACCGCTGCAATCGTGTCTGCCTGTCCCGCATCGGACTTGTCAGCCACAAACGAGCCTGCAGCTGACGTGGACTTTTTACCCCCTCCATAAATCTTCGTCCGCGAAGCCAAGCCAAAGAAGATAAACAAGGAGGCCTACAACTGCCAAACTTTAAAAATTATTATAGAGCCGCACAATTAAGATACCTATCAGATTTTTATCAAACAAGGGAAAAGCCAGATTGGACTAGATTAGAATTAGATAAAATAGGGGAAAAGACACCTAAACACATATTATATAAATGGGATGAAAAATTGGTACAACATAGAAGTTCTCCAGTATTACATCATCTAATCAATATTTGGAAGAAGATTCATGTAGAAAGAAATAAAACAAATTATCAATTACCAAAACTAATATTGATGCAAAACAAGTTACTCCCTTTTACAATAGATAACCTTTCCTTTAGAGAATGGGAGAAAAAAGGGATTAAAAGAATAGAAAATTGTTTTTCAGAAAATAGATTATTATCCTTTGAACAAATGAAAGATAAATACAATATAACTCAGGATACAGCACTGGCATATTACCAATTGAGATCCTACTTGAAGGATAAATTAGGAAGCAGTTTGAGTTTGCCAGAGGGAAGTAACTTTGAATATGTGATTACAGATACAATGATAATCAAAAGATTTATAACAAATATGTATATTAAACTGCAAGAAAAGGAGAATGAGGAAACTAATGGTAAAACTAAACAAAAATGGTACCAGGATTTAAATATAAAGATAAAAAAGGAAACATGGGAGAAGTAATGCTCTGGAACGATGAGAAATACAATAAATACGAGGTTACGTATGATACAATATAATTGGATACACAGGCTATACATTACACCTCAAAAGTTAAATAAATGGGACCCAACAGTATCTGATAGATGTTTTCGATGTAAAAAAGAAATGGGAACAACAATTCATGCAATCTGGACATGTGAAAAAGTAGAAAAATTTTGGGAAGATCTCAATCAGATATTAAATAAAATAACAGAAAACAATATACCAAAGAATCCAGAGATCTTTCTCCTAAGTAACATAAAAAACAAAGAATTTGGAATTGATTTGGAGGATGCACAAAAAAGATTTGTTAAGATAGCTCTAGCCGTAGCAAAAAAAATGTATTATGTCAACCTGGAAATTGGAAGATAATTTGAAAATACAACAATGGTATATAGAAATGAATAAATGTATTCCATTAGAAAAAATAACATATAGTTTAAGAAATAATATTGAAATATTCGAACAAATATGGGAGCCTTATATTAAACACAATTGCGAAAACCTACCGGGGACAATTACTACCTAAGTTAACGGAAGGAAAAGGAAATGAAAAGAATGGACTCAGTGGAATTTCTGGTGTATTTTTATTGAATGACAACATTGTCTGACTTCTTTAATGTATCCTAGATTTTATACCTTAAATGGACGGGAGGGGGTAGGTGGGGAGGGTGGGAGAGGAGGAGGGAGGGGGGGGGGTGAGAAAATGACATTGTATATGTGTGAAAAGGAAAAAATGTGTATCATGGTTAATGTGATTTATGGTGTGAAAAATAAAAAAATATAAATAAAAAAAAACGAATGTTTCTAATTTAAGCAGCCACTCACCTCTGTCTGATTTCACTGTTTCCATCTCTTGATCTACTGCCCATTTGAATATAATTACTCCTTTAAGGCAGAATAGTTGACAGTGGTGTTTTCCCCATATAGCTTACATAAATACATAGAAGATAGGAGCAGGAGTAGGTCATTTGGCCCTTCGAGCCTGCTCTGCCATTCAGTGAGATCATGGCTGATCTTAAAGTTTAGTACCCCATCCCCGCCTTCTCTCTGTAACCCCTAATTCCCTTATACTGAAGAAATATATCTAATTCCCTCTTAAATATATTCAATGAACCTGCCTCTACTGCCCTCTGTGGCAATGAATTCCACAGATTCACCACCCTCATGGTAAATAAATTCCTCCTCATCTCAGTCATAAATGGTTTGCCTATTATCCTCGAACCATGGCCCCAGGTTCTGGACTCCCCCACCATTTGAAACAGCCCTTCTGCATCCATTCTGTCCAGTCCTGCCAGAATTTTATATGTCTCTATGAGATCCCCTCTCAATCTTCTAAACTACAGCGAGTACAATCCCAATTTGCGCAATCTTTCCTCATAAGTTATTCCTGCCATTCCAGGTATCAGCCTCGTGAATTGCCTCTGCACTCCCTCCATTGCAAGAACATCCTTCCTTAGATAAGGTGACCAAAACTGCACACAATACTCCAGGTGGGGTCTCACCAAGGCTCTGTACAGCTGCAGTAAGGTATCCTTATTCCTATACTCAAACCCTCTTGATATGAAGGCCAACATACCATTTGCCTTTTTAACCACCTGCTGTACCTGCATGCTCACCTTCAGTGACTGGTGCTCAAGAACCCCTAGGTCTCTCTGCACTTCCCCATCTCCCAATCTATTGCCATTCAAATAGTAATCTGCCCTCCGGTTTGTATTACCAAAGTGGATAACCTCACATTTATCCACATTGTAGTGCATTTGCCATGTATCTGCCCAGTCCCCCAATTTATCCAAATCACACTGGAGCTTCCTGACCCCCTCTTCTATCCACACAACCCCTCCTAGCTTAGTGACATCTGCAAATTTGGAGATATTACATCTAATCCCCTCATCTAGATCATTAATGTAAATTGTGAACAGCTGGGGTCCCAATACAGATCCCTGTGGCACCCCACTGGTCACCGCCTGCCACTCAGAAAATGAGCCATTTATCCCAACACTCTGTCTTCTATCTGCCAGCCAGTTCTCAATCCACATCAATACCTTGCCCCTAATCCCATGAGGCTTGATTTTGCATGCCAGACATTTATGTGGGACCTTATCGAAGGCCTTTGGAAGTCCAGGTACACCACATCCATTGGCTCTCCCCCATCTATATTACCTGTCACCATCTCAAAGAATTCCAATAGATTTGTCAAGCACGATTTTCCTTTTGTAAATCCATGTTGACTCTGTCCGATCCCTTCTCTGCTAGTCATAGGCTCCGCTATTACATCCTTAATAATGGATTCCATCATTTTGCCCACTACTGATGTAAGCCTCACCGGCCTATAATTCCCTGCTTTTTCTCTACCCCCCTTTTTAAATAGTGGGATAACATTAGCTACCCTCCAATCCATGGGCACTGATCCTGAGTCCATTGAGTTCTGGAAAATAATTCAGAATGTCCACTTCCTTAAGTACACTAGGATGTAGATTATCAGGCCCTTGGGATTTATCGGCCTTCAATCCCTTCAATTTCCCCAAGACTATGTCCTTAGAGATACTGATTTCTTTCACCTCCCTTACATTAGTCTCTATGTTTCCCAACATCCTTGGGAGGTTATTTGTATCCTCTCTTGTGAAAACAGAACTAAAGTAAGAATTTAATTGGTCTGCCATTTCCTTATTCCCCATTATATATTCCCCGGATTCTGACTGCAAGGGACTGTTGGAGATGAGAAAAACTGAAATTGCAATATGAACATGAAGAAATGAAGAAAATAAAATTGATACATAAGTAAATGAATGAAGCCAGTGCAAACAACATGAGACATGGATATTAGAAGGCAGGAAGCTGACACTGTCTGAGTAAGATAAGAATCTCCTCCACCAGCAAGTTCACTGAATGAAGGAGAGAAGGACAGACAATTGAGAATAGAAGTAGAGTTAGTCTGAACGAGATAAGGGTGGCCAAGCCCCAGATAGAATTAGCAAGGCTTGCATAAATAATTAGAAGACCTTAGACAGTATTAGCAAGTTATACAAATATAATTAGTAAGCCATACAACAGATTTATCAAGTATGCATATTTAACTAGTAAATCCTAGACAAGATTAACGAACCCTGCAGATGAAGGGACTGTAGCCCTGAGAGTGGGGAAGGTGTGAATGGGGACAAGGGCTAGGATGTGAATAAGGACAATGAGAATAATGGCATACGAAGACACCGACAGGATACCCCCTGGTCCTCCAAGTCTACTGAAACTGCATGTAGGCAGGAAGGATTGCCTCTGCCAAACCCATCCAGGGGGCAGAAGAATGTAAGGGGGAGGGTATTCTGATACTGAAATTTACTGTATAAAAGTTGGGTGAGCCCCAGTGTATGTGTGTATTCCCAGGGTAAGGGGAAGCACCCAACTTTGCATTGTTGCTGTAATAAATGTTCTTTGTTCTCAATATTTGTCTCAAGCAATTTCTTTAAAGGTACTTCTATTTCTAAAAGGACCTACTCTGGATTTCACCAATCTTTTCCTCTTGACATATCTATAAAAGCTTTTGCAGTTGGTTTTTATGTTTGGCACAAGCTTACTCTTGTAATTTATTTTTACCCTCTTGATTAATCCCTTTGTCCTCCTTTGCTGCATCTTGAACTGTTCCCAGTCTTCGGATTTGGTACTTTTTTGGCCAATTGATATGCTCTCTCTTTGGACCTAATGCTGTCTCTAATTTCCCTTGTTATACACGGTTGAGTCACCTTTTTTGGTTTATTTTTATGCCAAACTGGTATAAACGATTTCTGCAATTCTTCCATTAGATCTGTGAATGCTTTCCATTGTCTATCCACGGTCAACCCCCCCCCCCCCCCCACCATAAACACCACCCAATCAATCTTACTCAACTCCCATCACATACCATCATAATTCCCTTTATTTAAATTCAGGACCTTAGTCTCGGTTTTAATTTCTTCACTCTCCATGTCGAGTATGAATTCGATCATATTGTGATCGCTCCTACCCAAAGGACCTCGTACAACAAGATTGCTGATTAGCCCCTTTTCATTGCATAATACCCAGTCTAAAATGGCCTGCTCCTGAGCTGGTTCCTCGACATATTGGTCTAGATAACCGTCCCGTAAACATTCAAGGAACTCCTCCTCCTCAGTATTTTTACAAATTTGGCTAGTCCAATCAATATGTAAATTAAAGTCTCCGACAGCTGTTCCCTTATCTAATTTCTTTTTAAGCCTTCCCTCACCTCTACATTACTATTTGGAGGCCTATATACCACCCCCACTAACGTTTTCCGCCCCTTGCTATTCCTCAGTTCTACTCATATAGATTCGGTACCTTCCGAGTTAATATCCTTTCTGTCAATCGTGTCGGTCCCTTCTCTCACCATCAATGCTACCCCACCCCCTTTTCTTTCTTGCCGATCCCTCCTAAATATCGTATACCCCGGGATGTTAAGTTTCCAGGCTTGCCCACCTTGCAGTCATGTTTCTGTAATCCCAATCAAATCGTATTTGTTTGTCTCAATGTCCACAGCCAATTCATCTACCTTGTTCCGAATGCTTCTTGCATTAAGATATAAAGCATTCAAATGAGCTTTTTTTACCTTCCCTGCTCTTTCTGATTTTTTTACTTTCCCTGCCCAACCTAACTTTTCCTATTTTATCTTTCCTGTCCTTTGCCCTATCATACAGGTTCCCATCCCCCTGCCAAATTAGTTTAAACCACATCCGACGGCTGTACCAAACCTAGCTGCCAATATATTGACGCCTTTTGGGTCTAGGTGTAACCCATCCTTCTTGTAAAGGTCATGACTTCCCCAAAAGAGATCCCAATGATTCAAGAAGCCAAAACCCTGTCTTTTACACCAGCCCCTGAGCCACACATTCATTTGTCTTAACCTTCCATTTTTGTCCTCAGTTGCACTTGGCACAGGTAGCAATCCAGAGATCACCACCCTGGCGGTCCTTTTTCTTAGCTTCTGTCCCAGCTCTCTGTAATCCTTTTTTAGTACCTCCTCCCTCTTTTTATCTATGTCATTGGTACCCAATAAGGCATGTACCAAGACATCAGGCTGCTCACAGTCTCCTTTCAGAATACTCTGGACCCGATTTGAGATATTCCCGTACCCTTGCACCAGGGAGGCAGCACGCCATGCGGGTATACCTATCTGGCTCACAGAATCTCTTGTCTGTACCTCTGACAATGACCACTGCATTCCTCCTCACCTTTTATCACCTTGATCCTGAATGTTGAATGTGTATGTTCATGTAATTTCCCCGTCTCTGTCGGTTTCTCCCTCCTAATTAGAAGTGTAGAGGCTTGCCTAACATATCAACCCTGTTCTGTTTCCATCCCCGAAATAAATGTGTGCTTTGTACCTCCGCTTTGGTCTGGTTCTTAATCTGTGGGACCCACACGAATGTGACAACAATGGAGGAGGGGAAGCAAAGTATGTCAAAATGTGTTATTGCCTATGAACAGAGGCAATAGAATATTAAATTTATGTTATGACAGAGTATAAGATATTTTGAAGACGCTACATGGAAGAAATTCTTCAAACAATTAAACACAAATACGGAGAGGCAAGTGGGACCTTCTGTTTTCTCCCGCTTAGATCATTCTTAAGAGAAAGATAGGGACCAACATTGACTCCACCTAAAATTAGTGAAATGGAACAAAGAATTGGATGGGAAATACACCCAAAGTTATCAATGAAATGTACGATGCTCTCCAGAGAGAAAATCCAAAACCAGGATAGCAGAGGTCAGGAGAAAGATGGGAGTCGGGCTTGGATGTGACGATTTCAGAAAGAAGCTGTTCAGAGTGGTGTGAAGATTGAAATATACAAATTCAAGAAGAAATAGGGTCAGGATTGTGTCAAGAGTGTTACAAATATGATTAATGCCAGATATAAAAATAAAAATCTCCACATCAATTCTGCTATACTACATATAAATGATGGCAGAGGTCGACAGCATCGAGTCCACGCTGCTGAAGATCCAGCTGCGCTGGATGGGTCACGTCTCCAGAATGGAGGACCATCGCCTTCCCAAGATCGTATTATATGGCGAGCTCTCCACTGGCCACCGTGACAGAGGTGCACCAAAGAAAAGGTACAAGGACTGCCTAAAGAAATCTCTTGGTGCCTGCCACATTGACCACCGCCAGTGGGCTGATAACGCCTCAAACCGTGCATCGTGGCGCCTCACAGTTTGGCGGGCAGCAGCCTCCTTTGAAGAAGACCGCAGAGCCCACCTCACTGACAAAAGGCAAAGGAGGAAAAACCCAACACCCAACCCCAACCAACCAATTTTCCCTTGCAACCGCTGCAATCGTGTCTGCCTGTCCCGCATCGGACTGGTCAGCCACAAACGAGCCTGCAGCTGACGTGGACTTTTTACCCCCTCCATAAATCTTCGTCCGCGAAGCCAAGCCAAAGACATATAAATTAAATGGACTTATCTCCAATTATTCCGAGAAATGTTTTCAATGTAATCAGGTGATTGAGACTTTTCTTTCCATTCGGTTTGGACCTGTGCAAAAGTGGAAGGATTTCAGTCTATTATTAGGACAAATTATGAAGATTAAAATACAAAAGGATGTGAGAATATTTGTGCTTGGTCAGAGATATGAAGCAGATACAAAACTGAAGTTGAATAAATATCAAAAACATTTTCTGAGTCCAGCCATAACAGCAGTGAAGAAATGTGCAGCATGAACGTGGAGAGCAGAGAGTTGTGTAATGAGAGACGGGACATTGAAATGAAAACTGTGTCACTATGTAACCATATAACCATTTACAGAGCAGAAACAGGCCATGTTGGCCTTTTGAGACTGCACCGGTTCACTAGAACAACTCCACTAGCTCAATCCTCCCGATTTCCGCCAATATCCCTCCAACCCCCTCACCTCCATTTACACATCCAACCTTCTCTTAAATGACAGAAGGGACCCTGCCGCAACTATCTCATTCGGAAGATCATTCCATTCTGCCTCCACTCCCTGAGTGAAGAAGCATCCTCTAAAATTTCTCCAGAAGTTTTGCCTCCTTACCTTTAACTCATGGCCTCTTGTTCCAACCTTCCCTTCCCTCACGGGAAGGTATCTGTCTATGTCTCGTCTATCTATTCCTTTCATAATTTTAAATAGCTATATTGTCCCCTCTCATTCGTCTACGTCCCAATGAATAAAGTCCCAGTCTCCTTAATCTCTCCCTGTAATCCAGATGCTGTAAGCCAGGCAACATTCTTATAAATCTCTGCACCTTCTCCACCTTATCTATATTCTTCGTATAATTTGGAGACCAGAACAGAACACAATTCTCCAAACATGGCCTCACCAATGCCTTAAACAGCTGCACTCTAGCCTATGCTATGATTTATGAAGGCCAGCATGTCATATGCCTTCTTAACCACCCTGTCTACCTGGGAACCCACCTTCAGTGAACTCTGTTCCATAACTCCAAGATCCCTCTGTTCCTCTTCATTCCTCTACCCCCTCCCCTTAACTGCATATGTTCTATTTGTATTTTTTTTTCCGGAATGCAGCACCTCACACTTGTCAACATTAAATTCCATCTGCCATCTTTTACAAACAAACCAAATCCTTTATTCAAAGAAAATCTACCTCACTGTCCACCACTCCCCCTATTTTCGTATCGTCTGCATATTTGCTTACCCAGTTAACCACACCCTCCTCTAAATCATTAATATTAATGATAAACAACAAGGGACCCAGCATCGATCCCTGAGGCACTCCACTTGTCACAGGCTTCCAACATGACATATAGTTGTCCACCATGACTCTCTGCTGTCTATCTCCCAGCCACTTCTGAACCCATCCCACTATCTATTAATCCCTAATGACTGAACCTTCCTAAATAACCTTACATGCAGAACCTTATCAAAAGCCTTACTAAAATTCAAATAGATCTCATCAACCACCCAACCTTCGTCCAATATTCTTGTCAACTCTTCAAAAAAATTCAACAAGATTCATCAAACATGACTTTCCTTTCACAAACCCATGCTGGGTGCCCCTGATCTATCCCTGCCTATCCAGATATTTGTACATACTATCTCGAAGTATACCATCCATAATCTTCCCCACTCGGAAGTCAAACTTACTGGCCGATAATTACTTGGACTCCACCTACTGCCTTTTTTGAACAACAGAACTATATTTGCAACCCTCCAATCCCGCGGCACCACACCCTCCTCCAGTGATCTTTGAAAAATCGTTGTCAGTGCCCCCGCTATTTGTTCCCTGACCTCCCTTAAAGTCCTGGGAAAAATCCCATCAGGACCAAGAGACTTATCCACTTGAATTGACCCAAGAAGCTCCAAACCTCTCACTTTACTAATCCTTATCCTTTCCATAACTAACCCCTTTGCCTCTCTTATCTTGTATTGCCCATTGTCCGTTTCCCTCATGAATACAGATGAGAAAAATTTGTTCAATATTTCTCCATCTCATACGGTTCCTGAAATAGTTCACTGGTCCCATCATCCAGTCAACCTATTCTATGTTTAACCCTCCGTTTACTGTTCACATATCAGTAAAAACCCAGAGGATTCACCTTCGCCTTATTAGCTATGGACACCTCATCCCTTCTTTTTGCCTCTCTAATTTCCATTTTAAGGTTCTTAAGAGTATGTCAAAATGATCACTGGATCCGAAGTTCTCCCTAACGCTCACCTCTGTCACCTGCCCCATTGCATTCCCAAACAACAGATCGAACACTGCTCCCACTCTAGTTGGCGTCTCAACATATTGCTGCAAAAAGCAATCCTGAACAAAATGCATAAATACTAAGCCATCCTGCCCTTTTACTGACTGCATTTCCCAATCAATATTTGGAAAATTGAAATCCCCAACCAACACCACCCTATTTCACTTGCATATCTTACCTATTTGCACATTTGCTCTCCTAGTTCCCTTTCCCCATTTGGAGGCCTTTAATAATCCCCATAATAATAACCTCACCCTTCTTATTTTTCAGCTCTACCCACACTGCCTCTCTTGACGAGCCCTCCAGTCTATCTTGCCTCAGCACTGCTGTAATATCCTCCCTGACATGTAATGCCCACCTCCCCCTCTTAATCCACCAACTCTGTCACATCTAAAGCAGCGAAATCCTGGAACATTCAACTGCCAGTCACAACCTTCTTTCAACCATGTCTCGCTAATGGCCTCACATCATAATGCCACATGTCAATCCACATTAATCCTCGCATTAAAATAAATACAACTCAGGGATCTCCAACATCCTACCTTCTGCATATCTTCCTATCTACCATTCTCACAATTTTCACTGCAGTATCTGTTTACTACTTCCTGCTTTTCCTCCCTCAAATTATTTAAACTTGTCTCTTTCCTTACCCTACTAACCCTCACCCTACTGTCCTGGCTAACCTGAAACCCTGTCCCTAACCATACTCGTTTAAACACCTCGTGACAGCCCTAGCAAATGCCCCCGCCAGGAGACTGGTCCCTCTGGGATTAAGATGTCACCCATCATTATGGTATAGGTCCCAGCTTCCCCAAAAAAGGTCCCAGTTGTCCAAGAATTGAAACCCAGTCTCTGACTCCACCCCTTGAGCCACATGTTTAACCTCCACCTAATCCTAGGTGCTCGCTGGAAGTGCTAGCTGCCTGATGTTACTCTCGGAATAAATGAAACAGGAAGGACCACAGTGCTAGCCTGAAAGAAAGAAGTTATCATCTGGAGAACCCTGATGGGCCAAGTTTTATCAGCGAGACATTGAGGTGACTAATGGTGGTAGCTCAGTTGTGGAAATCCTGGAACAACAAAACTCTCTCTGCAAACCTACGGAACTTTCTTGAGTGGAAAAGCCTGATGAACTTTATACGTGTTCAATTCTGTGCACAGTATCAGAATTGCCTAGAACCAATGAACTTAGAAGAATGAGAAGTGAGATTGAACTGTGAACCAAATAACTTTTCTTAAATTTACACACACATCATACACGTGCACTTAGACTTAGAAGGGGATTAAGGTTAGTTAAGTTAATAGAGATAAGTTAAAGTTTGATTCTGTTTTCATGTTTAAAGATAATTAAAAACAACTTATCTTTAAATAACTACTTGTCTTGGTGAATGTCTATTGCTGCTGGGTTTTAGGGACCTTTGGGCTCATAACACCATAGTCTGGTGACGTACATTGACCTCCTTCCCAATCCATCCATTTTGGATCCCCACATGAAGAGGGAAACTGCTCTGGTAATAGGCAGGGCAGAGGTGTGTGGGATGGGCCACGCCTGCATCACACGCAGCAGTACCGAGAGCACCTTGCACCTGATGACCAGGTTCTTCCCCATTACTGAGAGGGAATGTCATTCCCACAGACCCAGTTTCTGGTGGACTTTTACAATCGGCTCTGACCATTTTTTTGTTGCATGCCTCGGCCTCTCCAAGCCAGATCCCCGACACCTTCAGGTAGTCAGATCTGACTGTGAAGAGGACAGCGGACTAATTTACCAAAGTGCATTGCCTCGTGTTTGTTCCAGTTTACCCTGGAAAATAGCATTGTATACTTCTGGGCCCAGCCACTTCCAGACTTGTGTACAACTCAGCCGTTCTCCCAGAACTGGGGGTCTCTGTGCTAGTCCCTGTCTCCTGGAGTTGGGAGTCTCTGCAATGTTCCCCATCTTGCAGATCTGGGGGTTTCTACACTGCTCCCTGTCTCCTGATATTGTTGTTTTATTCTCCACCAGTCCCACAGCACAACCCTGACCCCTGGACAGAATGTAGAGGTACAGAGGGATCAGTGAAAATATGGGTAGTTTTGCCAGGTTGGGGTCCATCCAGGAGCCTGATAACAGCAGGGAACCCGTGGAAGGGGATGGAGGGCATTCGATGGTGCACCAGCAGGACACTGCTGAGGGTGCGGATTCCCTCGGGCTCTCGAGGGTAGAAGGCGCAGGTTATTCCAATGGTTTAGGTGAGGCCAGGGTCCAAATTAGAGCTGGCGCAGGTCATCAAGGGTCGACATAACAGGTGCCTTGAACTGTCATGAGGATACTAAGGGCTGGTAGAGGTAGGTAAGGAGGGGGTAGTTGTATTCCGACGAGGGATTGATGAGTGAGGGGCCACATGGATGGGACTTCGAGACAAGGGGCCTCTGATTGTCCAGGGATGGGGCCTGTAAATAGACCCGCAGACATCCAGCACACAGCATCTTTGACCCACTACCATCAGGAAGGAGATACGGAGGAACAAAATCAGGCTGCCAGACAGGGAAATAACTTCTTCCAACAGGCCATGAGATTGACAATGCAATGCGAGTTGAATGGGTCCGTGGAATGAAAAGGATGAGAGGGATATGGACTGTTTGCAAGGAGCTTGGCCATCAGAAAAGAAGGGCCAAAAGGATGGTTTCGGAGTTGTCTATCTTGTCCACACTTTTGAGTTGAATACTTAAATAATTCATGACAGGCAGGACTATCATTTTGGATGAAGATTTAAGATTGACACATGCAGCCCGGGAACAGGCCCTTTCAGCCTCTGAGCCACAACCACTCAATTACACCAATGACTTACAAACCCCGGTACGTTTTAAATGGTGGAAGGACCAGGAGCAACTGGTGGAAATGCACGCAGACACAGGAAGAATGTACAACTCCCCAGAGACAGTGTCAAATTTGAACCCGGCTCGCTGGCCCCTTATCAGCGTTTTTCTAACCGCGGCACTAACCTCGCCACTCTCAGATATTCCCAGGGTTCTTCCTCCTACTTTCCATGAGCTGTGATTGCTTCCAATTCCAGTGCCCTTGTTTCCCTGAGACTCTGACCCCTGCCCAGTGACTCTGTCCCTAATGCCTCTCCCTGGCCAGATGATCACCATTCTCTCCTGGCTAGCACCCAAATTTTCTTACCCAATTCCAGCACCTACAACCCCCTCGTCATGGCCCACCCACTCGCCCACAGGGCCAAGGGTAGCAAGGTGGGGGAAGGTCCAGCCTGTAGTCACAAAGCTTGTCGAAGGACAAGTGAGAGCAGGAGTCCTGGGGCAAGAGGTGAAGGGCAATGTGTACTGTAGCAGCCAGCTACACAGGGTCACAGCCTCCAGGGTGGGGGGAGAGAGAGAACTGGCTCAGATGGGACAGATGTCCCGGTGCCATGGGTCAGGGAATTCCCCAGCTCGGTGAAGGTCTGGGACACTGCCACCGGCAAGGAGACTGGACCACTGCCCTCCCCACATCTCCACCATCTGGGGGTCCCAGGAGCAGCTCAGGTTCCAAGGCCTGTCAGTGGGGGAAGGGGGAGGTTCGGGAATTGGGGTGGGGTAGTTCTGAATGGTGATCGAGAGGATCGGTCCAGTGGGAGGACAGACATGACAGACATGAGGGCTGGGGCTTCAGGACAGATCCCGTGGGGAGGCAGGAGCTTTGGGGACCAGCCGGTGGGGGACAATGGCTTTGGAAATGGACCTGGTGGGGGTCAGGGGCTTTGGGGAGAGACCAGTGGGTTTGTGGGAGGACCTGTCGGGCAAAAGAATTAGTGACAGACCAAGTTGGGAATGGCATTGGGGATTGGCTCAGCAGGAGATGGGATGTTGATGAACCCGGCGGGGATGCGTTTGGGAATGGATCCGGTGGGGGATGTTATTGGGATGGATCAGGTGGGGGACGGTATTGGGGTTGGACCCAGTGGGGGACAAGATTGGGGATGGATCCAGCGGGGGGTGGGATTGGGGATGGACTCGGAGGGAGACGGGATTTTGGATGGACCCGGCGTGCACAGAATTGGGGATGGACGCGGCGTGCACAGAATTGGGGATGGACCCGGCGGGGGACGGTATTGGGGACAGATTCAGCGGGGGACAGTTTTGGGGTTGGACCCAGCAGGGGACGGGATTGTGGATGGACCCGGCAGGGGATGATATTGAGGATGGACCTGGCGGGGTCAGTTTTGGAGATAGACATGCTGGGGGATGGACCCGGCAGGGGACTGCCCATTGACTCCGTCTTCAATGCCTCACACCGGCCGGATGATCACCGTTCTCTTTGCCAGGTCTCACCCAAACTTTCTTACCCCAATTCCACCACCTACAAACCCTTGTCATGTCCCACCCACTCACACACAGGGTCAAGGGTAACTAGGAGGGGGAAGCTCCTGGCTGTGGGCACACAGCTCGTTGAAGGACAAGTGGGAGCAGGAGTCCTGGGGAAGAGGTGAAGGGCAGTGTGTACTGTAGCAGCTAGCTGAACTGGGCCACATTCTCCAGGATGGTGGGGGGAGAGAGAGAGAGAGAGAGGACTGGCTCAGATGGGATTGATATCTGTGTGCCAAGGGTCAGGGGATTCCCCAGCTTTGTGAAGGTATGGGGCACTGTCAACGGGAATGAGATGGACCACTGCCCTCCCCACATCTCCACTGTCTGGGGGTCCTAGGAGCAGCTCAGATACCAAGGCCTGTGGGTGGGGGAAGGGGAAGGTTAAAGAATTTTGGTGGGGTAGTGTGATGGGGAATCGATTGGAGAGGGTCCCATTGATGGAACTGGTCTGGTGGGAGGACAGACCTGATGTTGGGCCTTTGGATACAGGCGAATTGGCATGGGGGACGGCGACAGGGACTTTTGGCTGGGCATGTTGTGGGACAGGGGCTTGTTGAAAGCCCTGGTGGGAGACAGGAGCTCTGGAGATGGTCCAAGCAATGGGTGGAGCTTTGGGGATGGGCCCAGTGGGGAATAGGGGCTTTGTTGACAGGCCTGACAGTATTTTGGGGATGATCTCAGCAGGGGGAGGGGTTTGGGGACAGGCCTGGTGGGAGATGAGGGCTTTGGGGAAGGGCCAGGTGGGTGACAGGGGACAGTATTAGGGAAGGACCCAGAGGACAAAACCACACCAGGAGCTCTGGTTCACCTCGGGTCACTCACCTTGGCCCACGGACGTGCTTTGATCTGCGGGAAGCTGAATTCGTTGCAGTTTGGGTTCATCTCCCGGATCTGCTCCCTGGATGAGGTCCGCAACACCTGTTGGGACAGAAACCACCTTCACTACTGGCTCGGGGTGGGGGGAGCAGGAGGGTGACAAGGGGAGGGAATGCAGTGTATGTGTACCAGGTCATGGACATGGGATGAGCCCTAGAACTGAGGTGGTGGTGAAGGCTGAAACCTTAGGGGTATTTAAGAGGCTCTGAGTCACGTGGATGAAAGAAAAATGGAGGGTTATGAGGGAGGAAGGGGTTAGTTATTTTTATTTTGGTATGAATACATCGGTCGGCACAACATCGCGGGCTGAAGTGCTTGTACTGTGCTCTCATGTTCTATGTTAAACGTGTCCTGTCAGTCTTTCAGCAAGCGGATATGTCGGGGAGGGACCGCTGCCGAATGGCACATTCCAGGCTGCAGGGGTACATGCTGAGGGATGCACGGAGGCTTGGCGTAGCCAACACGAAGGCACTATGGGGATGGATCATAATCCTTCCATAACCGTGCACTGAGTGGCTGAGACCAAGGGGAACTCCTCCAACAGCAGAGGGGGGCAGGAACCACACGGTATCAAAGTGGTGGCAATGAAGGTAAACAGAGATGTATACAGCAATGTGTAGTGAAGGGAATATCTGGATACAACAGGAGGAGGAGAAAAGACTTGGAATGGTCTTCCTCTTTGGAAATAATTTGTAAATAAAGTCAATTTTGCGGGGTTGGGGGGAGGGGAAGAGAAAAGCCCTACTCAGTCAACTTTGCTTCATGAGATACATTCTCCGATCCAGAAAATCTATTCTGCACCCGCTCCAGAGTACAAGATCAAATTTATTACCCTTGGATAGCACAAGTACGACCTGATAAAACAGCGTTCTTGGGATAAACATACGCAAACACACAACCAAGCCCTCACACAACAGACAAATGATACATGTGCAGCACGTCCAGAAAATTACTTGATATTATTGAATAAATAGCAGAGTCGAGGAGTATTTGTATGAGCAGCTCATCAATCGTTCCACGTTCTCCCTGCTTGGAGGAAGAGGCTGTTCCTGGGCTTGGAGGTACTGGCTCTGAAATTCCTGGATCTCTTTCCCGACGGGAATAGCTGGATGATGCTGTTGGCCGGGTGAAGGGTGCCTCGATGATTTTGTCAATGATCATAGTGGATCACATTGATATTTGGGGTGGTGGGGGGCAGGAGGGTGTCCCCAGTGTTGCTCTAGGCCACTTTACGTCCTGTGGATTGACCTCTGATTATTTTTTAAAAATATTATTTATAAATAAAATCCACAAAGAATTCACACAATTAATAATAACACAAATAAAATATAAATACACTTGTCATAGTTAAAAGAAAGAATAAAGAAATTCCCCCCCCCATTAAACCACCCCATCTCCCCTCCATCCCCTTGCTAAAAGAAAAAGAAGAAAAATGAGGACAAGGGACCCCCAACAGGAGAACCAATTACTTTAACGTTCCTTTTCAAAAACTGAGGCCTTAAGGAGAAAGGGAATGTTAGAGCCACCCTTTGTAAATATGGGGTCCATATTCTTCCACAATATATGGTTGAGGCGGCCTGCTCACCAGGATGAAAGCCAGTACACAAGATGGATGACGAACGCGGTGACTACACAGATCCTGCGGGAACCAATCATCTTCGTCCCAGGTGACATCCCGCACAGTGGGAAGCAATGAGCAATGGCGAGAACACCCACCAATCCGAGGCTGGCTTTGCCGTCTCGAAAGACCTGTCATCAGTAGCAGGAGAGTATATAAGCAGAGCTGCCAGTTCAACGAACCAGTCTTCGACTTCGACTTCACGGGTGTGTATCATTCATTCCACACATTATGGTGAGTGTGCTGGATATCGGTGCGAAGGAAGAGATTTTCACCATTGACCACCTCAAACCAGCACATCTGGACATTAGCAAATTCAGCCCCCACGACCCAGATATAGGCGACCGAAAGCAGTGAACAGCGCTGGTTCTAGGGAGGTGGGGCATCATGCTAACTGGGATGCCACCCAGTACACAAGATGGCCGACGAATGTGGCAACTGTTCAGAGTCCACGGGGACCAACAACTTTCATACCAGGGGACAACGCGCACGGCAGGAATCAACAAAGAAGGGAACACCGAACAATTGGAGGCCGGCATGGATGTGACATCACTCCAGTCGACAGCAGCAGGGAGAGAATAGAAGCAGAGCTGCGAGTCTTTGACTTTGATTTTTTGGGCGTGTGTCCGCCTTTCCACCCATCACAGTAGCGCGCACGCTCCAATTTCACATCGAATGGTCTTGCTCATCTTACATCGGGAGTCACGTGTACAGTTTCCTTACCTGAAGCATGAGAATTGCACAAAGATCGTAAGATTTGTTTCTGGGGTGTTTTAAGCAGGCGATAGAAGGAAAGTTTGAATGTGGATCTCTTGGTCGTTGGTAAAAAGGAAGATGACCTTACAACATTGTGAGAGGACACAGCAGCACGGATCGAGAGAGGATAATGCAAAGGAGCCGAACACCAAGTGTCACAAGTTCCCAATAACCGATCAGCTGCTTAGACTTTAAGAAATGTCTTCAATGAAAATGTAATATCCTTGGAATTCTTTCTGCTTTTGAAGGAGAATTTGAAATTGGGATCCATGTGTCAGAAATAAAACTTCTCACACATTAGTCTCTTTAAAACTGATGACACGACAAGCTTTATTTACAAGTCTGCAGAGTTGGACTCAACTGGCTTCTCACCAGTTAAGGCCCGATACATACAGTGCATTGATTTTTATACCCTTGTTGTTTGCCCTTCCCCTTCTTATTAATACTGTTTTAATTGGTTAGTATTGCAAAAGCATTCTAAGTACAACTGCATTTTTAATTATCACGTTCGTTACGTACGCTGCGAACTCTACATACACTAAATTCTGTTTCACACCCTTCTTATCAATCTTTTGTCTCCTGCATGTCTCTCACTATGACCATGAAAAGATATGTTTAAAAAAACATATCCAGCTGAACTTTTTGTCCTTGGCTGCTAGTAAGCTCCCTGTCCGTTCTGGCTTCCCTTTTTATGATTAATCATCACATTTTAACTTAAGCCATTTTAACCTAAATTCTCTATCTCTAACAATCCACCCCTTTCTCTCTTTAAAATGTGTGTATTATATATATATATGAATGGGGATTTTAACTCGGGGAAGAGAAACGTCTCATGATAAATTAATTTCGTGCTGAAGTAAAATTCTAACGGGGTCTCCCAGTTCCCCTGGTTGCATAGCCTGTTGGACCATGGAAATCACCAGGCTGCGTAGACAGGGAATAATACAGGGCAAAACAAGTAGGAGGAATAAAATACCTCCGATGACCCACAATAAGGTACGCCACCAGGTTCCTCCAAACCATTTGTCCATCCAATTTAATTTTGCAAAAGGATGCCAGGTTTGAACCAGTACATGGGACAAAGTACGAATATTATCAGCGATTTTACGAATGGCTTGGCCATTATCATCAATCTGTAAGCAGCAGTTAGTCAAATTAAGCTTTCCACATACACCTCCTTCTGTGGCTAGGAGATAGTCTAGGGCTAGACGGTTCTGATATATATAGCAGAGCGCATTTGACCTTGCTGGGATGCAAGTAATTGCAGGGCTAGAGCTGTTTGATTTGTAACAATTTCAAGGACTGCTTGCAAGCGAATAATGCGATTTAACATATAAATAGGAGTACGATAACCCCAGGATCCATCTTGAGCCCATGTAGCGGGACCATAATATTGAATTATGCGTTCTGGAGGCCAATCATCTCCCCATTGTCCCAAATGTACCGTGCTAGAGTGGGGCTGACGGTGTAATGTATCAAAAATCTTCACTCCTAATTTATGACCGTGATCGTGGGGTAGAACGAAAAATTCTGGGCGGATTATTCCTAGGAAACAAGTTCCACTCCACTGTAAGGGGAGACGAGTATAAGCTTTATTACCACATACCCAGAATAATCCATTTGGGGATACTCCATATCCCCGTTCCCAAACTCTTTTAAGAGTGGGGTTTGATGGGTATGGTCCTGTGATGGTGGAACTGGTACAATTCCAAAGCTGAATATTGCTATTAGACAGGGGTAGGCAATTAGTTTTAAAAACAGTGGATAAGAACCAAGTCAGGGGTTTAGGAAACCAAGTGAAAATACCAGGCGAAATGCGAATCCATACAGCCTTGCAGGGACTTTTTCCTACTGGGTATTTGCCGGTTCGTGAGAGACAATAAAAACCAGAGGGGACGTTAGAGAGAGACCAAGTTTCTCTTGATCTCGTTCGGTTAGTTGTCCATATTCGGGAAATCATGGTCAATGA
This sequence comes from Narcine bancroftii, assembly GCF_036971445.1. NCBI lineage: Eukaryota > Metazoa > Chordata > Chondrichthyes > Torpediniformes > Narcinidae > Narcine > Narcine bancroftii. The sequence goes on along the minus strand of NW_027211877.1, from coordinate 227,886 downwards.
ATTGAGGGACTCCCCCCACCAAGGCCATTGCTCTGACATCCGTGGACCCCCGCAGACCCAACAATTGGTTACATTAAAAGTTCCTGCAATTTTAGTTGCCAGATCTACAAAAAGGTTATCTCCCCCAACTGCATGACCGAAACTTTCATGGTTATTTGGATGGACTCGAACTAAGTCCGGCTGTCTTAAAGGGGCAGGCACTTTCGAGTGTGGAGTGGAACTTTTCATTGGAATAGTACGCTGGTGTATGCAAAACCAGAGTCCATCAGGGCATGGTGGGCCTGAGTCACCCTTCCAACCGTTAAGAGGGAAAGGAGTGGTATTAGGAATCTGTATATAATGACCCATATTATTTCCTTCTTTTTCCACACAAGGGGTATATGGATGTTGGGTGGTATTTTCTGCCCAGCATTTCTCAGGAACTGAGGTATGGGAAATAAAATTACCCTCCTTTCTTCCCCAAATGTGGTCCTGAAACAGGACCACTGTGTCTCTGCATTTCTTACATTTCACACCTGATAAAGACATAGGCAAACTAAGAAAAATCAAAGAACATAACAATAACATTGTGAATCAAGTCTTTCTGCAAAATCGCAAGGTAAGAGGTTTTTCTCCAGGAACACAAGTCCAATCTGAGTTCGTATCAGGGTCCTGAGGCGCCTCTACAGGTCCCTTAAATCTGGATGCGTGCGTCCACCCCTTCTCTCTTGTTCGTGCTGCAGCCTCTGAAGTTACGAGAACTTGGTATGGACCTTCCCACTGGGGCTGGAGTTTTTCAGTTTTCCAGGTCTTGATGAGAATCCAATCTCCTGGTTCCACTTTGTGTAAAGAAAAGTCTAGAGGCGGTGTTTGTGCCAATAGTCCTCTCTTTCGTAAATCTGTAAGAGAGCGTGACAGTGCCTGTAAATAGTTCCTAACAAATATATCCCCTTCCCCCAAGGTGGGACACCCCTCAACTGTACTCCAGAAGGGAAGCCCAAACATCATTTCATAAGGGGACAATCCTACATCTTTTCGTGGGGCAGTACGAATTCTCAATAAAGCCAGGGGCAGACACTTTATCCAAAGCATTTTAGTTTCCACCATTAATTTTGTCAATTGCATTTTTAGGGTTCCATTCATACATTCAACACTCCCTGAGCTTTGTGGATGCCAAGGGGTATGCAATTTCCAAGAGACCTGTAATGCATTACAAATCAATTGCTGGATTTTTGAAGAAAAATGTGGACCCCTGTCTGAGTCTATAGAATCCATTATACCATATCTGGGGATTATCTGCTCTAGGAGGAGGTGAGCTACTGTAGAGGCTGTAGCATTTACTGTTGGGAAGGCTTCCACCCATCGGGTAAAGTGATCTATTATCACCAACAGATACTTCCATCTTTGGACTTGAGGTAACTCTGTGAAGTCGATCTGGATACGTTGAAAAGGGCGTATGGCTAATGGTTGACCTCCCATGGTCCCTGTCCTCATTACCTTCTTATTAATTTTTGTGCATAGGTGACAGTTCTGCACCTCCTGTTGGGCCAAGGTGTAGATTCCCTTACACACATATTCTCGAAGCACTGTGTCACATAAGGCTTAGGTGCCCCAGTGGCTCTGATGATGCAGGTGTTTTAAAATATTGCGAGTTATTTCTTTATTTAGAACCATTCTTCCATCTGGTGTCTTCCATGTTCCATCAGGCAGTTGGCTTGCGCCCAGCTGAGCCATGTCCTTTTCTTCCTTAGCAGTGAAAATGGGAGCCTTCTTTATGCCTTGCCTTATTGGGATTAAGGTCAGCAAACGGACTTCTCGTTGCATGGCTGCCCTTTTGGCTTCTTCATCAGCCAGTCTGTTTCCAATTGCTGTCGGGGTATCTCCCCTCTGATGACCTGGTATGTAGACCACTGCTATTTCCTGGGGTAATGTCAAGGCTTCTAAAGTTAGAGTAATCATCTGTTCGTGTGCCAATTCCTTTCCTCTTGATGTAATTAGACCACGCTCCTTCCAGATCTTACCAAAGGTATGCACTACCCCGTATGCGTATTTGGAATCAGTGTAAATCGTTCCAGTTTTCCCTGCCAGTATTCTGAGGGCTCTCTGCAAGGCATATAGTTCACAGGACTGTGCTGACCAGCTTCCGGGTAGTCTCGTGGATTCTACTACTTTCCAAGTATTTCCTTCTATTATAGCATACCCACTTCTTCTCATTCCGTCAACACATCTGGCGGAGCCGTCAATGTAGAATTCATATCCTTCTCCCAGCGGAGTATCGCAAAGGTCTTCTCGGGTCTTGGTCTGAAGATCTGTCAACTCGACACAGTCGTGCTCCACCTCTCTCTCTGTTTCACTGCCGTATAAAAACTGAGCTGGGTTGCAGCTATTAATCTTTGCAAACTGTAGATCTTCTCCGACCATTAAAATGGTTTCATACTTTAATATGCGAGAATCAGTCAGCCATCGATGGGCAGTTTGTGTTAATAAAACACTCACAGAATGGGAGGTGTACACAGTCATCTTTCCTCCAAAAGTAAGTTTACGTGCTTCCTCTACCAACAGAGCAGCAGCCGCTACTCCGTGGATACACGTCGGCCATCCGCGAGACACTGGGTCCATCATTTTGGAAAGGAAAGCCACTGGGTGTCGCTGACCGCCTTTTTCCTGTGTTAAAACTCCCACAGCTGTTCCTTGGTTATGAGTGACAAATAGCTGGAAGGGCTGTTTTAAAGAGGGCAGAGTGAGTACTGGGGCTCGTGTCAGGCGATGCTTCAAGTCCTCGAACCATCCCTCCTCCTCCTGGGTCCATTTCAATGGATATTCATTTTCATTTGTCAGTTTTTCATACATAAACTTCACCAAAGCTGAGTAGTCCTCTATCCATAACCTACAGTAACCTAAGAGTCCCAGGAATTGTCTTATTTCCTTCTTATTACGGGGTAAAGGCATTCTAGTGATTCCCGCAATCCGTTCAGGGGTAATCCGTTTCTGTCCTTTACTTATCTGGTGTCCCAGATATATCACAGTTCTCTCAACAAACTGTAACTTGTTCCTGGACACCCGTAGACCCTTTTTCCCCAGATAATTCAAGAGTCTAATTGTATCTCCCCTCATTTCTTGTTCCTTGGGTCCTGATAATAGTAAATCGTCCACATACTGCATTAGTTGGGAATCATCAGATTGTGGATAGTCCACCAGGATTTGTTCTAGCATTTGTCCAAACAGGTTTGGAGATTCAGTGAACCCTTGGGGCAATACAGTCCACCGAAACTGTCTCCGTCTACCTGTCCATGGATTTTCCCATTCAAACGCAAACATATCTCTACTTTCCTCTTCTAATGGACACGTCCAGAAGGCATCCTTCAAGTCGATAACACTAAACCACTCATGGTCTGGGGGAATCCGACTCATAATAGTATAGGGATTAGGCACCACTGGGTGGCGGGTCTGAACAATAGCATTCAAACTTCTTAGATCCTGAACTAAGCGATAGGATCCATCTGACTTTTTCACTGGGAGTATAGGGGTGTTATAAGGTGACATGCATTCTTCTAATAGTCCGTCTCGTATTAAAGTCTCAATTACCGGCTGTAGCCCTTTTCTCCCTTCCAAAGAAATAGGATACTGACGTTTCCTTACCGGCTGATGACCTGGTATTAATGTGACATGTAAAGGTGGGATGTCCAGACCTCCTCGATTTCCCTCCTTATACCAGACTCTCTCGTCAATCTGCCGTTCATCCTCTTCCTTTAAAGCGCAGAGGTGGACTCGCACTTCTCCGTCCACAGGGAGAGCACCCAAACCTAGGAGAGCCTGTAAGTCCCTTCCTAGGAGGTTAAATCCAGCCGACGGTAATAACAAGAGGTCTTGTACCCCTTCTCTTTCTTCCAGTTTCACTGTTACTTGGGGAATTATTGATACCATTCTGGGAGCCCCTTCTATCCCAGAAATTGTCAAATTACTTTTTACAGGCTCAGTTCCGATTGGCACAGTTATTACACTACTTTGTTCCGCTCCTGTGTCCACCATAAAAACCACCTCTTCTCCCTTGGGACCAATTTTTAGTTTTACCAGGGGTTCCCTCTTATATTTGGTCCCTAACATTTGGAACCCCTGACACCCCTAATCTTCTTCCATAAGTTCGAGGGCACGCAATTCCCTCTTGTATCGGGGGCATTCCCTCTTAAAGTGTCCTTCCTCATTGCAGTAATAGCACTTAACGAACCTCCGGGGTCTTCCCTCTCTTGGATATCTTGGGTTGTTTAGAGGAAGGTTTTGTTTTCTTTCCCCTCTGGATTCAGCATTCATCTGTCGGATAGTCTGTACCATAACCTTTGTCGCCCTCTTTTGATCTTCTTCTTCTCTCTGCACATATACTTTTTGCGCCTTTTTTAACAGGTCACTTAGGGGTTTTTCGCTCCAGTCCTCCTCCTTTTCTAGTTTCTTTCTAATGTCCTGCCATGATTTGGAAACAAATTCAATTCGAATAAGCTGTTCACCCATTGGTGTACTAGGGTCCACGCCCGCATACTGTTGGACATTCTTTCTCACCCTCTCCAAAAAATCAGTAGGGGACTCGTCTTTCCCCTGGTGGTTCCCAAATGCCTTGGTGAAATTGTGACCCTTTGGCACAGCCTCCCGTATCCCTTTAATTGTCCACTCTCTATATTGTCTCATACTTGCCAATCCCTCGGGTGTTCGTTTGTCCCACCTGGGTTCATTTAAGGGATATTTTTGTTCATGGAGTCTGGGGTCCCCAGGTTGTTCATATTCCCACATGAGGAGGGCAGCCCGTCAAATCATCTGCCTCTCCTGGGGTGAGAATAATGTTCCCATTATTGCCTGCATCTCTTCCCACGTATATGTGTTTGGTCCCAGGAATTGGTCGAGCTGTTCGGCCAGTCCTATAGGATCTTCCAATAACTTTTTCATTTCTTTCTTAAATCCCCGCACCTCTGTACTAGTTAGGGGAACATTCACATATCCCGTTCCCCCTCCCGGTCCTCCCATAGGAACTTCCGTCAGGGGATTTAGGCTTATTGAAAACTTTGATGGTCCTGGACCAGTCTGGGATCTTGTCCAGGGTCGGTTTACCGGTGGAAGTTTAGGGTCCGACTCCCTTAATTAATTCTTTTTTTCCCGGCCCCTTTCGGGGCAATCAGATTCATCACCTTTCCCCTCCGGTAATGAGCTTTCCTCGGGCGCAGTAGGCACCGGGGGAATATAAGGAGGGGGAAGGTTGTCCAGAGGTTCCCACTTCTTTTCTCCCGCAACCCTCAATTTAAAACATTTTGTTAAGGATCCTGGCCAGGGAACCCAACAAAATGCATACGCTGACTCTTCTTGATTCACCTTTGGTCTCGAATTTACATATATGTTTAATGCTTGTCTAACCCAATCCTCATCAGATCCAAATTTCGGCCACCAGACCGAGGAACCTTTAATAGGTTGTTTCGACCAAAGGAGACAATATTGGACCATCTTTTTCTTGTTTTTGTCTCGATATCTTTTACTATCCCAATTTTCAAACATTCTCCCCAAAGGGATGTCAAGGGGAACTCCCAGGAATTGTCCTGAATTTTCAGACGAGCCCTTAGATTTTGATCCTCCCATTTTCCCACCTAGATCCATTTATCGTTGCTGAGGACCCTCTCATTCTGGACCCTACTCCCTTCTTCTCAGATGCCTCGTCAGAGGTACTGTCCCTCCTTCGGTTACCGCTGAGGTTTCCCTGCGGTCGACCCCTCTCTTCTCAGCACTTCGTCGGAGGTGCTGTCCCTCCTTCGGTTACCGCCGAGGTTTCCCTGGGGTCTATCCTAGAGTCCCACGACAGGGTCCTCACGCCACAACAAAAGCTCTATACCTGATCTATTACGTTAGGTTTTTTTATCCTAACAGGTGTATCCCGTTAAACCTGTTACCCAATCCCCACACCACAATCGTAAGTCGTCACTTACCGGTGTCTTCTCGGGGATTGAACCGTCACCCTTCTCCTCTCCGTCTTGTCGTGTCACCTTGTCCGGATACCACTCGCTCAAGCCGCCCGAAGCGACGAGCAAGGGACTAGGAGCCGCTGAACTCAGCGGGGTGCACCACCTCCGATGTCCCTCTTCTCGCCTCCCCTCACGGCTGGAGTGTAGATCCCGGACGAGTCCCCATTTGTCAGAAATAAAACTTCTCACACATGAGTCTCTTTAAAACTGATGACACGACAAGCTTTATTTACAAGTCTGCAGAGTTGGACTCAACTGGCTTCTCACCAGTTAAGCCCCGATACATACAGTGCATTGATTTTTATACCCTTGTTGTTTGCCCTTCCCCTACTTATTAATACTGTTTTAATTGGTTAGTATTGCAAAAGCATTCTAAGTACAACTGCATTTTTAATTATCACGTTCGTTACGTACGCTGCGAACTCTACATACACTAAATTCTGTTTCTCACCCTTCTTATCAATCTTTTGTCTCCTGCATGTCTCTCACTATGACCATGGAAAGATATGTTTAAAAAAACATATCCAGCTGAACCTTGTGTCCTTGGCTGCTAGTAAGCTCCCTGTCCGTTCTGGCTTCCCTTTTTATGATTAATCATCACATTTTAACTTAAGCCATTTTAACCTAAATTCTCTATATATAACACATGGGAATCCACCTTCAGTGAACTCTGTACCATAACTCCAAGAATCCTCTGTTCCTCTTCATTCCTCAACCCCCTCCCCTCGACCCCCTCACCTCAACTGCATATGTTCTATTTATATTATTTTTTCTGGAATGCAGCACCTCACACTTGTCAACATTAAATTCCATCTGCCATCTTTTCCAAACAAAGCAAATCCTGTAATCTAAGAAAATCTACCTCACTATCCACCACACCCCCTATTTTTGTATCATCTGCATATTTGTTTACCCAGTTCACCACACCCTACTCTAAATCATTAATTTTAAGGGACCAAGCATCAATCCCTGAGGCACTCCACTTGTCACAGGCTTCCAACATGACATACAGTTGTCCACCATGACTCTCTGCTGTCTATCTCCCAGCCACCTCTGAACCCATCTCAATATCTATTAATCCCTAGTGACTGAACCTTCCTAAATAACCTGACATGCAGAACCTTATCAAAAGCCTTACTAAAATTCAAATAGATCTCTTTTCTTGTCAACTCTTCAAAAAAATCAACAAGTTTCGTCAAACATGACTTTCCCTTCACTAACCCATGCTGGGTGCCCCCAATCAATCCCTGCCTATCCAGATATTTGTACATAGTATCTTGAAGTATACTATCCATAAACTTCTCCACTCGGAAGTCAAACTTACTGGCCGATAATTACTTGGCCTACACCTACTGCCTTTTTTGACCAACAGAACTATATTTGCAACCCTCCAATCCCACGGCACCACACCCTCCTCCAGTGATCTTTGAAAAATTGCTGTCAGTGCCCCCGCTATTTGTTCCCTGACCTCCCTTAAAGTCCTGGGAAAAATCCCATCAGGACCAGGAGACTTATCCACTTGAATTGACCCAAGAAGCTCTAAACCTCTCACTTTACTAATCCTTATCCTTTCCATAACTAACCCCTTTGCCTCTCTTATCTTGTATAGCCCAATGTCTTTTTCCCTCGTGAATACAGACGAGAAAAAAATGTTCAATATTTCTCCCATCTCATACGGTTCCTGACATAGTTCACCGGTCCCATCATCCAGTCGACCTATTCTATGTTTAACCCTCCTTTTACTGTTCCCATATCTGAACAAACCCTGAGGATTCACCTTCGCCTTATTATCTATGGACACCTCATCCCTTCTTTTTGTCTTTCTAATTTCCCTCTTCAATTTCTTAAGAGTATGTCAAAATGATCACTGGATCCAAAGTTCTCCCTAACGCTCACCTCTGTCACCTTCCCCACTGCATTCCCAAACAACAGATCGAACACTGCTCCCACTCTAATTGACGTCTCAACATATTGCTGCAAAAACCAATCCTGAACACAATGCATAAATACTAAGCCATCCTGCCCTTTTACTGACTGCGTTTCCCAATCGATGTTTGGAAAATTGAAAACCCCAACCAACACCAACCTATTTCACCTGCATATCCCACCTATTTCCTTGCACATTTGCTCTCCTAGTTCCCTTTCCCCATTTGGAGGCCAATAATATACCCCATAATAGTAACCTCACCCTTCTTATTTTTCAGCTCTACCCACACTGACTCTCTTGACGAGCCCTCCAGTCTATCTTGCCTCAGCATTGCTATAATATCCTCCCTGACATTTAATGCCACACCTCCCCCTCTTAATCCACCAACTCTGTCACATCTAAAGCAGTGAAATCCTGGAACATTCAACTGCCAGTCACAACCTTCTTTCAACCATGTCTCGCTAATGGCCACACATCATAATGCCACATGTCAATCCACACCTTTAGCTCATCCAGCTTTCTTACTACGCTCCTCGCGTTAAAATAAATACAACTCAGGGATCTCCTACATCCTACCTTCTGCATATCTTCCTCTCTTCCATTCTCACAATTTTCACTGCAACATCTGTTTACTACTTCCTGCTTTTCCTCCCTCAAATTATTTAAACTTGTCTCTTTCCTTATCCTACTAACCCTCACCCTACTGTCCTGGCTGACCTGAAACTCTGTCCCCAACCATACCAGTTTAAAACCCTCCTGACAGCCCTAACAAATGCCCCCACCAGGAGACTGGTCCCTCTGGGATTAAGATTTCACCCATCATTATGGTATAGGTCCCAGCTTCCCCAAAAAAGTTCCCAGTAGTCCAAGAACTTTCTCTCGAAATAAGTGGAACAGGAAGGAAAACTGTGCTAGCCTGAAAGGAAGAGGTTATTATCTGGAGAACCCTGATGGGCCAAGTTTTATCAGCGAAACATTGAGGTGACTAATGGTTGTAGCTCAGTTGTGGAAATTCTGGAACAACAAATCTCTCTCTGAAAAACCAACGGAACTTTCCTGAGTGGCAAAGCCTGATGAACTTTATACATGTTCAATTCTGTGCACAGTATCAGAATTGCCTACAACCAGTGAATTTAGAAGAATGAGAAGTGAGATTGAACTGTGAACCAAATAACTTTTCTTAAATTTACAAACACATCATACACGTGCGCTTAGACTTAGAAGGGGATTAAGGTTAGTTAATAGAGATAAGTTAAAGTTTGATTTTCTTTTCATGTTTAAAGATAATTAAAAATAACTTATCTTTATATAACTACTTGTCCTGGTGAATGTCTATTGCTGCTGGGTTTTAGGGTCCTTTGGGCTCATAACACCATAGTCTGGCAACGTACATGGACCTCCTTCCCACTCCATTCATTTTGGACCCCCACATGAAGAGGGAAACTTCTCTGGTAACTGCCAGGGCAGAGGTGTGTGGGATGGGCCACACCTGCATCTCATGCAGCAGTACCGAGAGCACCTTGCACCTGATGACCTTGTTCTTCCCCATTACTGAGAGGGAGTGTCATTCCCACAGACCCAATTTCTGGTGGACATTTACAATTGTCTCTGACCAATTCCTGTAGCATGCCTCAGCCCCTCCAAGCCAGTTTCCCGACACCTTCAGGTAGTCAGATCTGACTGTGAAGAGGACAGCGGATTGATTTACCAAAGTGCATTGCCTCGCTTTTGTTCCAGTTTACCCTGGAACATAGCATTGTATTCTTCCAGGCCCAGCCACTTCCAGACGTGTAAAACTCAGCCGTTCTCCCAAAGCTGGGGGTTTCTGTGCTGGTCCCTGTCTCCTGGAGTTGGGATTCTCTACACTGCTCCCTGTCTCCTGATATTGGTGCTTTGTTCTCCACCAGTCCCACAGCACAACCCTGATCCCTGGATGGAATGTAGAGGTACAGAGGGATCAGTGAAAATATGGGTAGTTTTGCCAGGGTGGGGTCCATACAGGAGCCTGATAACAGCAGGGAACCCATGGAAGGGGGATGGAGGGCATTCGATGGTGCACCAGCAGGACACTGCTGAGGGTGCGGATTCCCTCGGGTTCTCGAGGGTAGAAGGTGCTGGTTATTCCAATGGTTTAGGTGAGGCAGGGTCCAAATTAGAGCTGGCGCAGGTCATCAAGGGTCGACATAACAGGTGCCTGGAACTGTCATGAAGATACTAAGGGCTGGTTGAGGTTGGTAAGGAGGGGGTAGTTGTGTTCCAATGAGGGATTGCTGAGGGAGAGGCCACATGGATGGGACTTTGAGACAAGGAGCCACTGATTGTCCAAGGATAGGGCCTATAAATAGACCTGCAGATATCCAGCAGACAGCATCTTTGACCCACTACCATCAGGAAGGAGATATGGAGGAACAAAATCAAGCTGCGAGGCAGGGAAATAACTTCTTCCCACAGGCCCACAGATTGACAATGTAATGTGAGTTGAATGCGTCCGTGGAATGAAAAGGTTGAGAGGGATATGGACTGTTTGCAAGCAGCTTGGCCAGCAGAAAAGAAGGGCCGAAAGGACTGCTTCAGAGTTGTCTATCTAGACCAGTCATTTGAGTTGAATCTTTAAAAAATTCATGATAGGCTGGACTATCATTTTAGACGGAGATTTTAGATTGACACATGCAGCCCGGGAACAGGCCCTTTCAGCCTATGAGCCACAACCACTCAATTACACCAATGATCTACAACCCCTGGTACATTTTAAATGGTGGAAGGACCAAGAGCAACTGATGGAAAACCACGCAGACATGGGAAGAACGAACAACTTCCCACAGACTGTGTCAAATTTGAACCCGGCTCGCTGGCCCCTTAACAGCGTTGTTCTAACCGCGACGCTAATCTCGCCACTCTCAATGATTCCTAGGGTTCTTCCTCTGACTTTCCATGAGCTGTGATTGCTTCCAATTCCAGTGCCCTTGTTTCCCTGAGGCTCTGACACCTGCCCAGTGACTCTGTCCCCAATGCCTCTCCCTGGCCGGATGATCATCGCTCTCTTTCCCGGCACTCACCCAAACTTTCTTACCCCACTTCCACCACCTACAACCCCCCTGTCATGTCCCACCCACTCACCCACAGGGCCAAGGGTAATGAGGTGGGGGAGGGTCCAGGCTGTACTCACACAGCTTGTCGAAGGACAAGTGAGAGCAGGAGTCCTGGAGCAAGAGGTGAAGGGCAGAGTTTACTGTAGCAACCAGCTGAACTGGGCTACATTCTCCAGGGTGGGGGGAGAGAGAGGACTGGCTCAGATGGGACAGATATCCCTGTGCCAAGGGTCAGGAGATTTTCCAGCTTGGTGAAGGTATGGGATGCTGCCACTGGCAAGGAGACTGGACCACTGCCCTCCCCACATCTCCACCATCTGGGGGTCCCTGGAGCAGCAGGTTCCAAGGCCTGTCGGTGGGGAAAGGGGGAGGTTCAGTAACTGGGGTGGGGCAGTTCCAATGCATGATCGATTGGAGATGGGCCTAGTGAGAGGATCGGTCCAGTGGGAGGATAGACATGATGGGGAATGGGCCTTTGGGGCAGGCCCAGTGGAGGGCTGGGGCTTCAAGATGGGTCTAGTGGGGAGGCAGGGGCTTTGGGCACCAGCCAGTGGGAGACAATGGCTTTGGGAATGGACCTGGTGGGGGTCAGGGGCTTTGGGGTGGGACCTGTGGGGAATTGCGTTTGTGGGAGGACCTGTCGGGCTAAATAATTAGTGACAGGCCGAGTAGGGAACTGTATTGGGGACAGAATCGCTAGGAGTTGGGAGGACCCGGTGGGGATGCGATTGGGAATGGATCCAGTGGGGGATGGTATTGGGGTGTGATCTGGTGGGGGACGGTATTGGGGTTGGATGCAGTGGGGGAATGGATTGGGGATGGACGCAGCGGGGGATGGGATTGGGACGGATTCGTCTGGAGACGGGATTTTGGATGGAATCGGCAGGGACAGGATTGGGGACAGACCCGGCGGGGGGTGGGATTGGGGACAGACTCGTCGGGAGACAGGATTTTGGATGGAACCGGTGGGGACAGGATTGGGGATGGACCCGGCGGGGTACGGTATTTGGGTTGGACCCAGTGGGGACGTGATTGGAGATGGACCCAGTGAGGGATAATATTGAGGATGGACCTGGCAGAGGAAAGTTTTGGAGATGGACCCAGTGGGGGATGGACCTAGCAGGGGACTGCCCACTGTTGGAGTCAGGAGCTCTGGGAACAGTCCAAGCAATGGGTGGAGCATTGGTGACGGGCCCATTGGGGGTCAATGCCTCACACCATCTTTGCCAGATGATCACAGCCGGATGATCACCGCTCTCTTTCCCAGGTCTCAACCGAACTTTCCTACCCCAATTCCACCACCTACTACCCCGTCGTCATGTCCCACCCACTCACCCACAGGGTAATGAGGAGGGGGAAGCTCCTGGCTGTGGTCACATAGCTCATTGAAGGACAAGTGGGAGCAGGATTCCTGGGGCAAAAGGTGAAGGGCAGTGTGTACTGTAGCAGCCAGCTGAACTGGGCCACATTCTCCAGGGTGGGGGGAGAGAGAGGACTGGCTCAGATGGGACAGATATCCCTGTGCAAAGGGTCAAGGGATTCCCCAGCTTGGTGAAGGTATGGGACGCTGCCACCAGGAAGGTGATGGACCACTCTGCCCTCCCCACATCTCCATTGTCTGGGGGTCCCAGGAACAGCTCAGATTCCAAGGCCTGTGGGTGGCAGAAGGGGGAGGTTCAAGAACTGGGGTGGGGTAGTTGTGATGGGTGATCGATTGGAGAGGGTCCCAGTGAGGGAGGACAGACCTGATGGGGGTTGGGCCTTTGGGTACAGGCAAATAAGGGAGGGGGGTGGGGATGGGGACTTTGGGCTGGGCATGTTGGGGGGACGGGCTGCGTGAAGGCCCTTGTTGGAGTCAGGAGCTCTGGGAACAGTCCAAGCAATGGGTGGAGCATTGGTGACGGGCCCATTGGGGGTCAGAGGCTTTAGAGATGGGACCGGTGGGGGATAGGTGCTTTGTTGACAGGCCCGGAGGTGAACAGGGTTTTGGGGATGATCTCAGCAGGGGGAGGGGTTTGGGGATGGGCGTGGTGGGAAATGGGGGCTTTGGGGATGGGTCTGGTGGGTGACGGGACAGTATTGGGGATGGACCCAGAGGACGGAGACAACCCCTGGAGCTCCGGTTCACCATAGGGTCACTCACCTTGGTCCACGGTCCTGCACTGATCTGCGGGAATGTGAATTCAGAGCAGTTTCGGTTCATCTCCCGGACCTGCTCCCTGGTTGAGATCCCCAATACCTGTTGGGACAGAAACCACCTTCACCACTGCCTCGGGGTGGGGCAGCAGGAGGGTGACAAGGGGAGGGGATGCAGTGTATGTGTACCAGGTCAGGGACATGGGACGAGCCCTAGAACTGGGGTGGTGGTGAAGGCTGAAACCTTAGGGGCCTTTAAGCTGCTCTGAGTCACGTGGATGAAAGAAAAATGGAGGGTTATGAGGGAGGAAGGGGTTAGTTATTTTTATTTTGGTAGGAATACATCAGTCGGCACAATATCGAGGGCCGAAGTGCTTGTACTGTGCTCTCATGTTGTACGTTAAACCTGTCGGTGTTTCAGCAAGTGGAGATGTCAGGGTGGCAACGCTGTCGACTGGCACATTCCAGGCTGCAGGAGTCATGCTGAGGGATGGACAGTGGGTTGGCGCAGCCAACACGAAGGCAACATGGGGATGGATCATAATCCTCCCATTATCGGGCACTGAGAGGCTGAGACCAATGGGAACTCGTCCAACAGCAGAGGAGGGCAGTAATCACACAGTATCAAAGTGGTGGCAATGAAGGTAAACAGAGATGTATGCAGCAATGTGTAGTGAAGGGAATATCTGGATACAACAGGAGGAGGAGAAAAGACTTGGAATGGTCTTCCTCTTTGGAAATAATTTGTAAATAAAGTCAATTTTGTGGGGTTGGGGGAGGGGAAGAGAAAAGCCCTACTCAGTCAACTTTGCTTCATGAGATACATTCTCCGATCCAGGAAATCTCTTCTGCACCTGCTCCAAAGTACAAGGACAAATTTATTACCCTTGGATAGCACAAGTACGACCTGATAAGTGGGGTAAACATACGTAAACACACAACCAAGCCCTAACACCAACAGACAAATGATACATGTGCTGCACGTCCAGAAAAATAACTCCATATTGTTGAATAAATAGCAGAGTTGAGGAGTATTTGTATGAGCAGCTCATCAATCATTCCACGTTCTCCGTGCCTGGAGGAAGAGGCTGTTCCTAGGTCTGGTGGTACCGGCTCTAAAGTTCCTGGATCTCTTTCCCAACAGGAATAACTGGATGATGCTGTTGGCCGGGTGAAGGGGTCCTCGATGATTTTGTCAATGATCGTAGTGGATCACATTGATATTTGGGGAGGTGGGGGGCAGGAGAGTGTCCCCAGTGTTGCTCTAGGCCACTTTAGGTCCCGTGGATTGATCTCTGATCATTTAAAAAATATATTAATTATAAATTAAATGCACAAAAAATTAACACAATTAATAATAATACAAATGAAATACAAATATACGTGGCATTTATAAAAGAAAGAATAAAGAAATCCCCCCATAAACCACCTCATCCCCCCTCCATCTGGACATGAGCAAACTGGCCTCTACTCAGCCCCCACGACACAGATATAGGCAGATATTGAGTTGTTGGGGTAGTATGAAATGGAAGGGCTGAGGGTTCTCCTGCTCTTTCCACTGCCTGTCTTCTGTCTTGCAATGCTGAGTGGGTGCGCCTTTGTGTTCGCACGCTCGCTGATTGGTTGCTTCAGTTGTACGAGCCAATGGGCTGATTCGGTGAGGCCGCTATCGGATTGGACGCTGAAATCGTGTTGGATTGATCGGCGGATTCGCGGGCTGATTGGCTCGTGCTGTGAGGAGGCGGGACGTTGGCGGGGGCCTCGCCTGCTCGGAGTCCGTCGCGTCGCCGCAAGCTCAAAATGGAAGAAGTTAGTGGCAGCGCTGTGACCTTCCTCAGCCGCGCGGTCCGCGGGGTAACTCGCAGATGGAGGGGGCGGGGGCAGGAGATAGGCAAGTCTGGTTGGCGCATGCGTGGTGAGTTCGCGCATATGTTGCAGATACGCATGTGCAGCTTGTGGGCTACGAAGTGAAACATTTGCGCAAGTGCCAACTGACGACAGGCGCATGCGCACAGAAATTAAGATGGCTACCCCCAGCCAATGGACCCTGGGTCTTTTGTGCATTGTGTCTGTGTTCTCGTTTGTCAAATCATTTGATTTTAAAAATAGGCTTTAAGACTTCAGGGCTCCTCGCACGGGGTCAAAACCCCGACTTGCGACCATTGTGGGATCTGACTCCATTACGGTCGCAAGTCGGGGAGGACCTGTCGGGGTCATTGGGTCGCTTAGGAAGGGATGGAAAACCAATCCATTTTTTGCTTCCCAATGCTCATAGAATGTGTCTGATTCCATCCGTTTTTCCTGTTGTAGTATCACATTCTTCATAAAGTTAGATGTTATTTTTTAAAGTTGTGTTACTTGAACAATAATGCTCCAATCGTTCTGATCCTGACGTACCATGTGTTTAAAATGTAATGTTTCTCAGTTACTTGTCCGAATGCCTTGAAAAAAATAGGGACTTTGGTGTTAACAATAGAGAGTAAAGATTTCACCAATCCTTTTGAATTTATGATCTCTGGGATTTCTGGTCATATTTTCTATTTAGGTTGGTGTATCTTGCAGACCTGTTTGGTTGCAGCAAGAAGTTATCGATTTGTAGCATCCACTGCAGCAGTGCTACCAAATAAAGAGACATCCACCCAAGGTGAGTGTAAAACAAAGACTGGCTTTACTGGTTTAAATTCCCCACGTGTGCTCGCTGGCCCACCCACTTCTGGTGACGTGCCCCTGACTTCCAGCAGTGACGTCATTGCATTGTGGCATCACTCTCCAGCTGGCTGGTCGCTACGCGGAAGTGAAGGGCATCTCAGCCTGCACATGGTGCTAGGCCCAGGCTCCTGCTCAGTGGTAAAGGGGTCTCTGTGCCATCTTGGACTGTCCAAGTTTTGCAGTCATTTAGCCTTTTTTGCTTGCCCGGTCACCTGGTGCACTACAATCTCAGCGTTGATAAGGGGGAAATTCTTTCAATGCTTTATTCACTTTTATTACAGAATTCTTCCTTGATTATCTGTGTAACATTGAAAATTATGGGTTTTCATGAACAGGGATCATGATTTTACTCATAATTTGGTGAGCAAATGGATGGGACATTTTTGCTAATGCCCCATGGGAAGCAAAATAAAAATGAAGTGACAAAATTAGGAAGGTTTGTTGACCCTTCCTTTTAAGCAGCATGTTAGGATAACCTTCATGTTACTTGCTGAATTAAAATGTGATTTGTCAGTTCTTAATGGCAGCTGCCATATTGGCATTGCAAGGAGAGATGGGAAATGGGTCAGGTCCTTGGTGGTCCCAGTAATGCAACGTAGAAAGATGTCACAGGGCTGAATGTGGTTTAGGGAGGGAGAGGGTATTAATTTTTAGGAAACGTATGTGGCCAGACACCTATCAATATTTTTTTGTCAAATAGAAACTCCTGCTGGTAGAAGCCATTTCCTACTTTGAACAGGCCCAATGTCATTATCCAAACAGATATTGTTAAGAGCCCAAAAGATCCCAAAACCCAGCAGCAAGAGACATTCACCAAGACAAGTGGTTTTTAAAACAGAAGTTATTTTTAATCAAATTTAATCATGAAAGTAGAATTAAACTTTCACTTAACTCTATACTTAACAAACCCAAATTAACCCCCTTTCAATTCTAAGTGCACATGTTTGTAATGTGTTTAAATTTAAGAAAAGTTATTTGGTTCACAGATCAATGTGTATAAATTTCACCAGGATTTGGTGCTCGAAAGGTAAATGCTTAGCGCTCAGGATAATTCTTGTAGGGTTTTTAGAGAGAGATTTGTTGTTCCAGGATTTCCACATTTGAGGTACCACCATTAGTCACCTCAATGTCTCACTGATGAACCTTGCCCCATTAGGGTTTTCCAGATGGTAACTTATTTCTGCAAGCTACTACAGAGTTCCATTCCTCTTATTCCAAACAACAGGAGTTCTTTCTTCTGCTCAAGCTGTTGTTAGATAAACAAAACCCAGGTGTGACTTTCCTTTAAGCCCCCTGCAGAAAAGTACTTGTAGCCATCCTGGCTCCATTTCCAAACAATGGTCATTCATTTTATGACATCAGTTTGACTAATACCAACTTGTGAATGTGAATAACTTTCTCCAGAGATCTTCAATATTTCTTCAGTCTTTCAAATAATATGTTTTAAAATGTATGTCTGTGTATGTATGTACCCTACTCTAAATCTTACCAAAGTCCCAAATATTACCAAATTCTCCAAATATATTTATCCATTACAATATCACGTAAGGAGCATTTAAGAGACTCTTAGACTGGCATACATGGGTGAAAGAAAAACAGGGTTGTAGCGGATGCACAGCGCGGTATTACAAACCACCACCATCAGTTCACAGACTTACCTGACACGTCGCGGGCTAACAGTGCTGGGTACCAAAGTACAGTGAGTGGATCAGCTGAAGCCCCTGCCTAAAGGCATTGGGCACTAATGGCTCATAGCTTTAACCTGCTGGTCCTGTGGACCAGAAGGTGTTCACTCATATTCTCATTGACAGGCAAGGAATAAAAGGTCTGTGTATGTCTGCAATAAACCAGTCTTGAGTTGACTACCTTTGTATGTGTTTGCCTATATTTAGTACCATCTACCGCAGTAGCTGCTACAGGGTATTCCTTTTTGTTAGAAATATCTAGATCAACACAACATCATGGGCCAAAGGGCTTGTACCGTGCTGTAATATTCTGTTATTTCTGTTATTGCTTGACTTTGAATATCTCTTGTAAGCTCTGTGAGACTTCAATAATGTAGCAAATGTGAACCTCAACATTGCAGTCAGGAGTTTGTATCTCCTGGTTGACTTGAGCTTTTCTCATTTTTACTCAATGCTTTATAGTTCTGGTCAGTAAGAAAATAAATATTGTGCATGTTGAAGATGTCATTATGATTGAAAGTAACACTGGAAAAGTGTCAGTTACACCAAGGTAAATAGCACGCTGTAGTGGCTGATGTAGTTTCCTGATGGGCAGAAGTTCTCTCAGTGGCTACAGTGATGTGAAAATGTGGGTAAATTATTTTGTATATGATTTATACATGTTAAAATTAGCTGTTGTTTGTTCCAATTTCAGGTAGGTGTGGTTGTAAAGTGGGTAAGGATAGAAAATACTTGGGGGATCAAAAACTGGGGCTTGCATTTGATGGTGTGAAAGTTAAAATGGAAACTCAGAATAGGCTAATCTGATTAAGCAAGCCACTGGCTCTTATACTTCCACCAGAAGTGAATCTAGAATTGAATTTTGAGTCATTTATGGTAGGTAACTTCAAAGTCTGTTGATTGTAAGTCTAAATTAAGAGCCCTTTTGCCCCTGGCTGTGCTGAAAGATTGTTTTGTTCATTAACTAAATCTTTCTGAGAGGGAGAATAGAGTGAAGCTGCTTTCCTACTCGTTGGTCATGAATCTTGCAGTAAGATCTTTCAAATAATTACAAATTCCTAATTCCTCCCAGTCCTCGGGCATTTTCCCCTGCAATCTATAACTGTTACCACCATCCAGGGATTCTCATGCAGGGTAAAGTTTCAAATTCACTTCCTCCAACCATGTCCGTGCCCTCTGTGGCAGGAAACCCAATCAAGAGTAAATGACAGATTGACTGAGCACCTCCACTTGGATCACAATGGCCATCTTGGCTCATGGTCACAAGCTGTTTTAAGTTCCATTCCATTCCCACACTGATCTTTGTATTTCACCTCACCCAGACAATGGAGGAGGCAGAAGACAGAGGAACCATCTCTTATTGAATTTGTGAATTGATGGTATGAATATGGAATTTTCCAAGTTCATGTAACCTGCGCACACCCCGCCAAGTTTTTCTCTCTGTCCTGTTGATCCACCCAGTTCCCCTCATATTTTCCCTTCCAGACCAGATGACTTATAAATGTGGGCAGAGAAATGGCGGATGGAGTTTAATCTGGACAAGTGTCTTGCACTTTGTGAGGACTTGTAGTAGTGTTGCAATGAGGGATCTTGGGGTGGAAGCGCGAGCTCCTTGAAAGTGGCAACAAAAGTGTAGGGTGTTAAAGAAAGTATTCTTCATTGAGCAGGGCATGAAGTATAAACGTGGTTAGACCACATTTCAAGTGTTTTCTGCATTTCTAGTTGCTGCATGACAAAAAGTGTTTATCAGGGGGTTGCTTGGGATAGAGCATTGGTTCTGGGGAGAGGTTGGACAAATTTGGATAGTTTTCTCTGGAACATTGGAAGCTGAGTGATGACCTGGTTGAAAGTCTTTTTATCCACAGTCGAATTTCGTTGGAATTCCTTTTCTAACATTGTTATTTCCTTCTCCAAATTTTGCCTCTCTGCCAAATGCTGCGTCTTAATTCTTGTAGAATAATTGATTATCAGACATCTTAAATAGGTTTTTGAAGCATCCCACAAAACAAATTTACTTTGTACTGAATATGTATTAATTGGCAAATAAGACTGAATATGGTCTTTGATATAACTTAGAAATTTTGGTTGCTTCAATAACATCCCATTAAATCTTCAGCGATAATGGGTGTCTACATTATACAAACCAGAACATGTGCAGGTGCACAATCCTTTATCCAGAACCCTTGGGGGGGGGGGGTCACTGTGTTCTGAATTTCAGATTTTTTTCGATTTTGGAAAGCCAGATTTAAGCCCACCCAAATTATGCTGCTGTATCCACCCTCACTCCCTTCCAGTCACGCTGCCATTTTCCCCCCACCCCTCTCCCGCCTTCCTCGCGCTGCCGTCTCTCTCCCCACTTTGGAACTTTCTGGATTTTAGATGTCCAGATAAAGGATTGTGTACTTCTACTTAACAATGAGGAATGATCAGACAAAATCCTACTCTTATACTCTGCATGTATAAATCTACCCTGTAATTGTGCTGACATGAAGCAAAAGTCGATTCTCAAAAAAGAATCATGTCTGGGTGAATAAAAAGAAAATTCTTTTTTTGTCAGTATTAACTTCCTCTAGATTTCCAACAAATTCAAATCTTTCATTGAGTCTAACATCCATTTTGCCATTTTGGTTCTTTGTAAAGTTTTTGGAAATTTATCCAACACACAATTAAAATCCCCACCAACCAAAATATTTTCATTAGCTTGACCCAGATTTCAAAAAGTTTCAGAAATAGCATCTTCATCATTTTCATTGGGTGGATAAACATTCATCAAAGTCCATGCTTCAGCAAAAATTTTACAATTCACCAACAGCTCTCGACCCAATGTGGCAGAGAATGATTCCAACTGAAACGGTATCTTCTTATGAACCAAAGTATCAACACCTCCAGCTTTCGAATTAAATGGAGATGAAAAACATGTCCGACCCAATCTCTCTTCAATTTCATATGTTCTTTCTCAGACAAATGAGTTTCTTGCAAAAAAGCAACATCAACTGTCATTTTCTTTATATATGCCAATATTCCCTTCCTTTTCATTGGATTATTAAGTCATTTAACATTAAAGGTCACAAAATTTAAATGAGCCATAACTTAATTTCCTCCTCAGATTGACACTTCACACAGCAATTACAATTAGATATAAATTTTTTAAAAAACCCAAACCCCCCTTTCAAACAATAAGAAACCTCTGTAAAAAATGTAAAAACCTAAGAGCCTAAGAGTCGGACCCCCCTCTGTGGACCAGGTGCAGTCAATACCGCAAGTGGCAGATGGCTTTAGAAGTAGTAGAGTCAACCACCACCCCCCAACCGAACATTAAAACCCATCAGTCATCCCAGTGATAACACCCACATTGAGCTTGAGCTTCATCTTCAATATCACTCACCTATTCTGATTCCAACTTCTTTTTCCCGTTCCCTTCCCAATCTCATCCTCGGACATTTTCCCCATCGATTCCTTCAAATCTTCAAAGGAATTTGCAAAAGATAATGCACCATAAGGACTCTCAAAACATTGAGACTGATCTCGCCCATAAATCACCTTAAATATCATCGGATACTGAAAAGTAAACTTATACCCTTTCTTCCACAGAACTGCTTTGACCAGATTAAACTCTTTCTATCACTTAATAATCTCCTGACTTAAATTAGCATAAAATAAAACCCTATTGCCTTGATACATCGTAGGGCTTTGATCAAGGCGAGCTTTCTGATCTGCAAGCCGCAATATAATTTCTCTATCCTGATATCACAAACATCTTAAAAGAACCACTCTTGACATTTGACACAGAAAAGGTTTTCTTCTTCACGCCCTATGAGCCCTATCTAAAAAGACTCGACTCCCAACAACTCTGGAATCCATTTACAAAAATAATTTTACAGGATCTGAACCATCAATATCTTCCGGCAGAACAACTATCTTAATATTATTAGACAACTTTGATTTTCTAATGAATCAATGTTTTTTAACAAATCTCTCTTCTGTAAACAAATCCTCAATATAATCCATTCTCTCTGCATAATGTTCCACAAGGTCCTTACAGTCAATAAAAATGTCTTCTATCTTCTGCAATTGATCTTGTCCAGTATCCATTGCAGTTAAACTCTTATTAATATCAACTTGAATAAATGTAATTTCTTCACACATACCAGCCATTATTTCCTTTATACCAGCAAATTGATCATTTAAAGTTTCAAAATTTTAGGTCATAAAAGACATAATCTTTTCATTTGGTTGGATCAGTTCTGTAGACATGAAGTTGACTTCCATCCTTGTTGCAGGGGCCTTGAAGACTGGGGAAGGTGTCTGTGGTGAACCAACAGCTTTCATTGGAGAAGGAGATGTTCTTAAAGTCTTAGGCCACCCTTCAATGAGTCCAACTGCAGCAAGTAGTCATTCTTGTTCTTCTTCGCCTCGAACCTCTGAGTTGTTCTCCTTCACCTCATACCTGGCAGCCCTACTGCGGATCTGATCCAGAATTTCCTGCATGTGAGAACATCCATCCATACTGAGAAGCTCAGTAGCACGCAGGGGAGTATCTCCAGATGGGCCGCTGCATACTGTCAGTCACCTTCCTGCTAACTTGCGCTCTCATTTGGGCACCCACCCCCCACTCTCCTTAGTCAAGCCAGGCTCGGGTCAGATACCACGCTCGCACTCGTCCTGGCCTGCCGCCAGGCCAAAGATCTTGGCGACATCTTGCGTCTCTGGAGACGCAGAGGATGCGGACTTTTCTTCCAGCTTCTCCCGAGTTCTAAGTTGAGGATTCGGATCTATATATAACTGTTGCTGAGGTTCCTTCTGGAAGGTCAGCCTTGCTTCTTCTGCACTTTTCACAGGTTGAAAACCTAGGTTTTTTCAAAGTTGCTTGTAATGAAATGTTGTATGCACTGACCAGTACAGGCACGGGCTGCTCCCCCTCCCCCACCCCCGCCGCACCTGATGTCATCCTCTCCTGGACTCCTCCCCTGTGACCCAGGGCATAAAGGTCGAGCCACCTCTTCCTTCCCTTCACTTCCCTCACTTGGATGCGGGCCTGCAGTCTTTTGTGTAATAAAGCCTATCGTTCCCCTCAGTCTTTGTCTCTGTTATTATTGGGGCAACTGGTCGTGCCCAACACTATTTTTTTCCCTTCTTCATTTCTAGAATCCTACAGTAGAAAATTATTGTTCAAAACATTGATAAAGTCAAAAAAGTCACTACAGTTCGAGTATTGAACAGTTCAGTCAGGGTGAGGTGTCTTCTCACGTCTTTTATTGATGCCATCTTTCCACGACACCCCCCCCCCCCCACCTCCTCTCAGTTGACTCCTTGAACACCATCCAATCCATGGACTCGAGGCAGCCCTGCAGCTGTCTTCCCTCCTGTGACCACCTTCTGGTTGTCCTGATCTCATAAGTGTTATGAGCAATTTTAGGCCCCATTTCTAAGAGAGGATGTGATGGACCAGAGGTGGTTTACAAGAATGATCCTGGGGAAGAGCGGAATAATGCTTGAGGAACATTTGATGGTTCTGGGCCTGTACTCGCCTGAGCTTAGAAGGATGAGGCAGGACCTCATTGAAATCTGATGAATAGTGAAAGGGCTGGATAGAGAGGATTTTGCCAGTACTGGGAGAGTTTAGGACCAGTGGGAACAACCTCAGAATAAAAGGATGTCTGCTTAACACGGAGATGGAGAAACCTTTTCATCAAGAACAGTGATTTTCAAACTCCTCCTCCTCACCCCCACCCCCACCCCCCAGATCATATTCCACTTCATCCCTTTGCCAGAAGTGCTCTGTTAATAAGGGATTACTTAAGGAGGAATGTAATTGAAAAGAAAAATTTCAAAAACCACTTTTTTAATCGTACCTCATTGACTTGTTCTGTGCGTGGTTTCATAACTCCCGAGGAAATGGGCCAATGACAATTTTTCTCAAGCAAAATTTTCCTTCACAATTGGGTCCACTGCAGTCTTTCTCAGCCTTTCTTCCCATTCATATGCCACTTTAAGCAATCTCCTACTCATTTTTCGACACTCCAAGGAATAAAGTCCCAACCTGTTCAACCTTTCCCTGTAGCTCAACTCCTGAAGACCTGGCAGCTTCTTAGTAAATCTTCTCTGCACTCTTTCATCTTACTAATACCTTTCCTGTAGCTAGGTGACCAGAACTGCACACAATACTCCAAATTCAGCCTCACCATCATCTTATCCAACCTCACCATAACTTCCCAACTCCTATTTTCAATATGTTAATTAATGAAGACCAAGATGACAAAAGCTGTCTTTAGAACCCGGTCGTCCTGTGACACCACTTTCATGGAATTATGTAAGATCTCTTGCTGCCGATTTCTATAACTGGGCTGTTCAATTTCATAATGTTGGCTTCTGGACTATTTTATTGCGCCCCTTGATCTAGAGAGTTCTGGCAGAGCAAAACAATTTTGTTTTCTTTTGTCAGCTCAAATTTTGTCACATTGATCCAAAAACAAGTATTTTCACCATTCCTTCATTTCAGATTCTCTGCAGCTGTCGTATTGTACCTCACAGTGACGGCATCATGTTTGTCTTATTTATCCTTTACCCCTCCATCCAGACAGATGTGCTGATCAACGAGTCGACTCCACTCATCCAGCACCACTGCCATTTCTGCTGCTCGGGCTTTTCATCCCATGTATTCAGTTTGTTATTTCCCCTCTTCTTTTTCACAGCAAATAGAATCAGGTTTATTTGATCATCTTTCTGAATCCCAGTGAAAGGTTATTGACCTGATGGTTTTAACTCCGATTATTTTTCCAGTAGATGATCTGCTGAGTATTTCCAGCATTGAGATTTTATTTTATTGCCTTGGTGTATTACTGAGTGCTTGAATGGGAGAAGAAATGTGGGTTGGGTTAAGTGGAGATGTTTCGATCATGGAGTGGATTTAGAAAAATAGACGTAAAAGGGGAGGGTGCATGGAAATAGTTAATTCATCTTTTCAAATTGTTTTTTGAGCTATGATTGTTTTCTCCTCTTGCAATTTTGGTAGTTCAATTTTAGCGAGAAACATCTATTTTGTCTTCTTTCCCTTCAATCTCAGTTCGGTATAATTGGTCCTAGAATTCCTTAAAGTTTTCATTGATCTCTGTTGGGTTTTATGTAATTTGTTTGTCTTTTTTCCTTGATGCCAAAACCGTTCTTTTAGCTTGTTTTGTTTTAAGCTGCCCAGCTAGTATTTTGTGTGTTTTTTTTCTCCTCACTCGTAATACTTCTGCTTTATTTTCATTGTGTTCTTCTCCACCTTATACATTTGTAGTTTTTCATATTTTTTTTTGTCTGCCAATTCCCTTCTTTTTGTTGTATCTTCCCTTGATGCTAGATCTTTTTCTGTACTTACTATTTCCCTTTCCAGCTGTTCTATTTCCCAATTGTAGTCCTTTTTCATCTTAGTTACATAACTTATTATCTGCCCTCTGATGAAGGCTTTCATTGCATCCCATTATAAAATTTGTCTTTCACTGATTCCATATTTATTTCAAAGTACATTTTAATTTGGCACTCAATAAATTCTCTAAACCCCTTTCTTTTAAGTAGCATGGAGTTTAATCTCCATCTATATGTTCTTGTTGGGATGTCCTCCAGTTCTATTGCTAATAACAGGGGTGAGCGTTCAGATAACAATCTAGCTTTATATTCCATTATCCTAAATCTCCCTTGGATATGGGCTGACAACAGGAACAGGTCAATCCTTGAACATGTTTTATGTCTACTCGAATAATGTGAGTAGTCCTTCTCCTTTGGGTGTTGCTTCCTCCATAGATCCAAAAGTTGCATTTCCTGCATTGATTTAACCATAAATTTGGCTATTTTGTACTTTCTGCTAGTCTTTTGTCCAGTTTTATCCACCTTTGAATCCAAATTAAGGTTAAAGTCCCCTCCTATCAATATATTCCCCTGTGTTTTGACAATCTTCAAAAAAATATTTTGCATAAACTTTTGATCCTCTTCATTAGGTGCATATATATTGACCAAATTCCAGAGTTCTGAATATATCTGACACTTTATCATTACATATCTCCCTGCTGGATCTATTATTTCCTCCTTTGTTTTGATTGGTACATTTTTATTGATTAATATAGCTACACCTCTGGCTTTTGAATTAATATGATGGTGCTGTTACATGCCCTACCCACTCTCTCCTTAATCTCTTCTGTTCCACTTCAGTTAGATGTGTTTCCTGCACGAATGCTATATCTATTTTTTCAGTAAATTTAATATCCTCTTCCTTTTGATTTGGTTATGTATTCCATTAATATTTATAGTCATATAGTTCAACATAGCCATCTCATACTTTGTTTACATCTCATTTCCGCTTCCTCACCACCACCTTTCCCCTTTTCCCCATTTCCATTTCTCAGTTTTCTTTTTTTGAACGCACTGTATGACAACACTTCTAAAACATAAAATATTTCCACCATTCCCACATCTATAATTCCCTTAACCCCAACTCTCCCCCATCTCTGAGTCACCCCTTGTCCCTTGCTGGGCAACCACAACTTCCCTCTCCATTCAGACTGCGAACCCGTTCGCAAGTGTCAACTGATTTCGCAGTAACTGTTATTCTCTCCCACCCAACCCCCTCCAGAAAAGACTTTTATCTTCACATTATAACAAAGCTCCTACTCGTTTCTTCTCTTTTTCTTTTTATGTTTTATTTATTTATTTGTATAGACAACAGACTCGCCAAGGAAAATAGCGCCTTTGGAAGACTACACAAAAGAGTCTGGAAAAACAACCAACTGAAAAATCTCACAAAGATAAGCGTATACAGAGCCGTTGTCATACCCACACTCCTGTTCGGCTCCGAATCATGGGTCCTCTACCGGCACCACCTACGGCTCCTAGAACGCTTCCACCAGCGTTGTCTCCGCTCCATCCTCAACATCCATTGGAGCGCTCACACCCCTAACGTCGAGGTACTCGAGATGGCAGAGGTCGACAGCATCGAGTCCACGCTGCTGAAGATCCAGCTGCGCTGGATGGGTCACGTCTCCAGAATGGAGGACCATCGCCTTCCCAAGATCGTATTATATGGCGAGCTCTCCACTGGCCACCGTGACAGAGGTGCACCAAAGAAAAGGTACAAGGACTGCCTAAAGAAATCTCTTGGTGCCTGCCACATTGACCACCGCCAGTGGGCTGATAACGCCTCAAACCGTGCATCTTGGCGCCTCACAGTTTGGCGGGAAGCAGCCTCCTTTGAAGAAGACCGCAGAGCCCACCTCACTGACAAAAGGCAAAGGAGGAAAAACCCAACACCCAACCCCAACCAACCAATTTTCCCTTGCAACCGCTGCAATCGTGTCTGCCTGTCCCGCATCGGACTGGTCAGCCACAAACGAGCCTGCAGCTGACGTGGACTTTTTACCCCCTCCATAAATCTTCGTCCGCGAAGCCAAGCCAAAGATTTATTTGTTAACTCCTCCTCTTTTCTTTCCCCTACTCCCTGACTTCCCTTTTCTTCCCTCCTTTAGTTCTTACTTATACATTATTTTTACATCTTTATATATAGTTTATTGTTGTTCTTTGTTCTTGTTACATCTCTTCATCTCTCTGTCTGTCTTGCAGGTGTTCTGCAAATTCTCGTGCATTCTCCAGATCCGAGAACAGTCCGTTTTGCTGCCCCGGGTAACTATTTTAAGCACTGCTGGATATCTTAACATAAATTTAAAGCCTTTCTACCATAGGATCGATTTTGCTGCATTAAACTCCTTCCTCTTCTTTAGGAGCTCCAAACTTAAGTCGGGGTAGAAAAAAAATTGACCTTTGTATTCCAGTGGTTTTTTCTCTTCTCTAATTTTATTCATTGCCTTCTCCAATATAGTTTCTCTTGTCATGTGCTTCAGGAATTTTACTAAAACGGATCTTGTTTTTTGTTGTGACTGTGGTTTCGGGGCTAATTTCTGTGCGTGCTTTCTATTTCCATTCTTTCCTGCTTTTCTGGCATTCCCAGGACCTTTGGGATCCGTTCTTTTATAAATTCTTTCATATCTTTGCCTTCTTCATCTCCCTTAAGGACCACTATCTTTATATTGTTTCACCTACTATAGTTTTCCATTATATCCAACTTCTGCACTAACAACTCCTGTGTTTCTTTAATTTTTTTGTCACTTTCTTCCAATTTTTTTTTTTAGGTTGTTCACTTCCATTTCTACCGCCATTACACGTTCTTCCACATTATCTGATCCTTTCCCTACATCTGTTATGACCAGCTCTATTCTACTCACTTTTTCTTCTGTACTTTTCATTTCACTAAATTCTAGTGTCAGCCATTCTTTTAATGCTTTCATTTGTTCTTGAAAAATAATTTTTCTTTACGTACTCTCCATTCATTTTACCTCCTATTCCTCTGTGCAGAGCTTGGTGTTCTCCTTCTTCTTCTTCTGTGTCTGCTCTTGGGTTTGTGTCTTCTATTTCTCTTCCTTGTATCTGTGTCTCTTTGGACTTTCTGGTTGAGCTGCTTGTCTCAGTTTTTTGCGTTTTTTTTTCCATGGTTTCTTGATGTTGGTCCTCTTCTTCTGGGCTGTTTATCTGTTGTGTCTCTTGCTTCCTTTTTTCTTTCAGATCCCTCCCTTTCCATTTGCTTTCTTTATCTTCCGACTGGGAGCCCTGCTGTCGGGCATCTCACAGCTGTTGGTGCTGTGGAGTTTAACTCCACAGCTGGTCCCCCTCCCGTCAGTATTCTCCTTGTCATGCACATCGCGCATGCACGATTCTTCGCGCATCCGCAGTGGTGCACCCCTATTTGGCTCCGTGAGCCATTTTTGCAGTCCCACAGTTGGTGGGTCACGACCCTGCGGGGTCTCCACTCACCTCGGGGAGCGGGCTCCTCTTTCCACGGCGGGTCCCTGCTTTTTCGTGCAGGTAAGGCCTTCACTTTCTCTTCTGGCGTCTTTATTCTTTTCTTCCTGTTGTTTTGGCTTTTCTTTCTGAGGAGCCATTTTCTCCAAACCTTTATTTTTTATTTGTTATGATTTGTGTGTCTGGGGCTGTAATGGAGGATTAAAACCATGTACACAGATGCTTTTTGCTTATATGGAACTGACGACACTGGGTCCACACGCAGGTCACCTTACTTTCAGAACTAGCAAATGTAATTAAACTCAGCCATGGGGATTTATCTGAAGATAGACTTTGAAATGGAATTCCACTGTGAGGCCCAGGGAAAGCAGTTGTCAAATGCAACACTCTGAAATTGACGAATTGGTCACAACCTGTCTTGCTCGAGAAGTTTTAATAAGTCTTTGTATCTACGAGATAAACGAGGAAATCATAACATCCTGGTTCCATAATAATTAATCTTCTAAATTGTAGAATATAATGTTCAGTTTTGATTTTGACTGACAAATGTTAGAAGGAGGAGGCGCATGATTAATTGTTTTTGGGGTATATAAGCCTGTGGTCCTGCTGCTTAAGTTTAGACTCTCCGAGGGGTGGGAACACCCCTTGTCAAGAAGGAAGAACAGCCTGAGTCCAAGCAACGTCCCGGTCGGGGGAGGTGGAGAAGCTGCTACCGGCGCCCTGACAACCTACTACAAGTGTGCAGTTGTAGCCTCGCTTCGGCATTTGGGACCAGCCCAGGCATTGATAAGTATAGTTGGGAAGGGCTTGCATATTGTAGTGTGAAATCAGCTTTTGAATTAGTAATAAACATTTGTATAAACTGAACTGTTCTCGGTGTGTGTTTGTCTATTTTCTTTCGGTGGCTCAAACACTGTGACCAATCTAAAATGAACAAAATGAGAGGTATAAGTTTACCCAAGACAGGGGCTTTGCTTTTTCTTCACTTATTTCCTTTTTTTCTGGAGAGGGCTGGTATTCTCCTACCGGCCCCTACTCCATTACATGACTCTTCCAGTTTATCTTTCTTATTGAGGGGGATTCCACAATGTAACTTTGTTATTTGAATGAATTCATCAGAATGAACATGTGATGTGATTTTTACCCGCCGTCTAACCTTGTAAGTGAGTGAGTCCCACCTTTTGACCTTGTTTTCTCATTGGAGTTCGACATTGAAAATGTTTTGTTAGTGAGTTCCACAGTGTAACCTTGTGATGTGAGTGAGTTCCAAAGAATAATCATGTTTTCTTTGTGAATCCCATATTGTAAACTTTATGTTAGTGAGTCCCACAGTGTAATCATGTCTTCTTTATGAATCCCACATTGTAAATGTAATGTGAATGAGTCCCACAGTGTAAACTTGTTATGTGAGAGATTTGCACAGTATAATCTTGTTGACTTAGTGAATCCCACATTGTAAATGTTATGTGAGTGAGTCCCACAGTGTAAACTTGGTATGTGAGAGATTTGCACAGTATAATCTTGTTGACTTAGTGAATCCCACATTGTAAATGTTATGTGAGTGCGTCCCACAGTGTAAACTTGGGATGTGAGTAATTTTCACAGTGTGACCTGGTGATGTGAGTGAGTTTCAAGGTGTGACATTTTTATGGAAGTGAACTCCACAGTGTCAACCTGTAAAGTTCTTGAGTCTCAGAGTATAAAATTGGGATGTTAAAATGGAAAGGAACTACAAACACTAAAATAAATGGCATTTTGGGAAATGTTTAATCTTTGTTTTCACAAGCTATGAACTGTGTTGTGTATAAATTAACAACACATGTAAAATGATTTTTCTTCAAGAAAACAAATGTACATCAGGAAATTCACATCCACATTTCCATTTTAAAAAAGCCTAATATAAATGCTATAATGAAACTACAAACATTAAAATAAATGCTTTTTTGGGAATTGATTAAACATTGTTTTGACATCTATGAACTGTCATGTTTAAATATTAATAGCACATGTAAAACAGTTAAAGAAGTTGAAATATGTACTTTTCAACCAGAAACCAGAAAGTAGTTAAGGAAATTCGCATTTAAGTTTCAATTTCATCAAGGATTCCACAGTGTCAACCTGTCAGGTTAGTGAGTCTCCGGCGGCTGGCGTCCTTGCGGAGACTGTCGACGACTCAACGAGGCAACCATTCCTGACCGTTACCCCATCCCTCACATCCAGAACTTTACGGCCAACCTGCATGGTGTGAGGGCTTTCTCCAAGGTTTACCTGGTGTGCAGATATCACCAGATCCCAGTGCACCCTGAGGACAGACCCAAGATGGCCACATCACCCCCTTTGTCAATATAAGCATCTGTATGAGTTAACCCTTGGATTACCAAATTAATCATCCTTTGGAATGTAGCAGGGGCATTTTTCATGCCAAAAGGTAACACATTATACTCATATAAACCAGATGGAGTTACAAAAGCCGAAATATTCTTTCCTCTCCCAGTTAAAGACAGACACCAGTAACCTTTCAACAAATCCAACTTAGTAAGAAATTTAGCTTTGCCAATTTTATCAATACAGTCATCTGTTCTTGGAATAGGATAAGCATCTGTTTTAGTTACTGAATTAACCTTCCTGTAATCTGAACAGAACCGAATAATTCCATCTGGTTTCGGTACCAGAATACAAGAAAAAAAAACCTTCTGAGTTTGAAGGTCTAATATTTGAAGGTCTAATATTTGAAGGTCTAATATTTGAAGGTCTAATATTTGAAGGTCTAATATTAATAATGTAATATTCCACCTCCTGATCTATGATTTTACTCCTTAATGTATATACTATATGGGTGTTGATTCATGGGACTTGCTTCTCCCACATCTACATCATGATAAATCACTGATGTCTTTTTTTGGCACATCAGGAAACAAATTTGTAAATTTCAAAATTAATTCCTTCAATTGCATCCGTTTCTTGTGATTTAAGATGACCTAACTTTTCCTCCAAATTTTCCAAAATTGCTGTTCGATAGGCACTCAGGAACCATGGTTTCTTTAAGGTTACCCTCACAAGATTTTGTTTCCATAATCTTGTGATCGATAACTTCCTCAACCCTGTCTACAGCAAACACCTGAAACAGATGGTTCTCCACTCCCCTTATCCTCATAATAAGGTTTGGTGGTGGTGCACATCTCTGTGAATGAACCGGCCCTGTTTGTACCGCTGTCAGGGCTTGCTTATTGCCTCGTGGCCTCAGTTTGTGTCCTGGGCCACTTAATGACGTCACCACTGCGTGGGGCAGAACTCACGTTGGCTTTAAATTGGGGCGCTCCAAATTCAGATAAACAATTGTCCTTGAAATTCCATCAAGTCCTGTGGTGTTTTCTGTGTGTAGCGGCCACTACATTGGTGAACCTGCAGAGCCCAGATGACATCTGGTCTCAAAACATGGATTCCTCGGCGATCAGCACTCTCTCTGTGAAGCTCCCCCATTCTGGACCTACCGGCCCCGCACATGGATCAGGCAGGTGGAGGTGGATCTTCAACTCCGGCAGATCACCTTGGACTCCACCATGTTCTACCACATGGTGAGTGCCCCCAACAAGGAAAGAGCAGCTAGAGTTGCTGATCTGATCCATGATCCCTCTGAGGAGGGCAAGTGCATCACCCTCAAAACCCTTCTCCTCAGCATCTTTAGACTCTCCTGTCGGCAGCACGCAGCCAGGCTGATGCACCTCAATGGCCTGGGGGACAGACCTATATAGTATATACATTAAGGAGTAAAATCATAGATCAGGAGGTGGAATATATGTTGAGAAATTACATTATTAGACCTTCAAACTCAGAAGGTTTTTTTTTCTTGTATTCTGGTACCGAAACCAGATGGAATTATTAGATTTTGTACAGATTACAGGAAGGTTAATTCAGTAACTAAAACAGATGGTTATCCTATTCCTAGAACAGATGACTGTATTGATAAAATTGGCCTTGATGGACGAGATGCTTGCACTGATAGAAGGTCACAGACCCTGCCTGATGCTTGAGTAAGCCTTCCTCGAACAAATGCCAGAGGACATCCCGTTCCTGCAAGCAGACAAGGACTTCTCAAATCCCAGGACGGTCGCAGCCCATGCCGATGTGTTGTGGTGGACGATGAGAGAACGAGGCCACCATGAACCAGGTCACAACCCCTGTGCCCGAACGACCACAGCCCACCCCCAGACAGAAGACGGAAGAGCACCAGTCAACCTTGTGCTTCTACAGGGGCACAGTTCCTACTTCTTCAAAGCCGCCACCATCATCCCTGGGCCGAAGAAGTCATCAGTTCTTTCCTCAGTGACGGCTGCCCTGCTCCATTTACATCTACCATCATGAAGTGCTTTGAGAGTCTCATCATGGGGCACATCAACCTCCTGTTGCTCCCCTCACTGGACCCCCTGCCATTCGTATATTGATCAAACTGCTCTATGGATTATGCCATCACCACCTCCCTCCATTTAGCCTCACCCATCTGGAAGCAAACACAGGTCTGTTGGAATGCTGTTCATTGACTTCACTTCAGCCTTCAACCCAATCAGACCTCAGTACCTGATGGAGACGTTGAACCTGCTGGACCTAAACACTTCCCTCTGCAGTTAGATTCTTGACATCCTGTGGGGAGATCTCAAGCATTCTGGGTCACAATCAGGACTTCCCAGATCATCACCCCTCCCCACCTCCCCCGGGCTGTGGGCTTGTCCATTGGTGTCTACTCTGCTGACCCATGGCTGTGCAACTAGACTCAGCTCAAACCATATCCTCAAGTCCATTGATGATGCGACCGTGGTGGGCCTTATCAGCAAGAATGATGAGTCAGTGTTGAGGTGCAGTTGCTAACAGACTAGTGCAGAGCCAACAGTCTATATCTGAATGTTAATAAAACCAAAGAGATGGTTGTCCACTTCAGGGAGGCCCGAAGGATCTCTGTTCACTGACCACTGACGGCTCCACCGTTGAGGTTGTGAAAAGGACCAGGTTTCTTGGTGTGCGTTTGGTGGAGAATCTCCCCTGGTCCTCAACACCAGCTCCATTATCGAGAAAGCCCAGTAGCATCTCTTCATCCTCTGAAGGCAGAGGAAAGTTCATCTCCCACCCTCCATCCACACGACATCCTACAGAGGATGTATTGAGAGGATTCGGAGCCATTGCATCACACTCTGGTTTGGAAACTGTACCACCTCAGACCTCAAAACCCTCCAGAGGATAGTGGAATCAGCAGAGAATATCATTGAGGTCTCTCTTCCTGCCATGATGGACATCTACAAGGCAAGATCCACGTGGAAGGCAAATAATATGGTGAAAGACTTCACACACCCTTCTTGGAAATGGTCTCCATTCTTCCATCTGGAAGGAGCGTTCGGGCCCACTCATCCAGATTGTGTAACAGCTTTTATCCGCAAGCCATCAGGCTCCTCTATTCCGAGAACATATGTGTACTCGTATATCATGGGTTTGTTTTCGTGGGTTTTTAAAAAAATTGTCTTATGACTTAATAGTTCATTTCGATTTATGTCAATATGCTTCTTGTTCCTGGAGAAACCCTCTCTCATCTTTCCTGTGATATTAATGGCAATGGTTTGAATGATAAATAAAGGTGACTTGACCACTTGGATTTCCTTCCCTTCAGACCCCAAAGAGTACGGATTGGCAAACTCATCTCCTCCACAATCAGGAGCGGAGAGTCACAGGGTGGCCAATTCCATCTCCTGCTCTATTCTCTTTGCACCTATGACTGATTAAGAAATTACATTTTCCAATCACTTATTAGCAAATGATACCACAGCAGTGCACTGTATAAAAAGGGTCAATGGGTCAGCACACAGGACGGAGACAGAAATCTTGGCTGAAGCAATATAACACCCACTGTCTGCGTCAAAGAGCTGATTGTGGACTTCAGCAATGTGTGACAGAGTATATAGATATGTTTTTGGGAGATCAATTGGGAAAGGTTTGTTAGAGCACTGTTCAGGTGTCCCAGCTAGATTCATCCTTTATGAGTGACGAGCCACCTGCTGGTGAGGGGTAACAGGAAGTCCTCCCTATGGCGCTCCATTCCATCCAGTCGCTACTATGTACCATGACCAACACTACTCGTCACAAGCTCTTACTCAATTTGGAAAGTAGGTCGACATCGAGAACAACACTCCCAACCTGGATCACCACTCCGGGTCCAGTCCTTCTCAGGAAGCACGTGAGGAGAAGCAAGAACCGACCCCCTGGTGGAAAGGGCGAACCTGCTCCACACCAATCCCACGTATGCCTTTGTGGATACCCGGATGGGAGGGAGAACACGGTCTCCATCAGGCCCTGGTAACCACCAGATCAAAGGGTCTGTTGCCTCAGGTGCCCTGCAAGTCACGGAGCTCATTCTCACAGCCCCCAGTCAGGGCCTCGGGGGATCCAGATCAGGAGGAAAGTGCATCCCCCTCCACCATTAAGCCAGAGGACCAGCCCACCTCTCCTCCCTCACAAGGGGACCAGGAGACCCAAGGAGCCTAAGGCCCCCCCCCCCCCCCAGTGCTAAGGTGCTCCACCAGGATCTCCAGGTCCCCGCATCGCTTAATTCTGTAAATTTGTAAATGTTTATTTTTCAACTTTTCTTCTGAACCCATGATCTCTGTCTTCATTCACAGACCCTAAATTCTACAAGAAGGGGTGAATGCAGTGAACTGGGATTCACTGGTAGTGTGTTGCGCTGATACCTGGCCCGGCCTCCTGGCTCTGCCCCATCTAACCCTGTTTTCCTGCCTAAACAGAGAACCCTTCCGAAGATGTCTGTGAGATCCTCCCATAGTTATAAGCTAATCAAAGCATTTATTCCCCCTCCAGTTGTGCGAGCTTTGATTCACGTGACAGTTTGTAGTTGAGGAGTCTGATGGTGGAGGGGGAGCAGCTCTTTCTGAACCTGGTGGTGCGAGGCTTGTGGCATCGAGACTTCTTTCCTGATGGTGCCAGTGAGAACAGAGCATGTTCTGGGTGGTGTTCATGCCCGATGATTGCTGCTGTAATATTGTCGCTGATGATGTGTAATATTACATTTCTGTCTGATTACATGACAATAAATTGTATCGAATCTGATCTGAAAGCAAGTGTTTCCCACTCAGCTGTGGGGAGTTTGGGAGTGAGCTGTCTTCTTTAACTGCAGCCATCTCCTCATCACCCTCTCACTTTCTTCCATCCATGTGCCTAAGACCCTCAGACTCTTTTAGATGTCCTGACTGTACCAGCCTCCACCTCCCAGGTCAATCATTCCAGGCACCCACTCCTCTCAATGTTTGGTTCTGATGTCTCCCCTAAACATTCCTCCCCTCACTGTGTACAGACGTTACCTGGTGTTTGCTACTCTCGCAAACTGGGGGAATGTGCTGGTGGTCCACCCGATCTATGCCTCATCATCTTGTAGACTTCCAAGGCCCATCTCATTCTTCACTTCAAAGGGAGAAGCCCAAGGTCTTTGAACCTTGCCTCACAAGGCACATTCTCCAATCCAGACAACATCCTGGTCCATCTCCAAAGATTCACCTGTTCCTTCCTGTAAAGAGGTTGTCCAGATTGGAAAAGAAGTGATGAGGCAAGGTAAGTAAAGCTGGGCCTTTTCTTTTTGGAGGCAGAAGGATCAGAGGAGACTTAATAGAGGTCTCCCAGATTCAGAGAGGCATAGATAGGGTGGGCAGCAAACGCCTGTTTCCCAGGGCAGGAATAGCAAACACCCGAGGACGTGTGTCCACAGTGGAGAGAGGGGAATTTCGGTGATCCATCAGGGGTAAGTTTATTTTAAGCAGAGTTGTGGTGGCCTGGAATGGAGGTGGAGGTTGAAACATTAGGGGATTTAAGAGACTCGTAGACAGGCACATGGATAAAGAAAACAGGGTCGGGAAAGTTTTGTATTGGAATATATGGGTCAGCACAATCTCGAGGGCCAAAGGGCCTGTGCTGTGTTTTGCAGGAAAGTGCACAGTAATATTTTTTTCCAAAAGATCAGGTTGTATTTGACAAAATGTGTGGTGTTTTGGGGTCAAAAACCACAACTTTGCAGGGCCGAAATGTGGGCAGTTTTCATTTAAAAAGCCCAAACTGTGATTTACAAATTGTGTGTTTTGGTTTAAAAACCATGTCTGTACTTTGCAAAAGATGAGACAATGAGACCTAGGAGCAGGTCGGCCATTCAGACCATCGAGTCCGCTCCACCATTTCATCATGAACTGATCCATTCTCCCACCGTCCCACTCCCCTGCTTCTCCACACAGCCTTGGTACCCTGACTGTTCAGAGAGCTGGGACTGGGAGAACATGGCAGCACTGGCGGAGCTGCAGACCCACGGAGAGCGGAAACCCAGTGCTCCGTCGTGGGCTCCTACCATCTAGTCTGAATGCTGTTGGATCCGGAAAGGCTTTAAAAGACCTGTAAATTGACCTGACGCTGGTTTTATTTTAAAAATGCTGCAGCCGTGGGGGCCGCCTCCAGGATAGCAGGGCCTATGATTGGCAGCAGCCAGGAGAGGTGAGAGACTTCGGGGAAGCAGAGGACTGGCTCAGGGCACCAGGAAATGGGGAGCCCAACCCGGTTTAAGAAGGAGATGAAGAGGAGGTGACCCCTGGGACAGGATCACAGCGGCAGCCCAGAGAGGGGTTCTGTGGTTGAACCCACAGGCGGGGGGGGGGGGGTGGGGGCGATTCGAGGGAAGGAAACTCCTCAGGCTGTGAGCTGCTGACGAGTGCAGTTGAGGGATTCACGGGACTGCAGGAGACTGGCTCAAGACTGGCCGAAGTGGATCCAGGGATCTGAAGCAGGATGAGAGAGGGGGCCGAGGTACCTGAAGGGTTCCTCATCATGATGGGGGCTCAGATCTGGAGCTCAAGCTGCTGATGGTTTGGACTAGATTCTGTGTGGTAACAGGGGCTATGGGAGGGTTGGAGCCAAATTGACGGACGCTCAGTGACTCTGGGGAGGTCTCATTTGCTTCTCTTTCTCTGACTGTAAAGAGGTGCTTCAAGCAATTTCTGCCAATGTCAAATCTGTCTGCCCTACAGCAGACGAAAAACAAATTTTGTGTAATGTTGCACTGTCTTTATTACATGGCAATAAATTGAATCTTAACTCTTGGAAATGTGAGAGAGATCTGACTCTTTCGTTTGTCCACACAGAGAGTGGTACTGCCTGGAATGCATTGCCGAGGGTGGTGATCGAGGCTGGGACAACCAGGACATTGAAGACTCTTTGACAGGCAGATGGATGTAAGGATAATAAAGGGTGACGGGTGTAAGGTGGGGAGGGTTTAGATTGTTATGGAGAAGGTTTACGTCGGTCAGCACAACATCGTGGAATGAACGGCCGGTCTGTGCTGGAATGTTCTGTGTTCAATGCTGTTGAGCAAATAAGGAGGGTTCCAACAGTCCCAGTCAGGATGGTTATAAAGATGGGGACAGATGTGGCTTTGCTGAGGGCCCCTGCTTCAGCTCCAACTCTTCCCAACAAAGCCTGTGCACCGTGTACATGGCTCAATGTCCGTGGGACCTTCTCTCATGGTCTTGTATTTCCTTGTGACAGGAAAGGAGGGGACTTGAGCTCTGCTTCCCTGTTCTCTCCCAACAACTGATCCTAATTCTCCTCATATTTTTGCTGAATCATTACAATTAAACACAGTTTGAATTTCCAGACTTTACTGTGGCATTCCCTGAAAAAAATTATTTCCCGCCACTCAGATCTTTTCACAGAGTCATAAAGATTCCCAGCGTAGAAACAGACCCTTTGGGCCAACTTCAGATTCAACCCTGAGATTCTTGTTCCTGGAGGCGAGGCAGAGTTACCACTTCTTGGTCATGCCAAAAAGAACCAACTCAACCTACGCAGGGAAACAAATAAAGAACAATTGGGAACAAATGGTGCCATATAGATTCCGATTTATTGACAAGTACACACATAAAAACTCAGAGATTCATTTTTCCTCTGGACAGACACAATTACCACTTATTGGCAGTCAAAGAAAACTGTACACAACATACACATTTAATCCCATGAAGAACTGTAAACAAAGTGTACAATACATTGGAAAACAATCGCTGAAGTCCAAATATAAGAGTCCTTAAATGAGTCCCGTAAGCCCACTACCCAGAGCCACCGTAACACCACGACTGAGTGCCACCATAACCCCACGACCCAGAGCCACCGTAACCCCACTACCGAGTGCCACCGTAACCTCACGACCTAGAGCCACCATAACCAAACTACACAGAGCCACCGTAACCGCACTACCCAGAGCCGCTGTAACCCCACCACCCATAGCCGTCGTAACCCACTACCCATAGCCACCGTAACCCCCACTACCCAGAGTCACCGTAACCCCACTACTCAGAGCCACCGTATCCCCACTACCCAGAATCACCTTAACCCCACTACCCAGAGTCTCCTTAACCCCCACTACCCAGAGCCACCGTAACCCCACTACCCAGAGCCACCTTAATCCCACTGCCCAGAGCCAATGTAACTCCACGACCCAGAGCCACCGTAATCCCACGACCCAGAGACACCGTAAACTCATGACCCAGAGCCACCGTAACCCCACTACACAGCCACCGTAACCCCACTACCCAGAGGGGTCTTAACTCCACCATCTAGAGCTGCCATAACCCCACCACCCAGAACCGCCGTAACGCCACTACCCAGAGCCACCATAACCCTACTACCCAGAGCCACCGTAATCCCACTACCAAGAGCCGCCTTAACCCCCAAGACCCAGAGCCGCTGTAACTCCATGACGCACAGCCGCCGTAACCCCACGACCCAGAGCCGCCGTAACACCACGACCCACAGCCGCCGTAACCCCACCACCCAGAGCCGACGAAACCCCACTACAAAGAGCCGCTGTTACCCCCAGTACCCAGAGCCACCGTAAAACCACTACCCAGAGCCACCTTAACCCCACTACCCAGAGCCACCGTAACCCCACTACCCAAAGACACCGTAACCCCACTACACAGAGCCACCGCAACCCCATTACCCAGAGTCAACGTAACCCCACTATCCAGAGCCACCGTAACCCCACTACCCTGACACCGTAACCCCACTACCCAGAGCCACCGTAACCCCACTACCCAGAGCCACCGTAACCCCACTACCCAGAGTCACTGTAACCCCACTACCCAGAGCCACCGTAACCCCAAGACCCAGTGCCGCCGTAAACCCAAGACCCAAAGCCGCCGTAACTCCACGACACAGAGCCGCCGGAACCCCACGACCCAGAGCCGTCGTAACCCCACGACCCAGAGCCGCTGTAACCCCACTAGCCAGAGCTGCCGTAACCCCACCACCCAGAGGGGTCTTAACTCCACCATCTAGAGCTGCCATAACCCCACCACCCAGAACCGCCGTAACCCCACTACCCAGAGCCACCATAACCCTACTATCCAGAGCCACCGTAATCCCACTACCAAGAGCCGCCTTAACCCCCAAGACCCAGAGCCGCCGTAACTCCATGACGCACAGCCGCCGTAACCCCACGACCCAGAGCCGCCGTAACCCCACGACCAACAGCCGCCGTAACCCCACCACCCAGAGCCGACGTTACCCCACTACCAAGAGCCGCTGTAACCCCCAGTACCCAGAGCCACCGTAACACCACTACCAAGAGCCACCTTAACCCCACTACCCAGAGCCACCGTAACCCCACTACCCAAAGACACCGTAACCCCACTACCCAGAGCCACCGTAACCCCACTACCCAGAGCCGACGTAACCCCAAGACCAAGGGCCGTCATAACCCCAAGACCCAGAGCCGCCGTAACTCCACGACACTGAGCAGCCGGAACCCCACTACCCAGAGCCGTCGTAACCCCACGACCCAGAGCCACTGTAACCCCACAACCCAGAGCCGCTGTAACCCCACAACCCAGAGCCGGCGTAACCCCACAACCCAGAGCCACCGGAACCCCACGACCCAGAGCCGTCATAACCCCACAACCCAGAGCCACCATAACCCCACAAGCCAGAGCCGCCATAACCCCACTAGACAGAGCCGCCGTAACCCCACCACCCAGAGGGGTCTTAACCCCACCATCTAGAGCTGCCATAACCCCACCACCAAGAACCGCCGTAACCCCACCATCTAGAGCCGCCGTAACCCCACTAACCAGAGCCACCATTACCCCACTACACAGAGGCACCGTATCCCCACTACCCAGAATCACCGTAGCCCCACTTCACAGAGCCACCGTAACACCACTACCCAGGGTCACCGTAACCCGACTACCCAGAGCCAATGTAAGCCCACTACCCAGAGCCACCTTAATCCCACTACCCAGAGCCACCGTAACACCCATGACCCAGCGCCACTGTAACCCCATTACCGAGTGCCACCGTAACCCCACGACCCAGAACCACCTGTAACCACACTACCCAGAGCCGTCGTAACCCCTCTACCCAGAGACACCGTAACTCCACTACCCAGAGCCACCTTAATCCCAATACCCAGAGCCACTGTAACCCCACGACCCAGAGCTACTATAATCCCACTACCCAGAGCCACCGTAACCCCACAACCCAGAGCCACCGTAACCCCACTACCCAGAGTCTCTCTAACCACACTACCCAGAGCCGCCGTAACCCCACCACCCAGAGGGGTCTTAACCCCACCACCCAGAGGGGTCTTAACCCCACCATCTAGAGCTGCCATAACCCCACCACCCAGAACCGCCGTAACCCCACCATCTAGAGCCGCCG
This sequence comes from Narcine bancroftii, assembly GCF_036971445.1. NCBI lineage: Eukaryota > Metazoa > Chordata > Chondrichthyes > Torpediniformes > Narcinidae > Narcine > Narcine bancroftii. The sequence continues at coordinate 186,803 of NW_027211877.1, read as the reverse complement.
TAACCCCACTACCCAGAGCCGCCCTAACCCCACCACCCAGTGCCACCGTAACCCCACTACCCAGAGCCACCATTACCCCACTACACAGAGGCACCGTATCCCCACTACCCAGAATCACCGTAGCCCCACTTCCCAGAGCCACTGTAACCCCACGACCCAGAGCTACCATAATCCCACAACCCAGAGCCAACGTAACCCCTCTACCCAGAGCCTCTCTAACCACACTACCCAGAGCCACCGTAACCCCACCACCCAGAGGGGTCTTAACCCCACCATCTACAGCTGCCATAACCCCACCACCCAGAAACGCCGTAACCCCACCATCTAGAGCCGCCGTAACCCCACTACACAGAGCCGCCGTAACCCCACCACCCAGTGCCACCGTAACCCCACTACCCAGAGCCACCATTACCCAACTACACAGAGGCACCATATCCCCACTACCCAGAATCACCGTAGCCCAACTTCCCAGAGCCACCGTAACCCCACTACCCAGGGTCACCGTAACCCGACTACCCAGAGCCAATGTAACCCCACTACCCAGAGCCACCGTAATCCCACTACCCAGAGCCACCATTACCCCACTACACAGAGGCACCGTATCCCCACTACCCAGAATCACCGTAGCCCAACTTCCCAGAGCCACCGTAACCCCACTACCCAGGGTCACCGTAACCCGACTACCCAGAGCCAATGTAACCCCACTACCCAGAGCCACCGTAATCCCACTACCCAGAGCCACCGTAACCCCACTACCCAGAGCCGTCGTAACCCCTCTACCCAGAGTCGCCGTAACACCCACTACCCAGAGCCACCGTAACACCCATGACCCAGCGCCACTGTAACCCCACTACCCAGAGCCACCGTAACCCCAAGACCCAGAGCCGCCGTAAACCCAAGACCCAGAGCCGCCGTAACTCCACGACACAGAGCCGCCGGTCCCCACGACCCAGAGCCGTCGTAACCCCACGACCCAGAGCCGCTGTAACCCCACTAGCCAGAGCTGCCGTAACCCCACCACCCAGAGGGGTCTTAACTCCACCATCTAGAGCTGCCATAACCCCACCATCCAGAACCGCCGTAACCCCACTACCCAGAGCCACCATAACCCTACTACCCAGAGCCAACGTAATCCCACTACCAAGAGCTGCCTTAACCCCCAAGATCCAGAGCCGCCGTAACTCCATGACACACAGCTGCCATAACCCCACGACCCAGAGCCGCCGTAACCCCACGACCCACAGCCGCCGTAACCCCACCACCCAGAGCCGACGTAACCCCACTACCAAGAGCCGCTGAAACCCCCAGTAACCAGAGCCACCGTAACACCACTAACCAGAGCCACCTTAACCCCACTACCCAGAGCCACCGTAACCCCACTACCCAAAGACACCGTAACCCCACTACCCAGAGCCACCGCAACCCCACTACCCAGAGTCAACGTAACCCCACTACCCAGAGCCGACGTAACCCCAAGACCCAGGGCCGTCATAACCCCACGACCCAGAGCCGTCGTAACCCCACGACCCATAGCCGCTGTAACCCCACTAGCCAGAGCTGCCGTAACCCCACCACCCAGACGGGTCTTAACTCCACCATCTAGAGCTGCCATAACCCCACAACCCAGAACCGCCGTAACCCCACTACCCCGAGCCACCGTAACCCCACAACCCAGAGCCACCGTAACCCCACTACCCAGAGCCACCGTAACCCCACTACCCAGAGCCACCGTAACCCCACTACCCAGAGCCACCGTAACCCCACTACCCAGAGCCACCGTAACGCCACTACCCAGAGCTGCCGTAACCCCACCACCCAGAGGGGTCTTAACTCCACCATCTAGAGCTGCCATAACCCCACCACCCAGAACCGCCGTAACCCCACTACCCAGAGCCACCATAACCCTACTATCCAGAGCCACCGTAATCCCACTACCAAGAGCCGCCTTAACCCCCAAGACCCAGAGCCGCCGTAACTCCATGACGCACAGCCGCCGTAACCCCACGACCCAGAGCCGCCGTAACCCCACGACCAACAGCCGCCGTAACCCCACCACCCAGAGCCGACGTTACCCCACTACCAAGAGCCGCTGTAACCCCCAGTACCCAGAGCCACCGTAACACCACTACCAAGAGCCACCTTAACCCCACTACCCAGAGCCACCGTAACCCCACTACCCAAAGACACCGTAACCCCACTACCCAGAGCCACCGTAACCCCACTACCCAGAGCCGACGTAACCCCAAGACCAAGGGCCGTCATAACCCCAAGACCCAGAGCCGCCGTAACTCCACGACACTGAGCAGCCGGAACCCCACTACCCAGAGCCGTCGTAACCCCACGACCCAGAGCCACTGTAACCCCACAACCCAGAGCCGCTGTAACCCCACAACCCAGAGCCGGCGTAACCCCACAACCCAGAGCCACCGGAACCCCACGACCCAGAGCCGTCATAACCCCACAACCCAGAGCCACCATAACCCCACAAGCCAGAGCCGCCATAACCCCACTAGACAGAGCCGCCGTAACCCCACCACCCAGAGGGGTCTTAACCCCACCATCTAGAGCTGCCATAACCCCACCACCAAGAACCGCCGTAACCCCACCATCTAGAGCCGCCGTAACCCCACTAACCAGAGCCACCATTACCCCACTACACAGAGGCACCGTATCCCCACTACCCAGAATCACCGTAGCCCCACTTCACAGAGCCACCGTAACACCACTACCCAGGGTCACCGTAACCCGACTACCCAGAGCCAATGTAAGCCCACTACCCAGAGCCACCTTAATCCCACTACCCAGAGCCACCGTAACACCCATGACCCAGCGCCACTGTAACCCCATTACCGAGTGCCACCGTAACCCCACGACCCAGAACCACCTGTAACCACACTACCCAGAGCCGTCGTAACCCCTCTACCCAGAGACACCGTAACTCCACTACCCAGAGCCACCTTAATCCCAATACCCAGAGCCACTGTAACCCCACGACCCAGAGCTACTATAATCCCACTACCCAGAGCCACCGTAACCCCACAACCCAGAGCCACCGTAACCCCACTACCCAGAGTCTCTCTAACCACACTACCCAGAGCCGCCGTAACCCCACCACCCAGAGGGGTCTTAACCCCACCACCCAGAGGGGTCTTAACCCCACCATCTAGAGCTGCCATAACCCCACCACCCAGAACCGCCGTAACCCCACCATCTAGAGCCGCCGTAACCCCACTACCCAGAGCCGCCCTAACCCCACCACCCAGTGCCACCGTAACCCCACTACCCAGAGCCACCATTACCCCACTACACAGAGGCACCGTATCCCCACTACCCAGAATCACCGTAGCCCCACTTCCCAGAGCCACTGTAACCCCACGACCCAGAGCTACCATAATCCCACAACCCAGAGCCAACGTAACCCCTCTACCCAGAGCCTCTCTAACCACACTACCCAGAGCCACCGTAACCCCACCACCCAGAGGGGTCTTAACCCCACCATCTACAGCTGCCATAACCCCACCACCCAGAAACGCCGTAACCCCACCATCTAGAGCCGCCGTAACCCCACTACACAGAGCCGCCGTAACCCCACCACCCAGTGCCACCGTAACCCCACTACCCAGAGCCACCATTACCCAACTACACAGAGGCACCATATCCCCACTACCCAGAATCACCGTAGCCCAACTTCCCAGAGCCACCGTAACCCCACTACCCAGGGTCACCGTAACCCGACTACCCAGAGCCAATGTAACCCCACTACCCAGAGCCACCGTAATCCCACTACCCAGAGCCACCATTACCCCACTACACAGAGGCACCGTATCCCCACTACCCAGAATCACCGTAGCCCAACTTCCCAGAGCCACCGTAACCCCACTACCCAGGGTCACCGTAACCCGACTACCCAGAGCCAATGTAACCCCACTACCCAGAGCCACCGTAATCCCACTACCCAGAGCCACCGTAACCCCACTACCCAGAGCCGTCGTAACCCCTCTACCCAGAGTCGCCGTAACACCCACTACCCAGAGCCACCGTAACACCCATGACCCAGCGCCACTGTAACCCCACTACCCAGAGCCACCGTAACCCCAAGACCCAGAGCCGCCGTAAACCCAAGACCCAGAGCCGCCGTAACTCCACGACACAGAGCCGCCGGTCCCCACGACCCAGAGCCGTCGTAACCCCACGACCCAGAGCCGCTGTAACCCCACTAGCCAGAGCTGCCGTAACCCCACCACCCAGAGGGGTCTTAACTCCACCATCTAGAGCTGCCATAACCCCACCATCCAGAACCGCCGTAACCCCACTACCCAGAGCCACCATAACCCTACTACCCAGAGCCAACGTAATCCCACTACCAAGAGCTGCCTTAACCCCCAAGATCCAGAGCCGCCGTAACTCCATGACACACAGCTGCCATAACCCCACGACCCAGAGCCGCCGTAACCCCACGACCCACAGCCGCCGTAACCCCACCACCCAGAGCCGACGTAACCCCACTACCAAGAGCCGCTGAAACCCCCAGTAACCAGAGCCACCGTAACACCACTAACCAGAGCCACCTTAACCCCACTACCCAGAGCCACCGTAACCCCACTACCCAAAGACACCGTAACCCCACTACCCAGAGCCACCGCAACCCCACTACCCAGAGTCAACGTAACCCCACTACCCAGAGCCGACGTAACCCCAAGACCCAGGGCCGTCATAACCCCACGACCCAGAGCCGTCGTAACCCCACGACCCATAGCCGCTGTAACCCCACTAGCCAGAGCTGCCGTAACCCCACCACCCAGACGGGTCTTAACTCCACCATCTAGAGCTGCCATAACCCCACAACCCAGAACCGCCGTAACCCCACTACCCCGAGCCACCGTAACCCCACAACCCAGAGCCACCGTAACCCCACTACCCAGAGCCACCGTAACCCCACTACCCAGAGCCACCGTAACCCCACTACCCAGAGCCACCGTAACCCCACTACCCAGAGCCACCGTAACGCCACTACCCAGAGCCACCGTAACCCCACCACCCAGAGCCACCGTAACCCCACCACCTAGAGCCACCGTAACCCCACTACCCAGAGCCACCGTAACCTCACTACCCAGAGCCACCGTAACTCCACTACCCTGAGCCACCGTAACCCCACCATCCAGAGCCACCGTAACCCCACCACCCAGAGCCACCGTAACCCCACCACCCAGAGCCACCGTAAACCCACCACCCAGAGCCACCGTAACCCCACCACACAGAGCCACCCTAACCCCATCACCCTGAGCCACAGGAACCCCACTGCCCGGAGCCACCGTAACCCCACCATCCAGAGCCACCGTAACCCCACCACCCAGAGCCACCGTAACCCCACCACCCAGAGCCACCATAACCACACCACCCAGAGCCACCCTAACCCCACCACCCAGAGCCACCCTAACCCCACCACCCAGAGCCACCGTAACCCCACTACCCAGAGCCACCATAACCCCAATTCCCAAGAGCCACCGTATCCCCACTACCCAGAGCCACCGTAACCCCACCACCCAGAGCCACCGTAACCCCACCACCCAGAGCCACCGTAACCCCACCACACAGAGCCACCCTAACCCCATCACACTGAGCCACCGTAACCCCACTTCCCAGATCCACCGTAACCCCACCATCCAGAGCCACCGTAACCCCACCACCCATAGCCACCGTAACCCCACCACCCAGAGACACCGTAACCACACCACCCAGAGCCACCCTAACCCCACCACCCAGAGCCACCGTAACCCCACTACCCAGAGCCACCATAACCCCACTGCCCAGCCACCATAAACCCACTACCCAGAGCCACCGTATCCCCACTACCCAGAGCCACCGTCACCCCACCACCCAGAGCCACCGTAACCCCACCACCCAGAGCCACCGTAACCCCACCACACAGAGCCACCCTAACCCCATCACCCTGAGTCACCGTAACCCCACTTCCCAGAGCCACCATAACCCCACTACCCAGAGCCACCGTAACCCCACTACCCAGAGCCACCGTAACCCCACCATCCAGAGACACCCTAACCCCACCACCCAGAGCCACCCTAACCCCACCACCCAGAGCCACCGTAACCCCACTACCCAGAGCCACCATAACCCCACTGCCCAGAGCCACCATAAACCCACTACCCAGAGCCACCGTAACCCCACCACCCAGAGCCACCCTAACCCCACCACCCAGAGCCACCCTAACCCCACCACCCAGAGCCGACGAAACCCCACTACCAAGAGCCGCTGTAACCCCCAGTACCCAGAGCCACCGTAACCACACTAACCAGAGCCACCGTAACCCCACTTCCCAGAGCCACCGTAACCCCACTACCCAGAGACACCGTAACCCCACTACCCAGAGACACCGTAACCCCACTACCCAGAGCCACCGTAACCCCACTACCCAGAGTCACCGTAACCCCACTACCCAGAGCCACCGTAACCCCACTACCCAGAGCCACCGTAACCGCACTACCCAGAGCCACCATAACCCCACTACTGAGAGCCACCATAACCCCACTCCCAGAGCCACCGTAATCCCACTACCAAGAGCCGCCGTAACCCCACAACCCACAGCCGCCGTAACCCCACCACCCAGAGCCGACGTAACCCCACTACCAAGAGCCGCTGTAACCCCCAGTACCCAGTGCCACCATAAACCCACTACCCAGAGCCACCGTAACCCCACCACCCAGAGCCACCCTAACCACACCACCCAGAGCCACCCTAACCCCACCACCCAGAGCCACCCTAACCCCACCACCCAGAGCCGACGAAACCCCACTACCAAGAGCCGCTGTAACCCCCAGTACCCAGAGCCACCGTAACCACACTAACCAGAGCCACCGTAACCCCACTTGCCAGAGCCACCGTAACCCCACTACCCAGAGACACCGTAACCCCACTACCCAGAGCCACCGTAACCCCACTACCCAGAGCCACCGTAACCCCACTACCCAGAGCCACCGTAACCGCACTACCCAGAGCCACCATAACCCCACTACCCAGAGCCACCATAACCCCACTCCCAGAACCACCGTAATCCCACTACCAAGAGCCGCCGTAACCCCACAACCCACAGCCGCCATAACCCCACCACCCAGAGCCGACGTAACCCCACTACCAAGAGCCGCTATAACCCCCAGTACCCAGAGCCACCGTAACATCACTACCCTGAGCCACCGTAACCCCACTACCCAGAGCCGCCGTAAGCCCATGACCCAGAGCCACCGTAATCCCACTACCCAGAGCCACCGTAACCCCACTACCCAGAGACACCGTAACCCCACTACCCAGAGCCACCGTAACCCCACTACCCAGAGTCACCGTAACCCCACTACCCAGAGCCACCGTAACCCCACTACCCAGAGCCACCGTAACCACACTACCCAGAGCCACCATAACCCCACTACCCAGAGCCACCATAACCCCACTCCCAGAGCCACCGTAGTCCCACTACCAAGAGCCGCCGTAACCCCACGACCCACAGCCGCCGTAACCCCACCACCCAGAGCCGACGTAACTCCACTACCAAGAGCCGCTGTAACCCCTAGTACCCAGAGCCACCGTAACACCACTACCCAGAGCCACTACCCAAAGACACCGTAACCCCACTACCCAGAGCCACAGTAACCCCACTACCCAGAGCCACCGTAACCCCACTACCCAGAGTCACTGTAACCCCACTACCCAGAGCCACCGTAACCCCAAGACCCAGAGCCGCCGTAAACCCAAGACCCAGAGCCGCCGTAACTCCACGACACAGAGCCGCCGGTCCCCACGACCCAGAGCCGTCGTAACCCCACGACCCAGAGCCGCTGTAACCCCACTAGCCAGAGCTGCCGTAACCCCACCACCCAGAGGGGTCTTAACTCCACCATCTAGAGCTGCCATAACCCCACCATCCAGAACCGCTGTAACCCCACTACCCAGAGCCACCATAACACTACTACCCAGAGCCAACGTAATCCCACTACCAAGAGCCGCCTTAAGCCCCAAGACCCAGAGCCGCCGTACCTCCATGACACACAGCTGCCATAACCCCACGACCCAGAGCCGCCATAACCCCACGACCCACAGCCGCCGTAACCCCACCACCCAGAGCCGACGTAACCCCACTAACCAGAGCCACCTTAACCCCACTACCCAGAGCCAACGTAACCCCACTACCCAAAGACACCGTAACCCCACTACCCAGAGCCACCGCAACCCCACTACCCAGAGTCAACGTAACCCCACTACCCAGAGCCGACGTAACCCCAAGACCCAGGGCCGTCATAACCCCACGACCCAGAGCCGTCGTAACCCCACGACCCATAGCCGCTGTAACCCCACTAGCCAGAGCTGCCGTAACCCCACCACCCAGACGGGTCTTAACTCCACCATCTAGAGCTGCCATAACCCCACAACCCAGAACCGCCGTAACCCCACTACCCCGAGCCACCGTAACCCCACAACCCAGAGCCACCGTAACCCCACTACCCAGAGCCACCGTAACCCCACTACCCAGAGCCACCGTAACCCCACTACCCAGAGCCACCGTAACCCCACTACCCAGAGCCACCGTAACGCCACTACCCAGAGCCACCGTAACCCCATCACCCAGAGCCACCGTAACCCCACCATCCAGAGCCACCGTAACCCCACCACCCAGAGCCACCGTAAACCCACCACCCAGAGCCACCGTAAACCCACCACCCAGAGCCACCGTAACCCCACCACACAGAGCCACCCTAACCCCATCACCCTGAGCCACCGGAACCCCACTGCCCGGAGCCACCGTAACCCCACCATCCAGAGCCACCGTAACCCCACCACCCAGAGCCACCGTAACCCCACCACCCAGAGCCACTACACAGAGCCTCCGTAACCCCACCATCCAGAGCCACCGTAACCCCACCACCCAGAGCCACCGTAAACCCACCACCCAGAGCCACCGTAACCCCACCACACAGAGCCACCCTAACCCCACCACCCAGAGCCACCGTAACCCCACTACCCAGAGCCACCATAACCCCACTGCCCAGAGCCACCGTATCCCCACTACCCAGAGCCACCGTAACCCCACCACCCAGAGCCACCGTAACCCCACCACCCAGAGCCACCGTAACCCCACCACACAGAGCAACCCTAACCCCATCACCCTGAGCCACCGTAACCCCACTTCCCAGAGCCACCATAACCCCACTACCCAGAGCCACCGTAACCCCACTACCCAGAGCCACCGTAACCCCACTACCCAGAGCCACCCTAACCCCACCACCCAGAGCCACCCTAACCCCACCACCCAGAGCCACCCTAATCCCACCACCCAGAGCCACCGTAACCCCACTACCCAGAGCCACCATAAACCCACTACCCAGAGCCACCGTAACCCCACCACCCAGAGCCACCCTAACCCCACCACCCAGAGCCACCCTAACCCCACCACCCAGAGCCACCCTAACCCCACCACCCAGAGCCGACGAAACCCCACTACCAAGAGCCGCTGTAACCCCCAGTACCCAGAGCCACCGTAACCACACTAACCAGAGCCACCGTAACCCCACTTGCCAGAGCCACTGTAACCCCACTACCCAGAGACACCGTAACCCCACTACCCAGAGCCACCGTAACCCCACTACCCAGAGCCACCGTAACCCCACTACCCAGAGCCACCGTAACCGCACTACCCAGAGCCACCATAACCCCACCACCCAGAGCCACCATAACCCCACTCCCAGAACCACCGTAATCCCACTACCAAGAGCCGCCGTAACCCCACAACCCACAGCCGCCGTAACCCCACCACCCAGAGCCGACGTAACCCCACTACCAAGAGCCGCTATAACCCCCAGTACCCAGAGCCACCGTAACATCACTACCCTGAGCCACCGTAACCCCACTACCCAGAGCCGCCGTAAGCCCATGACCCAGAGCCACCGTAATCCCACTACCCAGAGCCACCGTAACCCCACTACCCAGAGACACCGTAACCCCACTACCAAGAGCCGCCGTAACCCCACGACCCACAGCCGCCGTAACCCCACCACCCAGAGCCGACGTAACCCCACTACCAAGAGCCGCTGTAACCCCTAGTACCCAGAGCCACCGTAACACCACTACCCAGAGCCACTACCCAAAGACACCGTAACCCCACTACCCAGAGCCACCGTAACCCCACTACCCAGAGCCACCGTAACCCCACTACCCAGAGTCACTGTAACCCCACTACCCAGAGCCACCGTAACCCCAAGACCCAGAGCCGCCGTAAACCCAAGACCCAGAGCCGCCGTAACTCCACGACACAGAGCCGCCGGAACCCCACGACCCAGAGCCGTCGTAACCCCACGACCCAGAGCCGCTGTAACCCCACTAGCCAGAGCTGCCGTAACCCCACCACCCAGAGGGGTCTTAACTCCACCATCTAGAGCTGCCATAACCCCACCACCCAGAACCGCTCTAACCCCACTACCCAGAGCCACCATAACCCTACTACCCAGAGCCACCGTAATCCCACTACCAAGAGCCGCCTTAACCCCCAAGACCCAGAGCCGCCGTAACTCCATGACACACAGCCACCAAAACCGCACGACCCAGAGCCATCGTAACCCCACAATCCAGAGCCACCGTAACCCCACCACCCAGAGCCACCGTAACCCCACCACCCAGAGCCACCGTAACCCCACCATCCAGAGCCACCGTAACCCCACCACCCAGAGCCTCCGTAAACCCACTGCCCAGAGCCACGTTAACCCCACTACCCTGAGCCAACGTAACCCCACTACCCAGAGCCATCGTAACCCCACTACCCAGACCCACCATAACCCCACTACCCAGAGCCACCGTAACCCTAACTCCCAGAGCCACTGTAACCCCACTACCCAGACCCACCATTACCCCACTACCCAGAGCCACCGTATCCCCACTACCCAGAACCACCTTAACCCTACCTCCCAGAGCCACCGTTACCCCACTACCCAGATCCACCGTAACCCCACTACCCAGAGCCACCGTATCCCCACTACCCAGAGCCACCGTAACGCCACTACCCAGAGCCACCGTAACCCCACAACCCAGAGCCACCGTAACCCCACTACCCAGAGCCACCGTAACCCCACTACCCAGAGCCACCGTAACCCCATGACCCACAGCCATCGTAATCCCACTCTCTGCAGAGGTCTTTCTGGTTGGGATGTGCCTTTGTTTTTGCTCATTTGAAAACAGCTTAAATGTACTTATAAATACTACTGATATTATTCTACGTTCCAAAATATTCCAAATTCTGGTAGTGTCTGTTCCACAGGATGTCGGATAAATGATTGAGCACCTGGAAACAGAAAGATGAAAGTGTTAGAGAAGAGGAATCAAACTATTATATAAACACTATATCATAACAGTCAAATGACAACAAAGTCATAAAAACTTCAACAATTATAACATATGGCGAATTGTAAAAAGTCACAAAATTATGTAATACGACAAATTCTATCCTCTCCCCTTCTGAACTTCTCAGGTAAGTACAAATCATTTCACTACCATTAAAGTAAAACACAAAATAATAAAGCAAGTTTCTAGTGATCACATAAATTAGGAAAATATTGAATAAAAGTAGCTCATAAACAGAGAAAGTTTAAATGTGATCAAGGTAGAAGAACATCGGAGATTCCCCAAAGTATCTTTTCCTTTAGCAGGCCCTTTCTACAACCAGAAGGACTATTACACAGCTGACATCCGTCAGGAGGCCCAGTCCAAATCCGGCACCTGCAAGACAGACCATCCCACAACAGGCACCTGGCTGGCGGTCCATTCCTCATCTGGCATCTGGGAGGTGGACTATCCACACCTGGCACCTGGCAGGTGGTCCATTCCACATCTGGCAAGCAGACCATTCCATATCTCACAGGCAGACCATCGCACATCTGGCAACTGGTAGGCGGACAATTCCACATCTGGCAGGCGGACCATCCCACATCTGGCAGAAAAGCTATTCCACATCTGGCATCTAGCATCAGGAACATTCCACATCCGGCATTGAAAGGTGGACTATTCCACATCTGGCATCTGGCAGGCCGACCATTCCACATCCGGCATCTCGTAGCAGAAACATTCCACATGCGGCATCTGGCATTTGGAGAATACCACACCAAGCAGGAGGAAGATACTACTGGGGTCATGACCAACTCACACATACCAGAACCAACACCAAATTAACTAAGGAGTCGTCAGATGTTCGCGAACGTCAAATTCCTAAGCATTAAAACTCTGAGGATCTGTCATGGAGCCTCCATGGTGATGCTTTCACAAAAAACCCTCACCATTGGCAATACTGTGTGATGTGCCTGAGGAGATTCATTATCACAATGAAACCACCTTAACCTCCACAGGTGTACTATGCAGATCATTCTGGTAGGTTGGATCACTGCCTGGTCTGGAGGTGCCATCTCTCAGGTAAATGATAATTTCGAGAGGGTGTTTAACTCTCCCTGTAACATCACAGGCACCAGAATTCACTCCAGTCAGAATCTATACATGACATGCTGTCTTAAAATAAAAGTCTCTATCATGTAAAACCTCCACCACCCAGACCATAACATCCTCACTCTACTATCATTGGATAAGGTACTGGAGCCTGAGGAATAGAGGTCAATGCCACAATGTCAGTTTCTTCCCTGATGCCACCAGATCCTGTATAATCAATGAGCCAAAGACACAGCCTTGCTTTTTTGTGCACTGTTAACTTTATTTTTAAGTCTAGTTCTGAACGATGGTTATAAGATGAATGTTTTCTCCATCCTGCTGCCCCAAATCACCAAATATTAGGACATGTTCTTGACAATAAATCCTGATTCTGAACCTGACAAGATATGAAAGGTATCTTCACAAAAAGTGGAAATAGGTGCATGAGAACAAAAAATATGTAAATAATTACCTTCCCAGCAGGAGGCACACTGCACATCCGGCATCCGGATTGAGGCTCTTTCCACATCCGGCAGGAGGACTATTCCACATCCAGCATCCGGCAGGAGTCCCGTTCCACATCCGGCAGGAGGCCCATTTCACATCCGGCATCCGGATGGAGGCCCATTCCACATCCGGCAGGAGGACTATACCACATCCGGCATCTGGCAGGAGGCCCAATCCACATCCGGCTGGTGGCCCCTTTCATATCCGGTACCCGGCAGGAGGCCCATTGCTTCAAAGGCATGAGGCTCTCTTTTAAAATATTTTCAGTGGCCTTTACAGAAACAGGAAACAAACAGAAGCCATTAATCAATGGTAATACATAAAAAGGAATATTCAGATAAAATACAAATTATAAAAATAAATTGATAATGTCTAACCATTATATCATAACAAACAGAAATAAAGTGATAAACATTTAAACAATTAAAACATATGTCTAATAGAACATGATTTAAGGAGTATACTATACTCAAAATTCCTTCCCCTTCCCTTCTGAAGTTCTTTAGTGAGTACATAAAATTTCACTACCATTAAAAAACACAAACATATAAAGCAAGGTCCAAGTGATTAAATGTTACAAAAACTTTGAATTAAAGTGCCCATGGACATAGAATGTTTAAATGTGAATCTGTGGAAGAACATCTGATTATTCAAAGTTCGGCCTGCCACCATATCACAGAGTAATTGAGTGTTTTTACGGGCAACAGCATCTTTCCAACTCATCAATATTAAACGTCGAGCAACAAGGGAGATAAAAGAGGCTGCATGTGGTTAATTCATAGTTCAATTCATTTAGGTAGTCTCTGTTGATTCAAAAGGAGCAATATTAGATTAGTTATCAACTTCAGGACGTCCTTCAATACCATTGTTCCCTCAGTGCTGGTCAAAAATCAACTAACTTTATCCCTCTGTAACTCACTCTACAATTGGATCTTTGACATTCTCATTGGAAGACCACTGTCAGGACGAATTGGAAACAAGGTCTCTTCCCCACTGATCATCAACACAGGCGCAGTCCAAGGATGTGTGCTTAGCCCCCTGCTCTACTCTCTGCAAACCCATGACTGTGTGTGGTGAGCAATAATTCCATTGCTATCGACATGTTGGCTGATGACACCAGAATGGTCAACAAACAATAAATGGCAATGATGAAGCGAAGAAGGAAGGACATAGATCAGCTGGTTGAATGCTAACAAATCAAACCATTCACTCAATGTCAACAATACAATGGATAAGATTTTGGATTCAGCAGGAAGTCAAAAGAACACGACCCAGTCTTCATGGAGGTGTCAGGAGTGCAGATGTTCGCGAACGTCAAATTCCTAAGCATTAAAACTCTGAGGATCTGTCATGGAGCCTCCATGGTGATGCTTTCACAAAAAAGCCTCACCATTGGCTATACTGTGAGATGTACCTGAGGAGATTCATTATCGCAATGAAGACACACCTTAACCTCCACAGGTGTACTATGCAGATCATTCTGGTAGGTTGCATCACTGCCTGGTCTGGAGGTGCCATCTCTCAGGAAAATGATAATTTCGAGAGGGTGTTTAACTCTCCCTGTAACATCACAGGCACCAGAATTCACTCCAGTTAGAACCTATACATGACATGCTGTCTTAAAATAAAAGTCTCTATCATGTAAAACCTCCACCACACCAGACCATAACTTCCTCACTCTACTATCATTGGATAAGGTACTGGAGCCTGAGGAATAGAGGTCAATGCCACAATGTCAGTTTCTTCCCTGATGCCACCAGATCCTGTATAATCAATGAGCCAAAGACACAGCCTTGCTTTTTTGTTCACTGTTAACTTTATTTTTAAGTCTAGTTCTGAACGATGGTTATAAGATGAATGTTTTCTCCATCCTGCTGCCCCAAATCACCAAATATTAGGACATGTTCTTGACAATAAATCCTGATTCTGAACCTGACAAGATATGAAAGGTATCTTCACAAAAAGTGGAAATAGGTGCATGAGAACAAAAAATAAGTAAATAATTACCTTCCCAGCAGGAGGCACACTGCACATCCGGCATCCGGATTGAGGCTCTTTCCACATCCGGCAGGAGGACTATTCCACATCCAGCATCCGGCAGGAGTCCCATTCCACATCCGGCAGGAGGCCCATTTCACATCCGGCATCCGGATGGAGGCCCATTCCACATCCGGCAGGAGGACTATACCACATCCGGCATCTGGCAGGAGGCCCAATCCACATCCGGCTGGTGGCCCCTTTCATATCCGGTACCCGGCAGGAGGCCCATTGCTTCAAAGGCATGAGGCTCTCTTTTAAAATATTTTCAGTGGCCTTTACAGAAACAGGAAACAAACAGAAGCCATTAATCAATGGTAATACATAAAAAGGAATATTCAGATAAAATACAAATTATAAAAATAAATTGATAATGTCTAACCATTATATCATAACAAACAGAAATAAAGTGATAAACATTTAAACAATTAAAACATATGTCTAATAGAACATGATTTAAGGAGTATACTATACTCAAAATTCCTTCCCCTTCCCTTCTGAAGTTCTTTAGTGAGTACATAAAATTTCACTACCATTAAAAAACACAAACATATAAAGCAAGGTCCAAGTGATTAAATGTTACAAAAACTTTGAATTAAAGTGCCCATGGACATAGAATGTTTAAATATGAATTTGTGGAAGAACATCTGATTATTCAAAGTTAGGCCTGCCACCATATCGCAGAGTAATTGAGTGTTTTTACGGGCAACAGCATCTTTCCAACTCATCAATATTAAACGTCGAGCAACAAGGGAGGCAAAAGAGACTGCATGTGGTTAATTCATAGTTCAATTCATTTAGGTAGTCTCTGTTGATTCAAAAGGAGCAATATTAGATTAGTTATCAACTTCAGGACGTCCTTCAATACCATTGTTCCCTCAGTGCTGGTCAAAAAGCAACTAACTTTATCCCTCTGTACCTCACTCTGCAATTGGATCTTTGACATTCTCATTGGAAGACAACAGTCAGGACGAATTGGAAACAAGGTCTCTTCCCCACTGATCATCAACACAGGCGCAGTCCAAGGATGTGTGCTTAGCCCCCTGCTCTACTCTCTGCAAACCCATGACTGTGTGTGGTGAGCCATAATTCCATTGCTATCGACATGTTGGCTGATGACACCAGAATGGTCAGCAAACAATAAATGGCAATGATGTAGCGAAGAAGGAAGGACATAGATCAGCTGGTTGAATGCTAACAAATCAAACCATTCACTCAATGTCAACAAAACAATGGATAAGATTTTGGATTCAGCAGGAAGTCAAAAGAACACGACCCAGTCTTCATGGAGGTGTCAGGAGTGCAGATGTTCGCGAACGTCAAATTCCTAAGCATTAAAACTCTGAGGATCTGTCATGGAGCCTCCATGGTGATGCTTTCACAAAAAAGCCTCACCATTGGCTATACTGTGAGATGTACCTGAGGAGATTCATTATCGCAATGAAGACACACCTTAACCTCCACAGGTGTATTATGCAGATCATCCTGGTAGGTTGCATCACTGCCTGGTCTGGAGGTGCCATCTCTCAGGAAAATGATAATTTCGAGAGGGTGTTTAACTGTCCCTGTAACATCACAGGCACCAGAATTCACTCCAGTTAGAACCTATACATGACATGCTGTCTTAAAATAAAAGTCTCTATCATGTAAAACCTCCACCACACCAGACCATAACTTCCTCACTCTACTATCATTGGATAAGGTACTGGAGCCTGAGGAATAGAGGTCAATGCCACAATGTCAGTTTCTTCCCTGATGCCACCAGATCCTGTATAATCAATGAGCCAAAGACACAGCCTTGCTTTTTTGTGCACTGTTAACTTTATTTTTAAGTCTAGTTCTGAACGATGGTTATAAGATGAATGTTTTCTCCATCCTGCTGCCCCAAATCACCAAATATTAGGACATGTTCTTGACAATAAATCCTGATTCTGAACCTGACAAGATATGAAAGGTATCTTCACAAAAAGTGGAAATAGGTGCATGAGAACAAAAAATATGTAAATAATTACCTTCCCAGCAGGAGGCACACTGCACATCCGGCATCCGGATTGAGGCTCTTTCCACATCTGGCAGGAGGACTATTCCACATCCAGCATCCGGCAGGAGTCCCGTTCCACATCCGGCAGGAGGCCCATTTCACATCCGGCATCCGGATGGAGGCCCATTCCACATCCGGCAGGAGGACTATACCACATCCGGCATCTGGCAGGAGGCCCAATCCACATCCGGCTGGTGGCCCCTTTCATATCCGGTACCCGGCAGGAGGCCCATTGCTTCAAAGGCATGAGGCTCTCTTTTAAAATATTTTCAGTGGCCTTTACAGAAACAGGAAACAAACAGAAGCCATTAATCAATGGTAATACATAAAAAGGAATATTCAGATAAAATACAAATTATAAAAATAAATTGATAATGTCTAACCATTATATCATAACAAACAGAAATAAAGTGATAAACATTTAAACAATTAAAACATATGTCTAATAGAACATGATTTAAGGAGTATACTATACTCAAAATTCCTTCCCCTTCCCTTCTGAAGTTCTTTAGTGAGTACATAAAATTTCACTACCATTAAAAAACACAAACATATAAAGCAAGGTCCCAGTGATTAAATGTTACAAAAACTTTGAATTAAAGTGCCCATGGACATAGAATGTTTAAATGTGAATCTGTGGAAGAACATCTGATTATTCAAAGTTAGGCCTGCCACCATATCACAGAGTAATTGAGTGTTTTTACGGGCAACAGCATCTTTTCAACTCATCAATATTAAACGTCGAGCAACAAGGGAGGCAAAAGAGACTGCATGTGGTTAATTCATAGTTCAATTCATTCAGGTAGTCTCTGTTGATTCAAAAGGAGCAATATTAGATTAGTTATCAACTTCAGGACGTCCTTCAATACCATTGTTCCCTCAGTGCTGGTCAAAAAGCAACTAACTTTATCCCTCTGTACCTCACTCTGCAATTGGATCTTTGACATTCTCATTGGAAGACCACAGTCAGGACGAATTGGAAACAAGGTCTCTTCCCCACTGATCATCAACACAGGCGCAGTCCAAGGATGTGTGCTTAGCCCCCTGCTCTACTCTCTGCAAACCCATGACTGTGTGTGGTGAGCCATAATTCCATTGCTATCGACATGTTGGCTGATGACACCAGAATGGTCAGCAAACAATAAATGGCAATGATGAAGCGAAGAAGGAAGGACATAGACCAGCTGGTTGAATGCTAACAAATCAAACCATTCACTCAATGTCAACAAAACAATGGTTAAGATTTTGGATTCAGCAGGATGTCAAAAGAACACGACCCAGTCTTCATGGAGGTATCAGGAGTGCAGATGTTCGCGAACGTCAAATTCCTAAGCATTAAAACTCTGAGGATCTGTCATGGAGCCTCCATGGTGATGCTTTCACAAAAAAGCCTCACCATTGGCTATACTGTGAGATGTACCTGAGGAGATTCATTATCGCAATGAAGACACACCTTAACCTCCACAGGTGTACTATGCAGATCATTCTGGTAGGTTGCATCACTGCCTGGTCTGGAGGTGCCATGTCTCAGGAAAATGATAATTTCGAAGGGTGTTTAACTCTCCCTGAAACATCACAGGCACCAGAATTCACTCCAGTTAGAAGCTATACATGACATGCTGTCTTAAAATAAAAGTCTCTATCATGTAAAACCTCCACCACACCAGACCATAACTTCCTCACTCTACTATCATTGGATAAGGTACTGGAGCCTGAGGAATAGAGGTGAACGCCACAATGACAGTTTCTTCCCTGATGCCACCAGTTCCTGTATAATCAATGAGCCAAAGACACAGCCTTGCTTTTTTGTGCACTGTTAACTATATTTTTAAGTCTAGTTCTGAACGATGGTTATAAGATTAATGTTTTCTCCATCCTGCTGCCTCAAATCACCAAATATTAGGACATGTTCTTGACAATAAATCCTGATTCTGAACCTGACAAGATATGAAAGGTATCTTCACAAAAAGTGGAAATAGGTGCATGAGACCAAAAAATATGTAAATAATTACCTTCCCAGCAGGAGGCACACTGCACATCCGGCATCCGGATTGAGGCTCTTTCCACATCCGGCAGGAGGATTATTCCACATCCAGCATCCGGCAGGAGTCCCGTTCCACATCCGGCAGGAGGCCCATTTCACATCCAGCATCCGGATGGAGGCCCATTCCACATCCGGCAGGAGGACTATACCACATCCGACATCTGGCAGGAGGCCCAATCCACATCCGGCTGGTGGCCCCTTTAATATCCGGTACCCGGCAGGAGGCCCATTGCTTCAAAGGCATGAGGCTCTCTTTTAAAATATTTTCAGTGGCATTTACAGAAACAGGAAACAAACAGAAGCCATTAATCAATGGTAATACATAAAAAGGAATATTCAGATAAAATACAAATTATAAAAATAAATTGATCATGTCTAACCATTATATCATAACAAACAGAAATAAAGTGATAAACATTTAAACAATTAAAACATATGTCTAATAGAACATGATTTAAGGAGTATACTATACTCAAAATTCCTTCCCCTTCCCTTCTGAAGTTCTTTAGTGAGTACATAAAATTTCACTACCATTAAAAAACACAAACATATAAAGCAAGGTCCAAGTGATTAAATGTTACAAAAACTTTAATTAAAGTGCCCATGGACATAGAATGTTTAAATGTGAATCTGTGGAAGAACATCTGATTATTCAAAGTTAGGCCTGCCACCATATCACAGAGTAATTGAGTGTTTTTACGGGCAACAGCATCTTTTCAACTCATCAATATTAAACGTCGAGCAACAAGGGAGGCAAAAGAGACTGCATGTGGTTAATTCATAGTTCAATTCATTTAGGTAGTCTCTGTTGATTCAAAAGGAGCAATATTAGATTAGTTATCAACTTCTGGACGTCCTTCAATACCATTGTTCCCTCAGTGCTGGTCAAAAAGCAACTAACTTTATCCCTCTGTACCTCACTCTGCAATTGGATCTTTGACATTCTCATTGGAAGACCACAGTCAGCACGAATTGGAAACAAGTTCTCTTCCCCACTGATCATCAACACAGGCGCAGTCCAAGGATGTGTGCTTAGCCCCCTGCTCTACTCTCTGCAAACCCATGACTGTGTGTGGTGAGCCATAATTCCATTGCTATCGACATGTTGGCTGATGACACCAGAATGGTCAGCAAACAATAAATGGCAATGATGAAGCGAAGAAGGAAGGACATAGACCAGCTGGTTGAATGCTAACAAATCAAACCATTCACTCAATGTCAACAAAACAATGGTTAAGATTTTGGATTCAGCAGGATGTCAAAAGAACACGACCCAGTCTTCATGGAGGTGTCAGGAGTGCAGATGTTCGCGAACGTCAAATTCCTAAGCATTAAAACTCTGAGGATCTGTCATGGAGCCTCCATGGTGATGCTTTCACAAAAAAGCCTCACCATTGGCTATACTGTGAGATGTACCTGAGGAGATTCATTATCGCAATGAAGACACACCTTAACCTCCACAGGTGTACTATGCAGATCATTCTGGTAGGTTGCATCACTGCCTGGTCTGGAGGTGCCATCTCTCAGGAAAATGATAATTTCGAGAGGGTGTTCAACTCTCCATGTAACATCACAGGCACCAGAATTCACTCCAGTCAGAAACTATACATGACATGCTGCCTTAAAATAAAAGTCTCTATCATGTAAAACCTCCACCACACCAGACCATAACTTCCTCACTCTACTATCATTGGATAAGGTACTGGAGCCTGAGGAATAGAGGTCAATGCCACCATGTCAGTTTCTTCCCTGATGCCACCAGATCCTGTATAATCAATGAGCCAAAGACACAGCCTTGGTTTTTTGTGCACTGTTAACTTTATTTTTAAGAGTAGTTCTGAATGATGGTTATAAGATGAATGTTTGCTCCATCCTGCTGCCCCAAATCACCAAATATTAGGAAAATGTTCTTGACAATAAATCCTGATTCTGAACCTGAGCAGATATGAAAGGTATCTTCACAAAAAGTGGAAATAGGTGCATGAGACCAAAAAATATGTAAACAATTACCTTCCCAGCAGGAGGCACACTGCACATCCGGCATCCGGATTGAGGCTCTTTCCACATCCGGCAGGAGGACTATTCCACATCCAGCATCCGGCAGGAGTCCCGTTCCACATCCGGCAGGAGGCCCATTTCACATCCGGCATCCGGATGGAGGCCCATTCCACATCCGGCAGGAGGACTATACCACATCCGGCATCTGGCAGGAGGCCCAATCCACATCCGGCTGGTGGCCCCTTTCATATCCGGTACCCGGCAGGAGGCCCATTGCTTCAAAGGCATGAGGCTCTTTTTTAAAATATTTTCAGTGGCCTTTACAGAAACAGGAAACAAACAGAAGCCATTAATCAATGGTAATACATAAAAAGGAATATTCAGATAAAATACAAATTATAAAAATAAATTGATAATGTCTAACCATTATATCATAACAAACAGAAATAAAGTGATAAACATTTAAACAATTAAAACATATGTCTAATAGAACATGATTTAAGGAGTATACTATACTCAAAATTCCTTCCCCTTCCCTTCTGAAGTTCTTCAGTGAGTACATAAAATTTCACTACCATTAAAAAACACAAACATATAAAGCAAGGTCCAAGTGATTAAATGTTACAAAAACTTTGAATTAAAGTGCCCATGGACATAGAATGTTTAAATGTGTATCTGTGGAAGAATATCTCATTAATTCAAAGTTAGGCCTGCCACCATATCACAGAGTAAATGTGTGTTTTTACGGGCAACAGCATCTTTCCAACTCATCAATATTACACGTCGAGCAACAAGGGAGGCAAAAGAGACTGCATGTGGTTAATTCATAGTTCAATTCATTTAGGTAGTCTCTGTTGATTCAAAGGGAGCAATATTAGATTAGTTATCAACTTCAGGACGTCCTTCAATACCATTGTTCCCTCAGTGCTGGTCAAAAAGCAACTAACTTTATCCCTCTGTACCTCACTCTGCAATTGGATCTTTGACATTCTCATTGGAAGACCACAGTCAGGACGAATTGGAAACAAGGTCTCTTCCCCACTGATCATCAACACAGGCGCAGTCCAAGGATGTGTGCTTAGCCCCCTGCTCTACTCTCTGCAAACCCATGACTGTGTGTGGTGAGCCATAATTCCATTGCTATCGACATGTTGGCTGATGACACCAGAATGGTCAGCAAACAATAAATGGCAATGATGAAGCGAAGAAGGAAGGACATAGATCAGCTGGTTGAATGCTAACAAATCAAACCATTCACTCAATGTCAACAAAACAATGGATAAGATTTTGGATTCAGCAGGAAGTCAAAAGAACACGACCCAGTCTTCATGGAGGTGTCAGGAGTGCAGATGTTCGCGAACGTCAAATTCCTAAGCATTAAAACTCTGAGGATCTGTCATGGAGCCTCCATGGTGATGCTTTCACAAAAAAGCCTCACCATTGGCTATACTGTGAGATGTACCTGAGGAGATTCATTATCGCAATGAAGACACACCTTAACCTCCACAGGTGTATTATGCAGATCATTCTGGTAGGTTGCATCACTGCCTGGTCTGGAGGTGCCATCTCTCAGGAAAATGATAATTTCGAGAGGGTGTTTAACTGTCCCTGTAACATCACAGGCACCAGAATTCACTCCAGTTAGAACCTATACATGACATGCTGTCTTAAAATAAAAGTCTCTATCATGTAAAACCTCCACCACACCAGACCATAACTTCCTCACTCTACTATCATTGGATAAGGTACTGGAGCCTGAGGAATAGAGGTCAATGCCACAATGTCAGTTTCTTCCCTGATGCCACCAGATCCTGTATAATCAATGAGCCAAAGACACAGCCTTGCTTTTTTGTGCACTGTTAACTTTATTTTTAAGAGTAGTTCTGAATGATGGTTATAAGATGAATGTTTGCTCCATCCTGCTGCCCCAAATCACCAAATATTAGGAAAATGTTCTTGACAATAAATCCTGATTCTGAACCTGAGCAGATATGAAAGGTATCTTCACAAAAAGTGGAAATAGGTGCATGAGACCAAAAAATATGTAAACAATTACCTTCCCAGCAGGAGGCACACTGCACATCCGGCATCCGGATTGAGGCTCTTTCCACATCCGGCAGGAGGACTATTCCACATCCAGCATCCGGCAGGAGTCCCGTTCCACATCCGGCAGGAGGCCCATTTCACATCCGGCATCCGGATGGAGGCCCATTCCACATCCGGCAGGAGGACTATACCACATCCGGCATCTGGCAGGAGGCCCAATCCACATCCGGCTGGTGGCCCCTTTCATATCCGGTACCCGGCAGGAGGCCCATTGCTTCAAAGGCATGAGGCTCTTTTTTAAAATATTTTCAGTGGCCTTTACAGAAACAGGAAACAAACAGAAGCCATTAATCAATGGTAATACATAAAAAGGAATATTCAGATAAAATACAAATTATAAAAATAAATTGATAATGTCTAACCATTATATCATAACAAACAGAAATAAAGTGATAAACATTTAAACAATTAAAACATATGTCTAATAGAACATGATTTAAGGAGTATACTATACTCAAAATTCCTTCCCCTTCCCTTCTGAAGTTCTTCAGTGAGTACATAAAATTTCACTACCATTAAAAAACACAAACATATAAAGCAAGGTCCAAGTGATTAAATGTTACAAAAACTTTGAATTAAAGTGCCCATGGACATAGAATGTTTAAATGTGTATCTGTGGAAGAATATCTCATTAATTCAAAGTTAGGCCTGCCACCATATCACAGAGTAAATGTGTGTTTTTACGGGCAACAGCATCTTTCCAACTCATCAATATTACACGTCGAGCAACAAGGGAGGCAAAAGAGACTGCATGTGGTTAATTCATAGTTCAATTCATTTAGGTAGTCTCTGTTGATTCAAAGGGAGCAATATTAGATTAGTTATCAACTTCAGGACGTCCTTCAATACCATTGTTCCCTCAGTGCTGGTCAAAAAGCAACTAACTTTATCCCTCTGTACCTCACTCTGCAATTGGATCTTTGACATTCTCATTGGAAGACCACAGTCAGGACGAATTGGAAACAAGGTCTCTTCCCCACTGATCATCAACACAGGCGCAGTCCAAGGATGTGTGCTTAGCCCCCTGCTCTACTCTCTGCAAACCCATGACTGTGTGTGGTGAGCCATAATGCCATTGCTATCGACATGTTGGCTGATGACACCAGAATGGTCAGCAAACAATAAATGGCAATGATGAAGCGAAGAAGGAAGGACATAGATCAGCTGGTTGAATGCTAACAAATCAAACCATTCACTCAATGTCAACAAAACAATGGATAAGATTTTGGATTCAGCAGGAAGTCAAAAGAACACGACCCAGTCTTCATGGAGGTGTCAGGAGTGCAGATGTTCGCGAACGTCAAATTCCTAAGCATTAAAACTCTGAGGATCTGTCATGGAGCCTCCATGGTGATGCTTTCACAAAAAAGCCTCACCATTGGCTATACTGTGAGATGTACCTGAGGAGATTCATTATCGCAATGAAGACACACCTTAACCTCCACAGGTGTATTATGCAGATCATTCTGGTAGGTTGCATCACTGCCTGGTCTGGAGGTGCCATCTCTCAGGAAAATGATAATTTCGAGAGGGTGTTTAACTGTCCCTGTAACATCACAGGCACCAGAATTCACTCCAGTTAGAACCTATACATGACATGCTGTCTTAAAATAAAAGTCTCTATCATGTAAAACCTCCACCACACCAGACCATAACTTCCTCACTCTACTATCATTGGATAAGGTACTGGAGCCTGAGGAATAGAGGTCAATGCCACAATGTCAGTTTCTTCCCTGATGCCACCAGATCCTGTATAATCAATGAGCCAAAGACACAGCCTTGCTTTTTTGTGCACTGTTAACTTTATTTTTAAGTCTAGTTCTGAACGATGGTTATAAGATGAATGTTTTCTCCATCCTGCTGCCCCAAATCACCAAATATTAGGACATGTTCTTGACAATAAATCCTGATTCTGAACCTGACAAGATATGAAAGGTATCTTCACAAAAAGTGGAAATAGGTGCATGAGAACAAAAAATATGTAAATAATTACCTTCCCAGCAGGAGGCACACTGCACATCCGGCATCCGGATTGAGGCTCTTTCCACATCCGGCAGGAGGACTATTCCACATCCAGCATCCGGCAGGAGTCCCGTTCCACATCCGGCAGGAGGCCCATTTCACATCCGGCATCCGGATGGAGGCCCATTCCACATCCGGCAGGAGGACTATACCACATCCGGCATCTGGCAGGAGGCCCAATCCACATCCGGCTGGTGGCCCCTTTCATATCCGGTACCCGGCAGGAGGCCCATTGCTTTAAAGGCATGAGGCTCTCTTTTAAAATATTTCAGTGGCCTTTACAGAAACAGGAAACAAACAGAAGCCATTAATCAATGGTAATACATAAAAAGGAATATTCAGATAAAATACAAATTATAAAAATAAATTGATCATGTCTAACCATTATATCATAACAAACAGAAATAAAGTGATAAACATTTAAACAATTAAAACATATGTCTAATAGAACATGATTTAAGGAGTATACTATACTCAAAATTCCTTCCCCTTCCCTTCTGAAGTTCTTCAGTGAGTACATAAAATTTCACTACCATTAAAAAACACAAACATATAAAGCAAGGTCCAAGTGATTAAATGTTACAAAAACTTTGAATTAAAGTGCCCATGGACATAGAATGTTTAAATGTGTATCTGTGGAAGAATATCTCATTAATTCAAAGTTAGGCCTGCCACCATATCACAGAGTAAATGTGTGTTTTTACGGGCAACAGCATCTTTCCAACTCATCAATATTACACGTCGAGCAACAAGGGAGGCAAAAGAGACTGCATGTGGTTAATTCATAGTTCAATTCATTTAGGTAGTCTCTGTTGATTCAAAGGGAGCAATATTAGATTAGTTATCAACTTCAGGACGTCCTTCAATACCATTGTTCCCTCAGTGCTGGTCAAAAAGCAACTAACTTTATCCCTCTGTACCTTACTCTGCAATTGGATCTTTGACATTCTCATTGGAAGACCACAGTCAGGACGAATTGGAAACAAAGTCTCTTCCCCACTGATCATCAACACAGGCGCAGTCCAAGGATGTGTGCTTAGCCCCCTGCTCTACTCTCTGCAAACCCATGACTGTGTGTGGTAAGCCATAATTCCATTGCTATCGACATGTTGGCTGATGACACCAGAATGGTCAGCAAACAATAAATGGCAATGATGAAGCGAAGAAGGAAGGACATAGATCAGCTGGTTGAATGCTAACAAATCAAACCATTCACTCAATGTCAATAAAACAATGGATAAGATTTTGGATTCAGCAGGAAGTCAAAAGAACACGACCCAGTCTTCATGGAGGTGTCAGGAGTGCAGATGTTCGCGAACGTCAAATTCCTAAGCATTAAAACTCTGAAGATCTGTCATGGAGCCTCCATGGTGATGCTTTCACAAAAAAGCCTCACCATTGGCTATACTGTGAGATGTACCTGAGGAGATTCATTATCGCAATGAAGACACACCTTAACCTCCACAGGTGTACTATGCAGATCATTCAGGTAGGTTGCATCACTGCCTGGTCTGGAGGTGCCATCTCTCAGGAAAATGATAATTTCGAGAGGGTGTTTAACTCTCCCTGTAACATCACAGGCACCAGAATTCACTCCAGTTAGAACCTATACATGACATGCTGTCTTAAAATAAAAGTCTCTATCATGTAAAACCTCCACCACACCAGACCATAACTTCCTCACTCTACTATCATTGGATAAGGTACTGGAGCCTGAGGAATAGAGGTCAATGCCACAATGTCAGTTTCTTCCCTGATGCCACCAGATCCTGTATAATCAATGAGCCAAAGACACAGCCTTGCTTTTTTGTGCACTGTTAACTTTATTTTTAAGTCTAGTTCTGAACGATGGTTATAAGATGAATGTTTTCTCCATCCTGCTGCCCCAAATCACCAAATATTAGGACATGTTCTTGACAATAAATCCTGATTCTGAACCTGACAAGATATGAAAGGTATCTTCACAAAAAGTGGAAATAGGTGCATGAGAACAAAAAATAAGTAAATAATTACCTTCCCAGCAGGAGGCACACTGCACATCCGGCATCCGGATTGAGGCTCTTTCCACATCCGGCAGGAGGACTATTCCACATCCAGCATCCGGCAGGAGTCCCATTCCACATCCGGCAGGAGGCCCATTTCACATCCGGCATCCGGATGGAGGCCCATTCCACATCCGGCAGGAGGACTATACCACATCCGGCATCTGGCAGGAGGCCCAATCCACATCCGGCTGGTGGCCCCTTTCATATCCGGTACCCGGCAGGAGGCCCATTGCTTCAAAGGCATGAGGCTCTCTTTTAAAATATTTTCAGTGGCCTTTACAGAAACAGGAAACAAACAGAAGCCATTAATCAATGGTAATACATAAAAAGGAATATTCAGATAAAATACAAATTATAAAAATAAATTGATAATGTCTAACCATTATATCATAACAAACAGAAATAAAGTGATAAACATTTAAACAATTAAAACATATGTCTAATAGAACATGATTTAAGGAGTATACTATACTCAAAATTCCTTCCCCTTCCCTTCTGAAGTTCTTTAGTGAGTACATAAAATTTCACTACCATTAAAAAACACAAACATATAAAGCAAGGTCCAAGTGATTAAATGTTACAAAAACTTTGAATTAAAGTGCCCATGGACATAGAATGTTTAAATATGAATTTGTGGAAGAACATCTGATTATTCAAAGTTAGGCCTGCCACCATATCGCAGAGTAATTGAGTGTTTTTACGGGCAACAGCATCTTTCCAACTCATCAATATTAAACGTCGAGCAACAAGGGAGGCAAAAGAGACTGCATGTGGTTAATTCACAGTTCAATTCATTTAGGTAGTCTCTGTTGATTCAAAAGGAGCAATATTAGATTAGTTATCAACTTCAGGACGTCCTTCAATACCATTGTTCCCTCAGTGCTGGTCAAAAAGCAACTAACTTTATCCCTCTGTACCTCACTCTGCAATTGGATCTTTGACATTCTCATTGGAAGACAACAGTCAGGACGAATGTGAAACAAGGTCTCTTCCCCACTGATCATCAACACAGGCGCAGTCCAAGGATGTGTGCTTAGCCCCCTGCTCTACTCTCTGCAAACCCATGACTGTGTGTGGTGAGCCATAATTCCATTGCTATCGACATGTTGGCTGATGACACCAGAATGGTCAGCAAACAATAAATGGCAATGATGTAGCGAAGAAGGAAGGACATAGATCAGCTGGTTGAATGCTAACAAATCAAACCATTCACTCAATGTCAACAAAACAATGGATAAGATTTTGGATTCAGCAGGAAGTCAAAAGAACACGACCCAGTCTTCATGGAGGTGTCAGGAGTGCAGATGTTCGCGAACGTCAAATTCCTAAGCATTAAAACTCTGAGGATCTGTCATGGAGCCTCCATGGTGATGCTTTCACAAAAAAGCCTCACCATTGGCTATACTGTGAGATGTACCTGAGGAGATTCATTATCGCAATGAAGACACACCTTAACCTCCACAGGTGTATTATGCAGATCATTCTGGTAGGTTGCATCACTGCCTGGTCTGGAGGTGCCATCTCTCAGGAAAATGATAATTTCGAGAGGGTGTTTAACTGTCCCTGTAACATCACAGGCACCAGAATTCACTCCAGTTAGAACCTATACATGACATGCTGTCTTAAAATAAAAGTCTCTATCATGTAAAACCTCCACCACACCAGACCATAACTTCCTCACTCTACTATCATTGGATAAGGTACTGGAGCCTGAGGAATAGAGGTCAATGCCACAATGTCAGTTTCTTCCCTGATGCCACCAGATCCTGTATAATCAATGAGCCAAAGACACAGCCTTGCTTTTTTGTGCACTGTTAACTTTATTTTTAAGTCTAGTTCTGAACGATGGTTATAAGATGAATGTTTTCTCCATCCTGCTGCCCCAAATCACCAAATATTAGGACATGTTCTTGACAATAAATCCTGATACTGAACCTGACAAGATATGAAAGGTATCTTCACAAAAAGTGGAAATAGGTGCATGAGAACAAAAAATATGTAAATAATTACCTTCCCAGCAGGAGGCACACTGCACATCCGGCATCCGGATTGAGGCTCTTTCCACATCCGGCAGGAGGACTATTCCACATCCAGCATCCGGCAGGAGTCCCGTTCCACATCCGGCAGGAGGCCCATTTCACATCCGGCATCCGGATGGAGGCCCATTCCACATCCGGCAGGAGGACTATACCACATCCGGCATCTGGCAGGAGGCCCAATCCACATCCGGCTGGTGGCCCCTTTCATATCCGGTACCCGGCAGGAGGCCCATTGCTTCAAAGGCATGAGGCTCTCTTTTAAAATATTTTACGTGGCCTTTACAGAAACAGGAAACAAACAGAAGCCATTAATCAATGGTAATACATAAAAAGGAATATTCAGATAAAATACAAATTATAAAAATAAATTGATCATGTCTAACCATTATATCATAACAAACAGAAATAAAGTGATAAACATTTAAACAATTAAAACATATGTCTAATAGAACATGATTTAAGGAGTATACTATACTCAAAATTCCTTCCCCTTCCCTTCTGAAGTTCTTTAGTGAGTACATAAAATTTCACTACCATTAAAAAACACAAACATATAAAGCAAGGTCCCAGTGATTAAATGTTACAAAAACTTTGAATTAAAGTGCCCATGGACATAGAATGTTTAAATGTGAATCTGTGGAAGAACATCTGATTATTCAAAGTTAGGCCTGCCACCATATCACAGAGTAATTGAGTGTTTTTACGGGCAACAGCATCTTTTCAACTCATCAATATTAAACGTCGAGCAACAAGGGAGGCAAAAGAGACTGCATGTGGTTAATTCATAGTTCAATTCATTCAGGTAGTCTCTGTTGATTCAAAAGGAGCAATATTAGATTAGTTATCAACTTCAGGACGTCCTTCAATACCATTGTTCCCTCAGTGCTGGTCAAAAAGCAACTAACTTTATCCCTCTGTACCTCACTCTGCAATTGGATCTTTGACATTCTCATTGGAAGACCACAGTCAGGACGAATTGGAAACAAGGTCTCTTCCCCACTGATCATCAACACAGGCGCAGTCCAAGGATGTGTCCTTAGCCCCCTGCACTACTCTCTGCAAACCCATGACAGTGTGTGGTGAGCCATAATTCCATTGCTATCGACATGTTGGCTGATGACACCAGAATGGTCAACAAACAATAAATGGCAATGATGAAGCGAAGAAGGAAGGACATAGATCAGCTGGTTGAATGCTAACAAATCAAACCATTCACTCAATGTCAACAATACAATGGATAAGATTTTGGATTCAGCAGGAAGTCAAAAGAACACGACCCAGTCTTCATGGAGGTGTCAGGAGTGCAGATGTTCGCGAACGTTAAATTCCTAAGCATTAAAACTCTGAGGATCTGTCATGGAGGCTCCATGGTGATGCTTTCACAAAAAAGCCTCACCATTGGCTATACTGTGAGATGTACCTGAGGAGATTCATTATCGCAATGAAGACACACCTTAACCTCCACAGGTGTACTATGCAGATCATTCTGGTAGGATGCATCACTGCCTGGTCTGGAGGTGCCATGTCTCAGGAAAATGATAATTTCGAGAGGGTGTTTAACTCTCCCTGTAACATCACAGGCACCAGAATTCACTCCAGTTAGAACCTATACATGACATGCTGTCTTAAAATAAAAGTCTCTATCATGTAAAACCTCCACCACACCAGACAATAACTTCCTCACTCTACTATCATTGGATAAGGTACTGGAGCCTGAGGAATAGAGGTGAATGCCACAATGACAGTTTCTTCCCTGATGCCACCAGTTCCTGTATAATCAATGAGCCAAAGACACAGCCTTGCTTTTTTGTGCACTGTTAACTATATTTTTAAGTCTAGTTCTGAACGATGGTTATAAGATTAATGTTTTCTCCATCCTGCTGCCTCAAATCACCAAATATTAGGACATGTTCTTGACAATAAATTCTGATTCTGAACCTGACAAGATATGAAAGGTATCTTCACAAAAAGTGGAAATAGGTGCATGAGACCAAAAAATATGTAAATAATTACCTTCCCAGCAGGAGGCACACTGCACATCCGGCATCCGGATTGAGGCTCTTTCCACATCCGGCAGGAGGACTATTCCACATCCAGCATCCGGCAGGAGTCCCGTTCCACATCCGGCAGGAGGCCCATTTCACATCCGGCATCCGGATGGAGGCCCATTCCACATCCGGCAGGAGGACTATACCACATCCGGCATCTGGCAGGAGGCCCAATCCACATCCGGCTGGTGGCCCCTTTCATATCCGGTACCCGGCAGGAGGCCCATTGCTTTAAAGGCATGAGGCTCTCTTTTAAAATATTTCAGTGGCCTTTACAGAAACAGGAAACAAACAGAAGCCATTAATCAATGGTAATACATAAAAAGGAATATTCAGATAAAATACAAATTATAAAAATAAATTGATCATGTCTAACCATTATATCATAACAAACAGAAATAAAGTGATAAACATTTAAACAATTAAAACATATGTCTAATAGAACATGATTTAAGGAGTATACTATACTCAAAATTCCTTCCCCTTCCCTTCTGAAGTTCTTTAGTGAGTACATAAAATTTCACTACCATTAAAAAACACAAACATATAAAGCAAGGTCCCAGTGATTAAATGTTACAAAAACTTTGAATTAAAGTGCCCATGGACATAGAATGTTTAAATGTGAATCTGTGGAAGAACATCTGATTATTCAAAGTTAGGCCTGCCACCATATCACAGAGTAATTGAGTGTTTTTACGGGCAACAGCATCTTTTCAACTCATCAATATTAAACGTCGAGCAACAAGGGAGGCAAAAGAGACTGCATGTGGTTAATTCATAGTTCAATTCATTCAGGTAGTCTCTGTTGATTCAAAAGGAGCAATATTAGATTAGTTATCAACTTCAGGACGTCCTTCAATACCATTGTTCCCTCAGTGCTGGTCAAAAAGCAACTAACTTTATCCCTCTGTACCTCACTCTGCAATTGGATCTTTGACATTCTCATTGGAAGACCACAGTCAGGACGAATTGGAAACAAGGTCTCTTCCCCACTGATCATCAACACAGGCGCAGTCCAAGGATGTGTCCTTAGCCCCCTGCACTACTCTCTGCAAACCCATGACAGTGTGTGGTGAGCCATAATTCCATTGCTATCGACATGTTGGCTGATGACACCAGAATGGTCAACAAACAATAAATGGCAATGATGAAGCGAAGAAGGAAGGACATAGATCAGCTGGTTGAATGCTAACAAATCAAACCATTCACTCAATGTCAACAATACAATGGATAAGATTTTGGATTCAGCAGGAAGTCAAAAGAACACGACCCAGTCTTCATGGAGGTGTCAGGAGTGCAGATGTTCGCGAACGTTAAATTCCTAAGCATTAAAACTCTGAGGATCTGTCATGGAGGCTCCATGGTGATGCTTTCACAAAAAAGCCTCACCATTGGCTATACTGTGAGATGTACCTGAGGAGATTCATTATCGCAATGAAGACACACCTTAACCTCCACAGGTGTACTATGCAGATCATTCTGGTAGGATGCATCACTGCCTGGTCTGGAGGTGCCATGTCTCAGGAAAATGATAATTTCGAGAGGGTGTTTAACTCTCCCTGTAACATCACAGGCACCAGAATTCACTCCAGTTAGAACCTATACATGACATGCTGTCTTAAAATAAAAGTCTCTATCATGTAAAACCTCCACCACACCAGACAATAACTTCCTCACTCTACTATCATTGGATAAGGTACTGGAGCCTGAGGAATAGAGGTGAATGCCACAATGACAGTTTCTTCCCTGATGCCACCAGTTCCTGTATAATCAATGAGCCAAAGACACAGCCTTGCTTTTTTGTGCACTGTTAACTATATTTTTAAGTCTAGTTCTGAACGATGGTTATAAGATTAATGTTTTCTCCATCCTGCTGCCTCAAATCACCAAATATTAGGACATATTCTTGACAATAAATTCTGATTCTGAACCTGACAAGATATGAAAGGTATCTTCACAAAAAGTGGAAATAGGTGCATGAGACCAAAAAATATGTAAATAATTACCTTCCCAGCAGGAGGCACACTGCACATCCGGCATCCGGATTGAGGCTCTTTCCACATCCGGCAGGAGGACTATTCCACATCCAGCATCCGGCAGGAGTCCCGTTCCACATCCGGCAGGAGGCCCATTTCACATCCGGCATCCAGATGGAGGCCCATTCCACATCCGGCAGGAGGACTATACCACATCCGGCATCTGGCAGGAGGCCCAATCCACATCCGGCTGGTGGCCCCTTTCATATCCGGTACCCGGCAGGAGGCCCATTGCTTTAAAGGCATGAGGCTCTCTTTTAAAATATTTCAGTGGCCTTTACAGAAACAGGAAACAAACAGAAGCCATTAATCAATGGTAATACATAAAAAGGAATATTCAGATAAAATACAAATTATAAAAATAAATTGATCATGTCTAACCATTATATCATAACAAACAGAAATAAAGTGATAAACATTTAAACAATTAAAACATATGTCTAATAGAACATGATTTAAGGAGTATACTATACTCAAAATTCCTTCCCCTTCCCTTCTGAAGTTCTTCAGTGAGTACATAAAATTTCACTACCATTAAAAAACACAAACATATAAAGCAAGGTCCAAGTGATTAAATGTTACAAAAACTTTGAATTAAAGTGCCCATGGACATAGAATGTTTAAATGTGAATCTGTGGAAGAATATCTCATTAATTCAAAGTTAGGCCTGCCACCATATCACAGAGTAAATGTGTGTTTTTACGGGCAACAGCATCTTTCCAACTCATCAATATTACACGTCGAGCAACAAGGGAGGCAAAAGAGACTGCATGTGGTTAATTCATAGTTCAATTCATTTAGGTAGTCTCTGTTGATTCAAAGGGAGCAATATTAGATTAGTTATCAACTTCAGGACGTCCTTCAATACCATTGTTCCCTCAGTGCTGGTCAAAAAGCAACTAACTTTATCCCTCTGTACCTCACTCTGCAATTGGATCTTTGACATTCTCATTGGAAGACCACAGTCAGGACGAATTGGAAACAAGGTCTCTTCCCCACTGATCATCAACACAGGCGCATTCCAAGGATGTGTGCTTAGCCCCCTGCTCTACTCTCTGCAAACCCATGACTGTGTGTGGTGAGCCATAATTCCATTGCTATCGACATGTTGGCTGATGACACCAGAATGGTCAACAAACAATAAATGGCAATGATGAAGCGAAGAAGGAAGGACATAGACCAGCTGGTTGAATGCTAACAAATCAAACCATTCACTCAATGTCAACAAAACAATGGTTAAGATTTTGGATTCAGCAGGATGTCAAAAGAACACGACCCAGTCTTCATGGAGGTGTCAGGAGTGCAGATGTTCGCGAACGTCAAATTCCTAAGCATTAAAACTCTGAGGATCTGTCATGGAGCCTCCATGGTGATGCTTTCACAAAAAAGCCTCACCATTGGCTATACTGTGAGATGTACCTGAGGAGATTCATTATCGCAATGAAGACACACCTTAACCTCCACAGGTGTATTATGCAGATCATTCTGGTAGGTTGCATCACTGCCTGGTCTGGAGGTGCCATCTCTCAGGAAAATGATAATTTCGAGAGGGTGTTTAACTGTCCCTGTAACATCACAGGCACCAGAATTCACTCCAGTTAGAACCTATACATGACATGCTGTCTTAAAATAAAAGTCTCTATCATGTAAAACCTCCACCACACCAGACCATAACTTCCTCACTCTACTATCATTGGATAAGGTACTGGAGCCTGAGGAATAGAGGTGAACGCCACAATGTCAGTTTCTTCCCTGATGCCACCAGATCCTGTATAATCAATGAGCCAAAGACACAGCCTTGCTTTTTTGTGCACTGTTAACTTTATTTTTAAGTCTAGTTCTGAACGATGGTTATAAGATGAATGTTTTCTCCATCCTGCTGCCCCAAATCACCAAATATTAGGACATGTTCTTGACAATAAATCCTGATTCTGAACCTGACAAGATATGAAAGGTATCTTCACAAAAAGTGGAAATAGGTGCATGAGAACAAAAAATATGTAAATAATTACCTTCCCAGCAGGAGGCACACTGCACATCCGGCATCCGGATTGAGGCTCTTTCCACATCCGGCAGGAGGACTATTCCACATCCAGCATCCGGCAGGAGTCCCGTTCCACATCCGGCAGGAGGCCCATTTCACATCCGGCATCCGGATGGAGGCCCATTCCACATCCGGCAGGAGGACTATACCACATCCGGCATCTGGCAGGAGGCCCAATCCACATCCGGCTGGTGGCCCCTTTCATATCCGGTACCCGGCAGGAGGCCCATTGCTTTAAAGGCATGAGGCTCTCTTTTAAAATATTTCAGTGGCCTTTACAGAAACAGGAAACAAACAGAAGCCATTAATCAATGGTAATACATAAAAAGGAATATTCAGATAAAATACAAATTATAAAAATAAATTGATCATGTCTAACCATTATATCATAACAAACAGAAATAAAGTGATAAACATTTAAACAATTAAAACATATGTCTAATAGAACATGATTTAAGGAGTATACTATACTCAAAATTCCTTCCCCTTCCCTTCTGAAGTTCTTCAGTGAGTACATAAAATTTCACTACCATTAAAAAACACAAACATATAAAGCAAGGTCCAAGTGATTAAATGTTACAAAAACTTTGAATTAAAGTGCCCATGGACATAGAATGTTTAAATGTGAATCTGTGGAAGAATATCTCATTAATTCAAAGTTAGGCCTGCCACCATATCACAGAGTAAATGTGTGTTTTTACGGGCAACAGCATCTTTCCAACTCATCAATATTACACGTCGAGCAACAAGGGAGGCAAAAGAGACTGCATGTGGTTAATTCATAGTTCAATTCATTTAGGTAGTCTCTGTTGATTCAAAGGGAGCAATATTAGATTAGTTATCAACTTCAGGACGTCCTTCAATACCATTGTTCCCTCAGTGCTGGTCAAAAAGCAACTAACTTTATCCCTCTGTACCTTACTCTGCAATTGGATCTTTGACATTCTCATTGGAAGACCACAGTCAGGACGAATTGGAAACAAAGTCTCTTCCCCACTGATCATCAACACAGGCGCAGTCCAAGGATGTGTGCTTAGCCCCCTGCTCTACTCTCTGCAAACCCATGACTGTGTGTGGTAAGCCATAATTCCATTGCTATCGACATGTTGGCTGATGACACCAGAATGGTCAGCAAACAATAAATGGCAATGATGAAGCGAAGAAGGAAGGACATAGATCAGCTGGTTGAATGCTAACAAATCAAACCATTCACTCAATGTCAATAAAACAATGGATAAGATTTTGGATTCAGCAGGAAGTCAAAAGAACACGACCCAGTCTTCATGGAGGTGTCAGGAGTGCAGATGTTCGCGAACGTCAAATTCCTAAGCATTAAAACTCTGAAGATCTGTCATGGAGCCTCCATGGTGATGCTTTCACAAAAAAGCCTCACCATTGGCTATACTGTGAGATGTACCTGAGGAGATTCATTATCGCAATGAAGACACACCTTAACCTCCACAGGTGTACTATGCAGATCATTCTGGTAGGTTGCATCACTGCCTGGTCTGGAGGTGCCATCTCTCAGGAAAATGATAATTTCGAGAGGGTGTTTAACTCTCCCTGTAACATCACAGGCACCAGAATTCACTCCAGTTAGAACCTATACATGACATGCTGTCTTAAAATAAAAGTCTCTATCATGTAAAACCTCCACCACACCAGACCATAACTTCCTCACTCTACTATCATTGGATAAGGTACTGGAGCCTGAGGAATAGAGGTCAATGCCACAATGTCAGTTTCTTCCCTGATGCCACCAGATCCTGTATAATCAATGAGCCAAAGACACAGCCTTGCTTTTTTGTGCACTGTTAACTTTATTTTTAAGTCTAGTTCTGAACGATGGTTATAAGATGAATGTTTTCTCCATCCTGCTGCCCCAAATCACCAAATATTAGGACATGTTCTTGACAATAAATCCTGATTCTGAACCTGACAAGATATGAAAGGTATCTTCACAAAAAGTGGAAATAGGTGCATGAGAACAAAAAATAAGTAAATAATTACCTTCCCAGCAGGAGGCACACTGCACATCCGGCATCCGGATTGAGGCTCTTTCCACATCCGGCAGGAGGACTATTCCACATCCAGCATCCGGCAGGAGTCCCATTCCACATCCGGCAGGAGGCCCATTTCACATCCGGCATCCGGATGGAGGCCCATTCCACATCCGGCAGGAGGACTATACCACATCCGGCATCTGGCAGGAGGCCCAATCCACATCCGGCTGGTGGCCCCTTTCATATCCGGTACCCGGCAGGAGGCCCATTGCTTCAAAGGCATGAGGCTCTCTTTTAAAATATTTTCAGTGGCCTTTACAGAAACAGGAAACAAACAGAAGCCATTAATCAATGGTAATACATAAAAAGGAATATTCAGATAAAATACAAATTATAAAAATAAATTGATAATGTCTAACCATTATATCATAACAAACAGAAATAAAGTGATAAACATTTAAACAATTAAAACATATGTCTAATAGAACATGATTTAAGGAGTATACTATACTCAAAATTCCTTCCCCTTCCCTTCTGAAGTTCTTTAGTGAGTACATAAAATTTCACTACCATTAAAAAACACAAACATATAAAGCAAGGTCCCAGTGATTAAATGTTACAAAAACTTTGAATTAAAGTGCCCATGGACATAGAATGTTTAAATGTGAATCTGTGGAAGAACATCTGATTATTCAAAGTTAGGCCTGCCACCATATCACAGAGTAATTGAGTGTTTTTACGGGCAACAGCATCTTTTCAACTCATCAATATTAAACGTCGAGCAACAAGGGAGGCAAAAGAGACTGCATGTGGTTAATTCACAGTTCAATTCATTTAGGTAGTCTCTGTTGATTCAAAAGGAGCAATATTAGATTAGTTATCAACTTCAGGACGTCCTTCAATACCATTGTTCCCTCAGTGCTGGTCAAAAAGCAACTAACTTTATCCCTCTGTACCTCACTCTGCAATTGGATCTTTGACATTCTCATTGGAAGACAACAGTCAGGACGAATGTGAAACAAGGTCTCTTCCCCACTGATCATCAACACAGGCGCAGTCCAAGGATGTGTGCTTAGCCCCCTGCTCTACTCTCTGCAAACCCATGACTGTGTGTGGTGAGCCATAATTCCATTGCTATCGACATGTTGGCTGATGACACCAGAATGGTCAGCAAACAATAAATGGCAATGATGTAGCGAAGAAGGAAGGACATAGATCAGCTGGTTGAATGCTAACAAATCAAACCATTCACTCAATGTCAACAAAACAATGGATAAGATTTTGGATTCAGCAGGAAGTCAAAAGAACACGACCCAGTCTTCATGGAGGTGTCAGGAGTGCAGATGTTCGCGAACGTCAAATTCCTAAGCATTAAAACTCTGAGGATCTGTCATGGAGCCTCCATGGTGATGCTTTCACAAAAAAGCCTCACCATTGGCTATACTGTGAGATGTACCTGAGGAGATTCATTATCGCAATGAAGACACACCTTAACCTCCACAGGTGTATTATGCAGATCATTCTGGTAGGTTGCATCACTGCCTGGTCTGGAGGTGCCATCTCTCAGGAAAATGATAATTTCGAGAGGGTGTTTAACTGTCCCTGTAACATCACAGGCACCAGAATTCACTCCAGTTAGAACCTATACATGACATGCTGTCTTAAAATAAAAGTCTCTATCATGTAAAACCTCCACCACACCAGACCATAACTTCCTCACTCTACTATCATTGGATAAGGTACTGGAGCCTGAGGAATAGAGGTCAATGCCACAATGTCAGTTTCTTCCCTGATGCCACCAGATCCTGTATAATCAATGAGCCAAAGACACAGCCTTGCTTTTTTGTGCACTGTTAACTTTATTTTTAAGTCTAGTTCTGAACGATGGTTATAAGATGAATGTTTTCTCCATCCTGCTGCCCCAAATCACCAAATATTAGGACATGTTCTTGACAATAAATCCTGATTCTGAACCTGACAAGATATGAAAGGTATCTTCACAAAAAGTGGAAATAGGTGCATGAGAACAAAAAATATGTAAATAATTACCTTCCCAGCAGGAGGCACACTGCACATCCGGCATCCGGATTGAGGCTCTTTCCACATCCGGCAGGAGGACTATTCCACATCCAGCATCCGGCAGGAGTCCCGTTCCACATCCGGCAGGAGGCCCATTTCACATCCGGCATCCGGATGGAGGCCCATTCCACATCCGGCAGGAGGACTATACCACATCCGGCATCTGGCAGGAGGCCCAATCCACATCCGGCTGGTGGCCCCTTTCATATCCGGTACCCGGCAGGAGGCCCATTGCTTCAAAGGCATGAGGCTCTCTTTTAAAATATTTTACGTGGCCTTTACAGAAACAGGAAACAAACAGAAGCCATTAATCAATGGTAATACATAAAAAGGAATATTCAGATAAAATACAAATTATAAAAATAAATTGATCATGTCTAACCATTATATCATAACAAACAGAAATAAAGTGATAAACATTTAAACAATTAAAACATATGTCTAATAGAACATGATTTAAGGAGTATACTATACTCAAAATTCCTTCCCCTTCCCTTCTGAAGTTCTTTAGTGAGTACATAAAATTTCACTACCATTAAAAAACACAAACATATAAAGCAAGGTCCCAGTGATTAAATGTTACAAAAACTTTGAATTAAAGTGCCCATGGACATAGAATGTTTAAATGTGAATCTGTGGAAGAACATCTGATTATTCAAAGTTAGGCCTGCCACCATATCGCAGAGTAATTGAGTGTTTTTACGGGCAACAGCATCTTTCCAACTCATCAATATTAAACGTCGAGCAACAAGGGAGGCAAAAGAGACTGCATGTGGTTAATTCATAGTTCAATTCATTCAGGTAGTCTCTGTTGATTCAAAAGGAGCAATATTAGATTAGTTATCAACTTCAGGACGTCCTTCAATACCATTGTTCCCTCAGTGCTGGTCAAAAAGCAACTAACTTTATCCCTCTGTACCTCACTCTGCAATTGGATCTTTGACATTCTCATTGGAAGACCACAGTCAGGACGAATTGGAAACAAGGTCTCTTCCCCACTGATCATCAACACAGGCGCAGTCCAAGGATGTGTCCTTAGCCCCCTGCACTACTCTCTGCAAACCCATGACAGTGTGTGGTGAGCCATAATTCCATTGCTATCGACATGTTGGCTGATGACACCAGAATGGTCAACAAACAATAAATGGCAATGATGAAGCGAAGAAGGAAGGACATAGATCAGCTGGTTGAATGCTAACAAATCAAACCATTCACTCAATGTCAACAATACAATGGATAAGATTTTGGATTCAGCAGGAAGTCAAAAGAACACGACCCAGTCTTCATGGAGGTGTCAGGAGTGCAGATGTTCGCGAACGTTAAATTCCTAAGCATTAAAACTCTGAGGATCTGTCATGGAGGCTCCATGGTGATGCTTTCACAAAAAAGCCTCACCATTGGCTATACTGTGAGATGTACCTGAGGAGATTCATTATCGCAATGAAGACACACCTTAACCTCCACAGGTGTACTATGCAGATCATTCTGGTAGGATGCATCACTGCCTGGTCTGGAGGTGCCATGTCTCAGGAAAATGATAATTTCGAGAGGGTGTTTAACTCTCCCTGTAACATCACAGGCACCAGAATTCACTCCAGTTAGAACCTATACATGACATGCTGTCTTAAAATAAAAGTCTCTATCATGTAAAACCTCCACCACACCAGACAATAACTTCCTCACTCTACTATCATTGGATAAGGTACTGGAGCCTGAGGAATAGAGGTGAATGCCACAATGACAGTTTCTTCCCTGATGCCACCAGTTCCTGTATAATCAATGAGCCAAAGACACAGCCTTGCTTTTTTGTGCACTGTTAACTATATTTTTAAGTCTAGTTCTGAACGATGGTTATAAGATTAATGTTTTCTCCATCCTGCTGCCTCAAATCACCAAATATTAGGACATGTTCTTGACAATAAATTCTGATTCTGAACCTGACAAGATATGAAAGGTATCTTCACAAAAAGTGGAAATAGGTGCATGA
The DNA here is from genome assembly GCF_036971445.1 of Narcine bancroftii. Classification (NCBI taxonomy): domain Eukaryota; kingdom Metazoa; phylum Chordata; class Chondrichthyes; order Torpediniformes; family Narcinidae; genus Narcine; species Narcine bancroftii. The sequence continues at coordinate 145,302 of NW_027211877.1, read as the reverse complement.
GACCAAAAAATATGTAAATAATTACCTTCCCAGCAGGAGGCACACTGCACATCCGGCATCCGGATTGAGGCTCTTTCCACATCCGGCAGGAGGACTATTCCACATCCAGCATCCGGCAGGAGTCCCGTTCCACATCCGGCAGGAGGCCCATTTCACATCCGGCATCCGGATGGAGGCCCATTCCACATCCGGCAGGAGGACTATACCACATCCGGCATCTGGCAGGAGGCCCAATCCACATCCGGCTGGTGGCCCCTTTCATATCCGGTACCCGGCAGGAGGCCCATTGCTTTAAAGGCATGAGGCTCTCTTTTAAAATATTTCAGTGGCCTTTACAGAAACAGGAAACAAACAGAAGCCATTAATCAATGGTAATACATAAAAAGGAATATTCAGATAAAATACAAATTATAAAAATAAATTGATCATGTCTAACCATTATATCATAACAAACAGAAATAAAGTGATAAACATTTAAACAATTAAAACATATGTCTAATAGAACATGATTTAAGGAGTATACTATACTCAAAATTCCTTCCCCTTCCCTTCTGAAGTTCTTTAGTGAGTACATAAAATTTCACTACCATTAAAAAACACAAACATATAAAGCAAGGTCCCAGTGATTAAATGTTACAAAAACTTTGAATTAAAGTGCCCATGGACATAGAATGTTTAAATGTGAATCTGTGGAAGAACATCTGATTATTCAAAGTTAGGCCTGCCACCATATCACAGAGTAATTGAGTGTTTTTACGGGCAACAGCATCTTTTCAACTCATCAATATTAAACGTCGAGCAACAAGGGAGGCAAAAGAGACTGCATGTGGTTAATTCATAGTTCAATTCATTCAGGTAGTCTCTGTTGATTCAAAAGGAGCAATATTAGATTAGTTATCAACTTCAGGACGTCCTTCAATACCATTGTTCCCTCAGTGCTGGTCAAAAAGCAACTAACTTTATCCCTCTGTACCTCACTCTGCAATTGGATCTTTGACATTCTCATTGGAAGACCACAGTCAGGACGAATTGGAAACAAGGTCTCTTCCCCACTGATCATCAACACAGGCGCAGTCCAAGGATGTGTCCTTAGCCCCCTGCACTACTCTCTGCAAACCCATGACAGTGTGTGGTGAGCCATAATTCCATTGCTATCGACATGTTGGCTGATGACACCAGAATGGTCAACAAACAATAAATGGCAATGATGAAGCGAAGAAGGAAGGACATAGATCAGCTGGTTGAATGCTAACAAATCAAACCATTCACTCAATGTCAACAATACAATGGATAAGATTTTGGATTCAGCAGGAAGTCAAAAGAACACGACCCAGTCTTCATGGAGGTGTCAGGAGTGCAGATGTTCGCGAACGTTAAATTCCTAAGCATTAAAACTCTGAGGATCTGTCATGGAGGCTCCATGGTGATGCTTTCACAAAAAAGCCTCACCATTGGCTATACTGTGAGATGTACCTGAGGAGATTCATTATCGCAATGAAGACACACCTTAACCTCCACAGGTGTACTATGCAGATCATTCTGGTAGGATGCATCACTGCCTGGTCTGGAGGTGCCATGTCTCAGGAAAATGATAATTTCGAGAGGGTGTTTAACTCTCCCTGTAACATCACAGGCATCAGAATTCACTCCAGTTAGAACCTATACATGACATGCTGTCTTAAAATAAAAGTCTCTATCATGTAAAACCTCCACCACACCAGACAATAACTTCCTCACTCTACTATCATTGGATAAGGTACTGGAGCCTGAGGAATAGAGGTGAATGCCACAATGACAGTTTCTTCCCTGATGCCACCAGTTCCTGTATAATCAATGAGCCAAAGACACAGCCTTGCTTTTTTGTGCACTGTTAACTATATTTTTAAGTCTAGTTCTGAACGATGGTTATAAGATTAATGTTTTCTCCATCCTGCTGCCTCAAATCACCAAATATTAGGACATATTCTTGACAATAAATTCTGATTCTGAACCTGACAAGATATGAAAGGTATCTTCACAAAAAGTGGAAATAGGTGCATGAGACCAAAAAATATGTAAATAATTACCTTCCCAGCAGGAGGCACACTGCACATCCGGCATCCGGATTGAGGCTCTTTCCACATCCGGCAGGAGGACTATTCCACATCCAGCATCCGGCAGGAGTCCCGTTCCACATCCGGCAGGAGGCCCATTTCACATCCGGCATCCAGATGGAGGCCCATTCCACATCCGGCAGGAGGACTATACCACATCCGGCATCTGGCAGGAGGCCCAATCCACATCCGGCTGGTGGCCCCTTTCATATCCGGTACCCGGCAGGAGGCCCATTGCTTTAAAGGCATGAGGCTCTCTTTTAAAATATTTCAGTGGCCTTTACAGAAACAGGAAACAAACAGAAGCCATTAATCAATGGTAATACATAAAAAGGAATATTCAGATAAAATACAAATTATAAAAATAAATTGATCATGTCTAACCATTATATCATAACAAACAGAAATAAAGTGATAAACATTTAAACAATTAAAACATATGTCTAATAGAACATGATTTAAGGAGTATACTATACTCAAAATTCCTTCCCCTTCCCTTCTGAAGTTCTTCAGTGAGTACATAAAATTTCACTACCATTAAAAAACACAAACATATAAAGCAAGGTCCAAGTGATTAAATGTTACAAAAACTTTGAATTAAAGTGCCCATGGACATAGAATGTTTAAATGTGAATCTGTGGAAGAATATCTCATTAATTCAAAGTTAGGCCTGCCACCATATCACAGAGTAAATGTGTGTTTTTACGGGCAACAGCATCTTTCCAACTCATCAATATTACACGTCGAGCAACAAGGGAGGCAAAAGAGACTGCATGTGGTTAATTCATAGTTCAATTCATTTAGGTAGTCTCTGTTGATTCAAAGGGAGCAATATTAGATTAGTTATCAACTTCAGGACGTCCTTCAATACCATTGTTCCCTCAGTGCTGGTCAAAAAGCAACTAACTTTATCCCTCTGTACCTCACTCTGCAATTGGATCTTTGACATTCTCATTGGAAGACCACAGTCAGGACGAATTGGAAACAAGGTCTCTTCCCCACTGATCATCAACACAGGCGCATTCCAAGGATGTGTGCTTAGCCCCCTGCTCTACTCTCTGCAAACCCATGACTGTGTGTGGTGAGCCATAATTCCATTGCTATCGACATGTTGGCTGATGACACCAGAATGGTCAGCAAACAATAAATGGCAATGATGAAGCGAAGAAGGAAGGACATAGACCAGCTGGTTGAATGCTAACAAATCAAACCATTCACTCAATGTCAACAAAACAATGGTTAAGATTTTGGATTCAGCAGGATGTCAAAAGAACACGACCCAGTCTTCATGGAGGTGTCAGGAGTGCAGATGTTCGCGAACGTCAAATTCCTAAGCATTAAAACTCTGAGGATCTGTCATGGAGCCTCCATGGTGATGCTTTCACAAAAAAGCCTCACCATTGGCTATACTGTGAGATGTACCTGAGGAGATTCATTATCGCAATGAAGACACACCTTAACCTCCACAGGTGTACTATGCAGATCATTCTGGTAGGTTGCATCACTGCCTGGTCTGGAGGTGCCATGTCTCAGGAAAATGATAATTTCGAAGGGTGTTTAACTCTCCCTGAAACATCACAGGCACCAGAATTCACTCCAGTTAGAACCTATACATGACATGCTGTCTTAAAATAAAAGTCTCTATCATGTAAAACCTCCACCACACCAGACCATAACTTCCTCACTCTACTATCATTGGATAAGGTACTGGAGCCTGAGGAATAGAGGTGAACGCCACAATGACAGTTTCTTCCCTGATGCCACCAGTTCCTGTATAATCAATGAGCCAAAGACACAGCCTTGCTTTTTTGTGCACTGTTAACTATATTTTTAAGTCTAGTTCTGAACGTTGGTTATAAGATTAATGTTTTCTCCATCCTGCTGCCTCAAATCACCAAATATTAGGACATGTTCTTGACAATAAATCCTGATTCTAAACCTGACAAGATATGAAAGGTATCTTCACAAAAAGTGGAAATAGGTGCATGAGACCAAAAAATATGTAAATAATTACCTTCCCAGCAGGAGGCACACTGCACATCCGGCATCCGGATTGAGGCTCTTTCCACATCCGGCAGGAGGACTATTCCACATCCAGCATCCGGCAGGAGTCCCGTTCCACATCCGGCAGGAGGCCCATTTCACATCCGGCATCCGGATGGAGGCCCATTCCACATCCGGCAGGAGGACTATACCACATCCGGCATCTGGCAGGAGGCCCAATCCACATCCGGCTGGTGGCCCCTTTCATATCCGGTACCCGGCAGGAGGCCCATTGCTTCAAAGGCATGAGGCTCTCTTTTAAAATATTTTCAGTGGCCTTTACAGAAACAGGAAACAAACAGAAGCCATTAATCAATGGTAATACATAAAAAGGAATATTCAGATAAAATACAAATTATAAAAATAAATTGATCATGTCTAACCATTATATCATAACAAACAGAAATAAAGTGATAAACATTTAAACAATTAAAACATATGTCTAATAGAACATGATTTAAGGAGTATACTATACTCAAAATTCCTTCCCCTTCCCTTCTGAAGTTCTTTAGTGAGTACATAAAATTTCACTACCATTAAAAAACACAAACATATAAAGCAAGGTCCAAGTGATTAAATGTTACAAAAACTTTAATTAAAGTGCCCATGGACATAGAATGTTTAAATGTGAATCTGTGGAAGAACATCTGATTATTCAAAGTTAGGCCTGCCACCATATCACAGAGTAATTGAGTGTTTTTACGGGCAACAGCATCTTTTCAACTCATCAATATTAAACGTCGAGCAACAAGGGAGGCAAAAGAGACTGCATGTGGTTAATTCATAGTTCAATTCATTTAGGTAGTCTCTGTTGATTCAAAAGTAGCAATATTAGATTAGTTATCAACTTCAGGACGTCCTTCAATACCATTGTTCCCTCAGTGCTGGTCAAAAAGCAACTAACTTTATCCCTCTGTACCTCACTCTGCAATTGGATCTTTGACATTCTCATTGGAAGACCACAGTCAGCACGAATTGGAAACAAGGTCTCTTCCCCACTGATCATCAACACAGGCGCAGTCCAAGGATGTGTGCTTAGCCCCCTGCTCTACTCTCTGCAAACCCATGACTGTGTGTGGTGAGCCATAATTCCATTGCTATCGACATGTTGGCTGATGACACCAGAATGGTCAGCAAACAATAAATGGCAATGATGAAGCGAAGAAGGAAGGACATAGACCAGCTGGTTGAATGCTAACAAATCAAACCATTCACTCAATGTCAACAAAACAATGGTTAAGATTTTGGATTCAGCAGGATGTCAAAAGAACACGACCCAGTCTTCATGGAGGTGTCAGGAGTGCAGATGTTCGCGAACGTCAAATTCCTAAGCATTAAAACTCTGAGGATCTGTCATGGAGCCTCCATGGTGATGCTTTCACAAAAAAGCCTCACCATTGGCTATACTGTGAGATGTACCTGAGGAGATTCATTATCGCAATGAAGACACACCTTAACCTCCACAGGTGTACTATGCAGATCATTCTGGTAGGTTGCATCACTGCCTGGTCTGGAGGTGCCATGTCTCAGGAAAATGATAATTTCGAAGGGTGTTTAACTCTCCCTGTAACATCACAGGCACCAGAATTCACTCCAGTTAGAACCTATACATGACATGCTGTCTTAAAATAAAAGTCTCTATCATGTAAAACCTCCACCACACCAGACGATAACTTCCTCACTCTACTATCATTGGATAAGGTACTGGAGCCTGAGGAATAGAGGTGAACGCCACAATGACAGTTTCTTCCCTGATGCCACCAGTTCCTGTATAATCAATGAGCCAAAGACACAGCCTTGCTTTTTTGTGCACTGTTAACTATATTTTTAAGTCTAGTTCTGAACGATGGTTATAAGATTAATGTTTTCTCCATCCTGCTGCCTCAAATCACCAAATATTAGGACATGTTCTTGACAATAAATCCTGATTCTGAACCTGACCAGGTATGAAAGGTATCTTCACAAAAAGTTGAAATAGCTGCATGTGGACAAAAGATATGTTAACAATTACCTTCCCAGCAGGAGGCACATTGCACATCCGGCATCCGGATTGAGGCTCTTTCCACATCCGGCAGGAGGACTATTCCACATCCAGCATCCGGCAGGAGTCCCGTTCCACATCCGGCAGGGGGCACAATTCACATCCGGGCACCAGAGGCCCATTCCACATCCAGCAGGAGGACAATTCCACATTCGGCAGGAGGTCCATTCCACATACGGCAGGAGGACTATTCCACATCCTGATTCCGGCAGGAGGCCTATTCCACATCCGGCAGGGTGCCCATTTCACATTGTCTCATAAACCTTCAGACCAGATAAGTTGAAACACTTGGAAATCACTTCAGTCAAACAAGCAGAAGGTCCTGTAGTGATGCTCTTCTTATCATGGGAGATCCACAATATCAGTGGCAATGAAGAAGGGTCAATTCACTGTCTCTTTGCCAAAAGAGGGCAGTTCTACTGTATCCATTTCTACAAGCTACTTTGTGTAGCCTTTGCCTGGGTTTGTAAAATTATTGTAGAAGAAAAACAAGTTCCAAAATTTCCATGCAAGAGTTGAAAATCAGTCACATGAAGAAACAAATCTTTGAAAACAACTTGACAAGAAATTTGTGAGTTTTGTGGTCTGATGCCTCACGCTTTCTCCATAATTGATTTTGAACAGCAGCAAAGACTAAGTTCAACACAAAAGCTTTCTGAGACTGAACTTTAAAATCATCTCTTCAGAATTAAGCTTAAACTATAATGGGCACCCCCTCCTCACACACACACACACACACACATTCATTTGCGCATTGTGGGGTTAAGTTACATTTATGTTTAGAGTTAAGGAACAAACGATAAACTATAAATAAAAAAACGATTGTTTGGAAGATATTGTTTTCTTTGTGAATTTCTATTGCTGCTGGTCTCGTATTTAACACATTCCCTGGCTTTCTTCCTGTTAACCATGATTCCCTGACTAATCCTATACATCTCAATCTCTGCCTTAATTACTCCCAATGTCCTCACTTCCACAATTGCCTTTAGCAACAAGCTTCACAGACTCGTGAGCCCCGGACTAATGAAATATTTTGCATCTCTGTTTTAAATTGACACCCTTTAATCCTGAAATTATGCCCTCTTATCCTACAATCCACTGTCATGGGAAACATCCTTGCCACATCTACTCTGGCTCGGCCTTCCAGCATTTGAACTGCCTCAATAAATTTCCCCTCATCCTCTGTACTCTATCAAGAACAGCCGAAAAGCTTAAAACGATTCCTCAAATGCTAACCCTTTGAATCCTGGTATCATTCCAGTAAATCATCTCTTAACCCTCTCGTCTCCTAAATGCAATTCTACGATTAATGAAGTCCAATATACAGTATGCCTTGTTAATCACAGAATCAACCTGAACAGCTTTTTGGAGCCCCCTATGGACTCAAACCACAAGATCCCTGTGATCCTCCACACTGCCAAGAGTCTTACCATTAAAACTAAATTCTGCCATCATATCTGACCTACCAAAATGAACCAGTTCGCATTTCTTTGGATTGAATTCCAACTGCCACTACTCAGCCGGGATTTTGCTTCCAAACGATGTCCTGCTGTAACCTCTGACAGCCCTCCACACTATCCACAACACCCCCAATCACTGTGTCATCTGCAAACTGACTAACCCATCCCTCCACTTCCTCATCCAGGTCATTGATCCAAATCACAATGGTTCCCAGAACAGATCCCTGAGGAACACCACTGGGCACCTACCTCCATGCAGAATAGGACCCGTCCACAACCACTCTCTCCCATCTGTGGTCAAGCTCATTCTGCATCCACAATGCAATGCCCCTTTGGTTGCTTTGCCTCCATACCTTCTCAATAACACTTGCATAGGGAACCTTATCAAACGCCTTGCAGAAATTCATATACCCAACATCTCCTGCTCTTCCTTCATCAATGGGTTCAGTCCCAGCCTCAAAGAAATTCAATCAGGCTCGTAAGGCTCAACCTGCCCTGGACAAAGTCACCTTGACTCTTCTTCATCATAGTCGACCTCTCCAAATGTTCATAAATCCTGCCTCTCATCATCTTCTCCATCAATTGACCAACCACTGCTCGATCATTTCCTGGGCTACCTCTACTCACTTTCCTGAATAAAGAATCAACATCCTCCGGAACCTCTCCCGTCCCATCGATGATTCGAAGATCGTTGCCAGAGGTTCAGCGATCTCCTCCCTCACCTCCTACAGTCGCCTGGGATCCATCTCATCTGGTCCCAGCCACTTCTCCAACTTGATGCTTTCCAAAAGCTCCACCACATCCTCTCTCTTTTATCTCCAGGCTCAAGCTTTTCAGTTTGCTGCAGGTCATCACTTCAATTACCAAGATCCTGTTCCATCGTCAAGTCTTCATTAACCCCTCTGCTATTTCCTCACGTTCCCATTGTTACACTTGATAGGTCCTATTCTTTCACGTCTTATCCTCTTGCTCTTCACCCACTTGTAGAATGTCTTGATGATGTCGTGGTCTTACAGTTCAAAAATACACGCCACTTTTGAACAAATCTGCTCCTACACCCCCACTTATCTCCACCACTGTGTCAGCAGGATCAAGGCCTGTCCGACATGTCCTGTGCTGGGAAGGGAGCTGAATCTCATGCTCGGAATCAGAGATTGACAAGAATATGTGTCACAAATTTTGCTGAAACTGAATAACATTAATATTGACTTCTCTGGCTGTCGTTAAGCTCCCCACTTCAATTCTCCCCCATCACCTTCCCCAAGATCTGTCTCTCTCCCCTTTCCCTTTCTCCTTTCCCACAGACATCATCAATGCTCACCTCTCTGTTGGATATGACACCATTACGTGTATGCAATGATTTATACTGAACATTTGGTAGTCATTTCTGTAGTATGTAATGAATAAAGCATTGAGTTAGTTGGCATTGACGATGTGACTGTCATTATTTACAATGGGGGACTCGAACATAACAGGCGACAAGGATTCAAGAACTCACTCAACCATGACACATTTATCATTTCTAACTCCAGAAGACAGTGAGATGACGGCAGCAGTTCCTGCAGCTCCCTGAGACTAATCCAATGAAGATGAAGACACGTGGGAAGCATCTGTAGAAGGTTTTGACCATCATTGTATTGTACAAGATATGACTGAAAATCATCCATCCACTAAAAACGGGCATTGTTTTTAACCCTAATGGGAGGAGGCACCTGAGCTCTTAAGATCGCTGACTAGCTCACACATGCCTTCAACGAAAACATCTGCTGAAATCTGTCAAGTGATCGCTCAGCACCTTAACACCCCACCTCCAGCGATGACAGAAAATCATAAATTTTACCGATGTAATCAACAACACAGAGAGTCTGTCCCCAATTTCATGTAAACTGTCTAGATACAATGCAGTTGGGCAGATCAAAGACGTCAAGAGATCAATTCATAATGGGTTTAGCTGAACAAACGACCCGAGGAAAACAAATTGCAGCACAAAATCTGACACCTGAACTGGCGTTAGACATTACTACTGCCGCCGAGACAGTGGGAAGCAATGCAGATGTCTGTCCGAGAGACTTGGCTATCAATAAATCTTGGCGCCAAGATTCTTCCCGCCAGGAACCTGCCCGTCAAAAATGTTTTTGCTGTGGGAAGACGAATCAAAGTCCCAATATTTGCTACTTTAAAAAGCCAAATGCCACAAATGCAATGTGAAGGGGCACATCAAAGCAAGATGGCCATTGATTAAACTGAGGAAAGATTACCAGCCAGCCTCCTGAAAAGTACATTTTAACCAAGAGACGGGAAAAGCCAGACACTGAAATCCGGATACCAATGAATCAGAAGTGGAACCAAACCAAAGTGAACATGTGATCCAAGTAATCCCCATCCATGGGCCACAAAGAGCCAAATTTTTACATCCACGTCCACATGAACAGCAAACTGATATGGATGGAACTCAATACAGGAGGAGCGGTTTCCCTCAGGCCCAGAACAATGAAGGAGGGCCAGCTACCACACACAGATGCTCCATCTTAAAAACAGTTATGGGGGAGGAAATACAAGTTCTTGCCAAGTGCAATGTACACGTTAAGTACAAGGATCAATCGAATCAGTTGCCCCTCTATATCACCGAGACGCCAGAATTGCTCGGTCCCCATGGTTAACAACTTTCAGCTGGATTGGCAAGAAATAGGGAACATAATCAGTCAAAAGAACAAAGAAAAGTGGGATGAACACCTGCTGCAAACCACACATCTCAAACTGGCTCCAATTTTAAAATGTGATGGTAAGGAGATCAAAGCAATCCTGGTGTCTCACCAAGGTTTAGATAATTAAAATAACAAAACATCACTCCTGTCCAGGTGAACGCAAGACTATGGAGCAGTAATAGTCTATTCAGCCCCACTACCTGGCCTTCCCCCCTTGATGCTCTGACTAATCAAGAATCTCTGCCGATGACCTGGCTCCATAACTGCCTGTGGCAACAAATTCCACAGATTCACCACCCTCTGGCTACAGAAATTCCTCCACATTTTTGCTCTAAGTGGAATTCCTTCAATCCTGAAGTTGTTCCTTCTCTTCAACTCTTCCATCATAGGAAACAACTGTTCTACATCCACTCTGACCATGCCTGTCAACATTCAAAATGTTTCAATGATGACCTCCCCCCCACACATTCTCCTAAATTCTAACGAGTCCAGGCCGAGAGCCAGCAAACATTCCTCATGCCATGTATCCCGCACACTTGCAGCACCAGGCTGTTAGTTTTCCCACAGCTTCCAAGTCCTGCATCATTCCTGCTTGGAAATATATTGCTGGTCCTTCATCATCCCTGGATCTTAATCCTGGAAGACCCCCCTCCCCCACCCTCCTGCCTAAAAGCAGCTTCACCAGAAAGATGGCTGCACTTCAAGAAGGCAGTTCAGCCCCACACTCCCCAAAGCTGAGTAGTAAATACTTGCTTTCAGATTAGATTAGATTAGATACGATTTATTGTCATGTCATCAAACAGAAATGTAATATTACACATCATCAACAATATTACAGCAGCTATCATCAAGGATCCACACCACACAGCACATGTTCTGTTCTCGCTGGATAGGGTGTAGGGGCCACAAGACTCACACCACTAGGTTCAGGAACAGCCGCTCTCCCTCCACCATCAGACTCTTCAACAACAAACTCAATCAGGGCTTCATTTAAGGACTTTACTTTGCCACTTTATTGATTTTTCCTACTTCTCTTTATTGCACAGTTTGTTTCCATTTCTTTATTTGTTTCCGCAGTGTCCAGTTTTTTCTTGCAATTCCAAGAAGTGGTCATTTGGCCTGGCCCACAAGATAACAAATCTCAGGGTTGTATGTGCGATCATTCATGTACCTTGACTATAAATCTGAATCTGAAATCATTGCCCTCAGTCTGACAATAATGCAGACAAAGATTCACTCTGAGCCTGAACATTGACTGGCTCCCCTTACAGTCAGGCAAAGGGAGGTCAAAGAGAGTCCCTTCACAGTCATTGGGTGACCGTGGATTTGTCTCCGATGCTCCCGCAGCCTCTGCCAGACTCCTGTTCAGTTCAAATTGTGGCCCGTTCCAAACCTACAGCACAGTGAGGAAGTCTTCAAAGCCCAAGGCATACAAAACGTGGATGTTAAACTGATTGGAATCCAGCATCTCAACAGCAACTCATTTGTACATGAGAAATGACATCTATTCGAGTTGACTTGTTCATGTGAAGTCTTGTTTGACGTCTATCATTTCCATTTCTTAAGAAAGTGCATCCAGAAATGTGAAAAGCTGAGACATGAAACAATGTACCTCAACCAAGTTTAAAGGGATGTCCATCAAATTTGTATTCAAGAATATGTCTTAAATATTTTACCTCCCCATGGTAAAATTCCAATGAGATTCTTGTATTAGCCAGGTGACACTGTCCACCTGACATTAATACTACTTATTCCCGCTGGTGTGACTCGAATTAAAGCCGTGTCTTGTACTTTGTGGTTGTGCTGGGATTTTTGAACCTCACAGGAGGCACAATGATACAAGGGTAGTTCTATTGCGTCTCTTTCTTCATGGGACTTCGTGTAACCCTTGCTTGGGTTTTTTAAATCATTGGGGAAGAAAAACGTCCTGAAATTTCCATGCAAGAGTGGAAAATCAGTCATATGAAGAAACAATTCTTTGGAAGCAACTTGACAAGAAATTTGTGAGTTTTGAGGTCTGATGCCTCACGCTTCCTCCATAATTGCTTTTGAACAGCAGTAAAGACTATTTTCAACACAAAAATTTCTGAGACTGAACATTAAAATCATCTCTTCAGAATTAAGCTTATAATTTAATAGTTTGGGTTTTTCCCCATGCGCGCATGCACACACATTTGCACATCATGTGGATAAGTTAGATTTAAGTTTCAAATGAAGTAAGAGATTATTAATAAATAAATGATTGTTGTGAAGATACCCTTGCCTTTGTGAATTTCTATTGCTGCTGGTCGAATATTGAACACATTCCCTGGCTTCTTCCCTTAAACCAAGATTCCCAGACTAATACAAAGCATAGCAATCTCTGCCTTAAATACTCCCAAAGACCTCGCTTCCACAGCCGCCTGTGGGATCAAGCTCCACAGATCATGAACCTCTGGCTAAAGAAATTTTTCTGAATCTCTCTTTTAAATTGGCATCTTTTCTCCAGAAATTATACCCTCGTCCTAAAATCCAGGCCATGGGAAACATCCTTTCCCCATTTACTCTGGCCAGGCCTTTAGCATTTGAACTGCCTCAATATGTTTCCCCTCATCCTACGTAATCCAGCTGAAAACCATTCCTCATAATGTTAACCCTTTCAATCCTGGTCACATTCCAGTAAATCTTCTCTCAACCCTCTCCGAAGCCAGCACTTTGTTTCTCAAATAAGGCACCAAAACTGTCCCCAATACTCCAAGAGAGGCCTTACCTGAGCTTGATGGAGTCTCAACATCACACCCCTGCTCTTGCCTGCTGTCTCTCTGGAAATGAATCCCAACATCGCATTCACCCTGTTTATAACAGAATGGAATGTTCTAGAACTCATCAGGATGACCAATGGCCTTCATCGCAATCCGTCAATAATGGTGATTTCAGGTGGGATTGTGATGAATAAATTAGAACTTCCCTGGACATTCCATGTTGTCTTTTGAATGTCCCTCTTGTTCCAGCCTCCATCACCACCCTTGGCAATGCATTCCAGGCACCCACCACACTCTGTGGAAAATAACATCTGGCCTCTGTTATCACCACTAAACTTTCCTCTGAATCTACATTTTCATAAAATTGAATTATTCCCAATCAACTCACATGATCCTATATATGACAATATACCATTTAAGATTGTTTATTTATAATTTTTTTATTTTTCACACCATAAACCACATTGACCAAGATACATACATTTTCCTTTTCAAATATATAGTGTCATTTTCTACCCCACCCCTCCCTCCTCCCATCCCACCCTCCCTACCTCCCCCCCACAATTCATTTAAAGTACAGAATCTAAGTAAGATACATTAAACCAGTCAAACAATGTTGTCATTCAATAAAAATAAACAAGAAATTCCACTGAGTCAATTCTTTTCATTTCCTTCTCCTTTCGTTAATTTAGGTGGTAGATGTCCCTGGTAGGTTTTCTCTATTATGTTTCATGTATGGCTCCCATATTTGTTCCAATATTTCAATATTATTTCTTGATTATATGTTATTTTTTCTAATGGAATACATTTATTCATTTCTATATACCATTGTTGTATTCTCAAATTATCTTCTAATTTCCAGGTTGACATAATACATTTTTTTGCTACGGCTAGAGCTATCTTAACAAATCTTTTTTGTGCATCCTCCAAATCAATTCCAAATTCTTTGTTTTTTATGTTACTTAGGAGGAAGATCTCTGGGTTTGTTGGTATATTGTTTTCTGTAATTTTATTTAATATCTGGTTTAGATCTTCCCCAAATTTTTCAACTTTCTCACATGTCCAGATTGCATGAATTGTTGTTCCCATTTCTTTTTAACAACGAAAACATCTGTCAGATACTGTTGGGTCCCATTTATTTAACTTTTGAGGTGTAATGTGTATCCAGTGTAATGTGTATCCAGTTATATTGTATCATACGTAACCTCGTGTTTATTGTATTTCTCATAGTTACAGAGCATAAATTCTCCCATGTTTCCTTCTTTATCTTTATGTTTAAATCTTGTTCCCATTTTTGTTTAGTTTTACCATTTGTTTCCTCATTCTCCTTTTCTTGCAGTTTAATATACATATTTGTTATACATTTTTTGATTATCATTGTATCTGTAATCACATATTCAAAATTACTTCCCTCTGGTAACCTCAGACTGCTTCCCAATTTGTCCTTCAAGTAGGATCTCAGTTGGTAGTATGCCAACACTGTATCTTGAGTTATGTAATATTTATCCTTCATTTGTTCAAAGGATAGTAATTTATTTCCTGAAAAACAATTTTCTAATCTTTTGATTCCTTTTTTCTCCCATTCTTTCAAGGAAAGGTTATCTATTGTAAAAGGGATTAACTGATTTTGCATCAGTATTAGTTTTGGTAATTGGAAATTTGTTTTATTCCTTTCTACATGAATCTTCTTCCAAATATTGAGCAGATGATGTAATACTGGAGAACTCCTACATTGTACCAATTTTTCATCCCATTTATATATGTTCAGGTATCTTCTCCCCTATTTTATCTAGTTCTAATCTAGTCCAATCTGGCTTTTCCCTTGTTTGATAAAAATCTGATAGGTATCTTAATTGTTCGGCTCTATAATAATATTTAAAGTTGGGCAGTTGTAAGCCTCCTTGTTTATACCATTCTGTTAATTTATCTAGTACTATCCTCGGTTTCCCACCTTTCCATAAAAATTTCCTTATTATTTTCTTTAACTCCTTGAAGAATTTCTCTGTCAAGTATATTGGCAATGCCTGAAATAGGTATTGTATCCTTGGGAAAATGTTCATTTTAATACAGTTTATCCTTCCTATTAGTGTTAGTGGTAAATCTTTCCAATGCTCTAAATCGTTCTGTAATTTTTTCATTAGTGGATAATAATTGAGTTTATATAGATGGCCGAGGTTTTTATTTATTTGTATACCTAGGTATCTTATTGCTTGCATTTGCCATCTGAATGGTGATTCCTTCTTAAATTTTGAGAAATCTGCATTATTGATTGGCATTGCTTCACTTTTATTTGCGTTAATCTTGTAACCCAACACTTCTCCATATTCCTTCAATTTCTTATGTAATTCTTTTATTGACAATTCTGGTTCTGTTAAGTATACTATAACATCATCTGCAAATAAACTGATTTTATATTCCTTGTCTTTTATTTTTATCCCTTTTATTTTATTTTCTGTTCTTATCAATTCTGCTAGTAGTTCTACAGCTAACGCGAACAATAAGGGTGATAGTGGGCATCTCTGCCTTGTTGATCTGCTTAAATTAAATTACTTTGATATATATCCATTTACTGTCACTTTCGCCAATGGACCCTTATATAATGCTTTAATCCAATTAATATATTTCTCTGGTAAACTGAATTTTTGTAATATTTTGAATAAATAATTTTATTCTACTCTGTCAAAGGCCTTCTCTGCGTCTAAAGCAACCGCTACTGTTGGAGTTTTATTTCTTTCGACTGCATGAATTAAGTTAATAAATTTACAAATATTGTCTGTTGTTCGTCTTTTTTTAATAAATCCAGTTTGGTCTAGATTTACCATTTTAGGTACATAATCGGCTAATCTGTTTGCTAATAGTTTAGCTATTATCTTATAATCTGTGTTAAGTAATGATATTGGTCTATATGATGCTGGTGCGAGTGGATCTTTCCCTATCTTTGGTATTACTGTATTTATTGCTGTTTTGCATGAATCTGGTAAGCTTTGTGTTTTGTCAATCTGGTTGATTACTTCCAGGAGGGGAGGAATTAATAAATCTTTAAATGTTTTATAGAATTTTATTGGGAATCCGTCCTCTCCTGGTGTTTTATTATTTGGTAGTTTTTTTTATTATCTCTTGTATTTCTACTATTTTAAATGGTTCTGTTAATTTATTTTTTTCCTCTATTTGTAATTTTGGTAGTTCAATTTTAGTTAAAAATTCATCTATTTTCCCTCTTTCCCTTCATTTTCAGTTTGGTATAATTGTTCATAGAATTCTCTGAAGTTTTCATTAATCTCCGTTGGATTTTATGTGATTTGTTTGTCTTTTTTCCTTGATGCCAATACCATTCTCTTAGTTTGTTCTGTCTTAAGCTGCCATGCTAGAATTTTGTGCGTTGTTTCTCCTAGTTCATAATATTTCTGTTTTGTCTTCTTATGTTCTTCTCCATCTTATATGTTTGTAGTGTTTCATATTTTATTTTTTTTATCTGCCAATTCTTTTCTTTTAGTTGTGTCTTCCTTCATTGTTAATTCTTTTTCTATATTTACTATTTCTCTTTCCAACTGCTCTGTTTCCTGATTGTAGTCCTTCTTCATCTTGGTTACATAACTTATTATTTGCCCTCTGATGAACGCTTTCCTTGCGTCCCATAGTATAAACTTATCTTTCACTGATTCCGTATTTATTTCAAAGTACATTTTAATTTGTCTTTCAATGAATTCTCTAAAATCCTGCCTTTTAAGTAGCATGGAGTTTAATCTCCATCTATACATTCTTGGATATTGTCAATATCAAAGGTGAATGGTCCGATAATATTCTAGCTTTATATTCTGTTTTTCTTACTCTGTCTTCCATACGAGCTGAGTATGTTTTATGTCTACCCGAATAATATGAATATTCCTTTTCCTTTGGGTGTTGTTTCCTCCATATATCCAATAGTTGAATTTCTTGCATCGATTTAATTATAAATTTGGTTACTTTGTTCTTTCTGTTAATTTTTTTCCCAGTTTTATCCATATTTGAATCCAAATTAAAGTTGAAATCCCCTCCTATTAATATGTTTCCTTGCGTGTCTGCTATCTTCAAAAAAATATCTTGCATAAATTTTTGATCTTCTTCGTTAGGTGAATATACATTGAGTAAATTCCAAAACTCCGAGTATATCTGACATTTTATCATTACATATCTCCCTGCTGGATCTATTATTTCCTCTTCTATTAAAATTGGTACATTTTTACTGATTAATATAGCTACTCCTCTAGCTTTTGAATTATATGACGCTGATGTTACATGTCCTACCCAATCTCTCATTAATTTCTTATGCTCCATTTCAGTTAAATGTGTTTCTTGCACGAATGCTATATCAATTTTTTCTTTTTTCAGTAAATTTAGCAGTTTCTTCCTTTTGATTTGGTTATGTATTCCGTTAATATTTAAAGTCATATAGTTCAACGTAGCCATTTCATACTTTGTTTATCTTCCCTTTCCGTTTCCTCATCATCACCTTTCCTTCTTATCCATTTCTGCTTTCTTGTTTTGAACACTTTATAAGACAACATTTCTAAAACATCAAACATTTCCCTTATTCTCCTATCTAAAATTTCTTTAACCCCTCTATCACCTCCCCTTCCTGAGTTGCCCTTTATCCCTTTTTGGGCAACCACATCTCCCCTCTCCATTTGGATTTGCGAATTCACTCGCAAGCATCAACTGATTTCGCAATGACTGTAACTCCTCCCCACCCAGCCCCCCCGGAAAAGTTTTCAATTTTCATATATAACAAAGGTCACTATTTTAATTCCCTCCTTATTTCCTCTGTTCCCTTTCATTCCCTTATTAATTCTTATCTATACTCTATATATTTTCCTCTAAATACGGATACACTCATGGACACACATATATACATACACATCTATATATATATATATATATATATATATATATATTACCCATATACACACATACATATAGTTCGTGGTCATTTTTACTCTTATTACATGTCTTCATCTCTCTGCTTGTTTTGTAGTTGTTCTGCAAATTTTCGTGCTTCCTCCGGATCCAAGAATAGTCTGTTTTGTTGCCCTGGAATAACTATTTTAAGTACCGCTGGGTACTTTAACAAATTTATATCCTTTTTTCCATAAGATCGTTTTTGCTGTATTGAACTCCTTCCTCTTCTTCAGGAGTTCAAAACTTATGTCTGGATAGAAAAAAAAAATTTGACCTTTATATTCCAGTGGCTTTTTGTCTGCTCTTATTTTCTTCATTGCTTTCTCCAATATATTTTCTCTTGTTGTATATCTTAAGAATTTTACTAAAATGGATCTTGGTTTTTGTTGTGGTTGTGGTTTCGGGGCTAGTGTTCTATGTGCCCTCTCTATTTCCATTTCTTCCTGTAATTCTGGTCTTCCTAGGACCCTGGGGATCCAATCTTTTATAAATTCTCTCATATTCTTGCCTTCTTAATCTTCCTTAAGGCCCACTATCTTTATATTATTTCTTCTATTATAGTTTTCCATTATATCTATCTTCTGAGCTAACAGCTCAAGTGACTCTAACTTTTTTATTAGATTCTTCTAATTTATCTTTTAAGTCCTCTACTTCCATTTCTACGATTATTTCTCGTTCTTCCACATTATCCACTCTTTTTCCTATCTCTGATATGACCATCTCTATTTTATTCATTTTTTCTTCTGCACTCTTAATTCTTCTTTTTATTTCATTAAATTCTTGTAATTGACATTTTTTTACTGATTCCATATATTCTTTAATAAAAATGTATCCATTGTCCTGCCTTTCCCTTCTTCTTCCATTTCTCTATGTTCTTCTTCTTCTTCCTCTGGGTTGGCCATCTGTTGTTTCCTTGTTTTCTTTTTACCCTCTTCTTTCTTGTTCTTGTTGT
This sequence comes from Narcine bancroftii, assembly GCF_036971445.1. Lineage (NCBI taxonomy): Eukaryota > Metazoa > Chordata > Chondrichthyes > Torpediniformes > Narcinidae > Narcine > Narcine bancroftii. The sequence continues at coordinate 126,332 of NW_027211877.1, read as the reverse complement.
TTTCTGTGTTCTCTTCCTGTTGCTGTGTTGCAGCTGTCACTCTCAGCTGTGGACATCGACTCCTCAGCTGTTCCCCCCTCCCGTCAGTGTGTTTTTTTTCATGCGCATACGCGGTTGCGCACTTTTACTCGGCTCCGCGAGCCATTTTTGTAGTCCTGAGCTTGGGACTTCCACCGACCTTAGGGAGCGGGCTTCTCTCTCCGCGGCGGGCCTCCTCGGACAGGTAAGGCCTTCACCTTCTTCTTCCGACGTTCTTTCTTCTTCTCTTCTTCCCGTTGCTTTCGACTTTTCTCTCTTCGCTGCCATTTTCTTCTCACCTTTACTTTTACTTTGTTTTAATTTTTATTCTTGTACCTTTGTGTTTTGTGTGTTTTTTTTTCAACTTTTCCAGAGATGGCTGGAATTCTCTGACCGGCCACTACTCCATCACGTGACTCCTCCACCATTTAAGATTGTTAAAGAGCATTTTATTTATTTAGGTGTTAAAATCACCAGGAATTTTAAAGATTTGGTTAAATTAAATTTTGCTCCTTTATTTGTTTTTGTGAAGCAATCTTTTACTAGATGGGCCCTGTTGACTTTGTCTTTGGTTGGCCGTATTAATGCTGTTAAAATGATAACATTATTTAAAGTTTGAAATCTATTTCAAGCTGTCCAAATTTTAATTCCGAAATCTTAATTTGATGATATTGATTTGAAGATTTAATCTTTGATGCACCATCAATAATCGCATAAGACTGAAGTGAAACTGATGGGCTTTTATTAACTATAGACTGGAACAGCCGTCACCCTCATTGACTGATCGAGACAGAGTGGATTGGGGAGCAAACAAAGAATTATGGGTAGGATCGGTCTTGGGAGGCATTTCCTGTCAGCAGCACCCAATCACAGCACGACATCGGTTTACCACACCATTATATTTGGAATGGTGAAGGCATCAGATTGGGCTTCACTTCCAGAAACCTAAGAAGGATGGTGGTCTGATTTTACTATTGGGCACTTAATATTTCTTGTCTGATTTTTTTTGGATTTATTACTTGGATAAATTTGAGCGTCCACACTGGGTAGATTTGGAATTGAAATCTGTGTAGAATGATTCCTTCACTTCTTTGTAGGGTCAGCATGACCTTTTAGATGACCTCAGATCAGTAAGTAGATTTCCAAACCCGTGTCCTATTGTTGCAACCACTTCAACCCAGAGATAAAGCCTCTGACTATCCAACAATCAATGCCTCTCATTATCTTAAACACCTCTATCAGGCGCCTCTCATCCTCCGTCAGTCCAAGGAGAAAAGGCTGAGTTCACTCACCTGCTTTCACAAGGCACGTTCCCTAAACCAGGCAACATCCTTGTAAACCTACTCTGCACCACATCCTTCCAGTAGTGAGGTGACCAGAATTGAGCACAGTACTCCAACTGGAGTCTGACCACGGTCCTATAGACAAAGGACCACCCTTGGCAATGCATTCCAGGCACCCACCACACTCTGTGGAAAATAACATTTGGCCTTTCTCATCTCCACTTAACTTACCTCCACTTGCCTTCAACAGGTGCCCTCTGATTTTTGCTGTTGCTGCCCCAGGGAAGAGGTGTTGGTTCTCCATCCTATCTAAGCCCATCGTCATCTTATGTACTTCTATTAAGTCTCCTCTCTTCCTTCGAGAGGTTCTGTGGTGAGGAGCCAGGAGATGAGTGATCAGCCGTTGTTCTTGGTACAGAGTAACAAGATGGTCAGCGAGGCAAGAGAAAAGTGGGGAATGTCTGGAATGAATCATTCAGGAAGTGATAGCAGGCCATCTAACGTGATGGTGGGATGAGACAGAGGCGATGGAAATGGTGTTGGATTCAGCTATCCAGTTCTTTTGAGGATGTCATTGTCAGATTAGATGAGTGGGAGCCAGATTGGGTGTTGATCCATTTTAAGGCATTTGGAAAGGTGCTTCACGAGAGACGATGAAACAAAATAGGAGAATGGGTGATTGTGATTGAGGACTATATACTGACATGGAGTGTGGGTTAGTTCATGGACAGAATATGGACAGTATGGCTGTTCACCAGTCTTTTGCAAACTGGTGAAGGGCAGCTGGTATCATCCCAACTGTTCATAATTCATGTCAGTGATGTGGTAAAGAGGTCCAAATGGAGGGAGGTAGCATTCGAACCTTTGATGACATGGTGGGAGACAGGGTGGTTGGGAGAGATGTGGCCAATGCTGTGCCACAGGAATCAGTGTTGGTCACTGAGGCATGGCTTTAAGATGGGAATGAACATTTGCAGTGCCTGAGGAACAATTTGTTACTGAGAGGGCGATCCATATCTGGAACAAGCTGCTAGAGGAAATTGTGGGGGCAAGTACAATTATGATTTTAATAGATATTTAGACAGATATATGGATGGGAAGAGCTTGGAAGAATCTGGGCCAAATGCAGGAAATGGGACAAGCCCTTAATCCTAAGTTGGTCGAGGGGAACAAATTAGATGGAAGGACCTGTTCCATGCCGTAGTTCGCCAGGATTAAGTCAAGTCCAGTTTTTTGGCATCTGACTGTACAAGCACAAGCTGACGAAACGGCATTCTCTGGTCCTCGGTGCAAACATTCTGACACAAAACCAGACATATCACACATAAAAACAAACGATACATATGGAGAAGTATTTTTCTCTGAAGGAAATACTATTTTGTCCAAATTAGAGCCTTGGATGTTAGTGTGAGCAGATCCTTTGGTCATTCACCATTCTCACCACCTGTGGGAAGGAACTGTTCCTCAGCCTTTTATGACCATATAACAATTACAGGATGAAAACAGGCCACATGGGCCATTCTAGGCCGCACTGATTTAAGTGAACTCCACTAGTTCCACCTACCTGCTCACTGCCAAAAACCCTCACATCCATGTACTCATCCAACCTCCTGTTAAATGACAAAATTGACCCTACTGTAACGACCTCTTCCGAAAGGTCATCCCACTCAGCCACCACTCTCTGAGTGAAGAAGCTTCTTCTTGTGTTACTTCTAACATTTTGCCATCTAACCCTTAACTTATGACCCCTCGTTCCAATCTCTCTTACCCTCAAGGAGAAGAGACTATCTGAAATAGGTATATGACAAAGTAATGTTATCATTTTAACAGCATTAATACGGCCAACCAAAGACAGTCAACAGGGCCCATCTAGTAAAAGATTGCTTCACAAAAACAAATAAAGGAGCAAAATTTAATTTAACCAAATCTTTAAAATTTCTGGTGATTTTAACACCTAAATAAATAAAATGCTCTTTAACAATCTTAAATGGTGGAGGAGTCACGTGATGGAGTAGTGGGCGGTCAGGGAATTCCAGCCCTCTCCGGAAAAGTTAAAAAAAAACACACAAAACACAAAGGTACAAGATTAAAACTTACAATAAAGTAAAAATAAAGGTGAGAAGAAAATGGCAGCGAAGAGAGAAAAGTCGAAAACAACGGGAAGAAAAGAGGAAGAAAGAATGTCGGAAGAAGAAGGTGAAGGCCTTACCTGTCCGAGGAGGCCCGCCGCAGAGAGAGAGACCCACTCCCTCAGGTCAGTGGAGGTCGGGACTACAAAAATGGCTTGCAGAGCCGAGTAAAAGTGCGCAACCCCGCATGTGCGAGGAGTCGCGCATACGCAATGCGCATGAAAAAAAACACACTGACGGGAGGGGGGACCAGCTGCGGAGTCGATCTCCACAGCTGAGAGAGACACCTGCAACACAGCAACAGGTGCAGAACACAGACAATAACGACAACAAGAAAGAAGAGGGTAAAAAGAAAACAAGGAAACAACAGATGGTCAACCCAGAGGAAGAAGAAGAAGAAGAAGAGAAAGAAGTGGAAGAAGAAGAGAAAAGCAAGACAATGATGAATCTTTTTTTAAAGAATATATGGAATCAGTGAAAGAATGGCAATTACAAGAATTTGATGAGATAAAAAGAAGAATAAAAATGCAGAAGAAAGAATGAATAAAATGGAAGTGGCCATATCAGAATTGGCAAAAAGAGTGGAAAATATGGAAAAATGTGAAACATTTGTAGACATGGAAGTAAAAGACTTAAAAGAGAAATTAGAAGAATCTAATAAAAAGCTAAAGAAGCACAGGAGCTGTTAGCTCAGAAGATAGATATGATGGAAACTATAATAGAAGAAATAATATAAAGATAGTGGGCCTTAAGGAAGATGAAGAAGGCAAGAATATGAGAGAATTTATAAAAGATTGGATCCCCAGGGTCCTAGGACGACCAGAATTACAGGAAGAAATGGAAATAGAGAGGGCACATAGAACTTTAGCCCCGAAACCACAACCGCAGCAAAAACCAAGATCCATTTTAGTAAAATTCTTAAGATATACAACAAGAGAAAATATATTGGAGAAAGCAATGAAGAAAGTAACAGAAGACAAAAAGCCACTGGAATATAAAGGTCAAAAATTTTTTTTCTATCCAGACATCAGTTTTGAACTCCTGAAGAAGAGGAAGGAGTTCAATACAGCAAAAACGATCTTATGGAAAAAAGGATATAAATTTATGTTAAAGTACCCAGCGGTACTTAAAATAGTTATTCCAGGGCAACAAAACAGACTATTCTCGGATCCAGAGGAAGCAAGGAAATTTGCAGAACAACTACAAAACAAGCAGAGAGATGAAGACATGTAATAAGAGTAAAAATGACCACGATCTATATGTATGTGTGTAAAGGGGTATATGTGTGTATATATATAGTGTGCATACATGAATGTATCCGTACTTAGAAGAAAATATATAGAGTATAGACAAGAATTAATAAGGGAGGGAAATGGAATAGAGGGAATAAGGAGAGAATTAAAAGAGTGACCTTTGTTACATATGAAAATTGAAATCTTTTCTGGGGGGGGCTGGGTGGGGAGGAGTTACGGTCACTGCAAAATCAGCTGACGTTTGCGAGTGAATTCGCAAATCCAAATGGAGAGGGGAGATGTGGTTGTCCGACAAGGGATAAAGGACAACTCAGGAGGGGGAGGGGAGAATGGGGTTAAAGAAATTTTAAATAGGAGAATAATGAAAATGTTTGATGTTTTAGAAATGTTGTCTTATAAAGTGTTCAAAACAAGAAAGCAGAAATGGATAAGAAGGAAAGGTGATGATGGAGAAACGGAAAGGGAAGATAAACAAAGTATAAAATGGCAACGCTTAACTATATGACTTTAAATATTAACGGAATACATAACCAAATTAAAAGGAAGAAACTGCTAAATTTACTGAAAAAAGAAAAAAATGATATTGCATTTCTGCAAGAAACACATTTAACTGAATTAGAGCACAAGAAATTAAAGAGAGATTGGGTAGGACATGTAACAGCAGCGTCATATAATTCAAACGCAAGAGGAGTAGCTATATTAATGAGTAAAAATGTGCCAATTAAAATAGAAGAGGAAATAATAGATCCAGCAGGGAGATATGTAATGATAAAATGTCAGATATATTCGGAGTTTTGGAATCTACTCAATGTATATTCACCTAACGAAGAAGATCAAAAGTTTATGCAAGATATTTTTTTGAAGATAGCAGATACGCAAGGGAACATATTAATAGGAGAGGATTTCAACCAGAATTTGGATTCAAACATGGACAAAACTGGGAAAAAAATTAACAGAAAGAACAAAGTAACCAAATTTATAATTAAATCGATGGAAGAAATGCAACTTTTGGATATATGGAGGAAACAACACCCAAATGAAAAGGAATATTCATGTTACTCGGCTAGACATAAAACATACTCAAGAATAGACCTATTCCTGTTATCAGCTCGTATGCAAGATAGAGTAAGAAAAACAGAATATAAAGCTAGAATATTATCGGACCATTCACCCTTGATATTGACAATAGAGTTAGAGGACATCCCTCCAAGAATGTATAGATGGAGATTAAACTCCATGCTACTTAAAAGGCAGGATTTTAGAGAATTAATTGAAAGACAAATTAAAATGTATTTTGAAATAAATACGAAATCAGTGAAAGATAAGTTTATACTATGGGATGCAACGAAAGCATTCATCAGAAGGCAAATAATAAGTTATGTAACCAAGATGAAGAACGACTATAATCAGGAAACAGAGCAGTTGGAAAGGGAAATAGTAAATATAGAAAAAGAATTAGCAATGAAGGAAGATACAACTAAAAGAAGATAAGTGGCAGATAAAAAAAAAATATGAAACACTACAAACGTATAAGGTGGAGAAGAACATAATGAAGATAAAACAGAAATATTATGAACTAGGGGAAAAAACGCACAAAATTCTAGCATGGCAGCTTAAGACAGAACAAGCTAAGAAAATGGTATTGGCATCAAGGAAAAAAGACAAACAAATCACATATAATCCAACGGAGATCAAGGAAAACTTTAGAGAGTTCTATGAACAATTATACCAAACTGAAAATGAAGGGAAAGAAGGGAAAATAGATGAATTTTTAACTAAAATTGAACTACTGAAATTACAAATAGAGGAACAAAATAAATTAACAGAACCATTTGAAATAGTAGAAATACAAGAGATAATAAAAAAATTACCAAATAATAAAACATTAGGAGAGGATGGATTCCCAATAGAATTCTATAAAACATTTAAAGATTTATTAATTCCTCCCCTCCTGGAAGTAATCAACCAGATTGATAAAACACAAAGCTTACCAGATTCATGTAAAACAGCAATAATTACAGTAATACTAAAGCAAGGGAAAGATCCACTCGCACCAGCATCATATAGACCAATATCATTACTTAACACAGATTATAAGATAATAGCTAAACTATTAGCAAACAGATTGGCAGAGTATGTACCTAAAATGGTAAATCTAGACCAAACTGGATTTATTAAAAAAAGACGCACAACAGACAATATTTGCAAATTTATTAACTTAATTCATGCAGTAGAAGGGAGTAAAGCGCCAATAGTAGCAGTTGCTTTAGACGCAGAGAAGGCCTTTGACAGAGTAGAATGGAATTATTTATTTAAAGTATTGCAAAAATTCAGTTTACCAGAGAAGTATATTAATTGGATTAAAGCATTATATAAGGGGCCATTGGCGAAAGTGACAGTAAATGGATATATATCAAAGCAATTTAACTTAAGCAGGTCAACACGGCAGGGATGCCCACTAACACCCTTATTGTTCGCGTTAGCTATAGAACCACTAGCAGAATTGATAAGAACAGAAAATAAAATAAAAGGAATAAAAATAAAAGACAAGGAATATAAAATCAGTTTATTTGCGGATGATGTTATAGTATACTTAACAGAACCAGAATTATCAATAAAAGAATTATATTAGAAATTGAAGGAATATGGAGAAGTGTCAGGTTACAAAATTAACGTAAATAAAAGTGAAGCAATGCCAATGAATAATGCGGATTTCTCAAAATTTAAGAAGGAATCACCATTCAGATGGCAAATGCAAGCAATATGATACCTAGGTATACAAATAAATAAAATTCTCAGCCATCTATATAAACTCAATTATTATCCACTAATGAAAAAATTACAGGACAATTTAGAGCATTGGAAAGATTTACCATTAACACTAATAGGAAGGATAAACTGTATTAAAATGAACATTTTCCCAAGGATATTATACCTATTTCAGGCATTGCCAATACACTTGTCAGAGAAATTCTTCAAGGAGTTAAAGAACATAATAAGGAAATTTATATGGAAAGGTGAGAAACCGAGGATAGCACTAGATAAATTAACAGAATGGTATAAACAAGAAGGCTTACAACTGCCAAACTTTAAAAATTATTATAGAGCCGCACAATTAAGATACCTATCAGATTTTTATCAAACAAGGGAAAAGCCAGATTGGACTAGATTAGAACTAGATAAAATAGGGGAAAAGATACCTGAACACATATTATATAAATGGGATGAAAAATTGGTACAACGTAGGAGTTCTCCAGTATTACATCATCTACTCAATATTTGGAAAAAAGATTCACGTAGAAAGGAATAAAAGAAATTACCAATTACCAAAACTAATATTGACGCAAAATCAGTTAATCCCTTTTACAATAGATAACCTTTCCGTGAAAGAATGGGAGAAAAAAAGGATCAAAAGAATAGAAAATTGTTTTTCAGGAAATAGATTATTATCCTTTGAACAAATGAAAGATAAATACAATATAACTCAAGATACAGTGCTGGCATATTACCAATTGAGATCCTAATTGAAGGACAAATTAGGAAGCAGTCTGAGGTTACCAGAGGGAAGTAACTTTGAATATGTGATTACAGATACAATGATAATCAAAAGATTTATAACAAATATGTATATTAAACTGCAAGAAAAGTAGAATGAGGAAACAAATGGTAAAACTAAACAAAATTGGGAACAAGGTTTATATATAAAAATAAAAAAGGAAACATGGGAGAAGTTATGTTCTGGAACGATGAGAAATACAATAAATACGAGGTTACGTATGATACAATATAACTGGATACACAGGCTATACATTACACCTCAAAAGTTAAATAAATGGGACCCAACAGTATCTGACAGATGTTTTCGATGTAAAAGAGAAATGGGAACAACAATTCATGCAATCTGGGCATGTGAGAAAGTAGAAAAATTTTGGGAAGATCTAAACCATATATTAAATAAAATTACAGAAAACAATATACCAAAAAATCCAGAGATCTTCCTCCTAAGTAACATAAAGAACAAAGAATTTGGAATTGATTTGGATGGTGCACAAAAAAGATTTGTTAAGATAGCTCTAGCCATAGCAAAAAAATATATTATGTCAACCTGGAAATTGGAAGATAATTTCAAAATACAACAATGGTATATAGAAATGAATAAATGTATTCCATTAGAAAAAATAACATATAGTTTAAGAAATAATATTGAAATATTTGAACAAATATGGGAGCCTTACATGAAACACAATAGAGAAAACCTACTGGGGACATTCACTACCTAAATTAACGAAAGGAGAAGGAAATGAAAAGAATTGACTCAGTGGAATTTCTTGTTTATTTTTATTGAATGACAACATTGTTTGAATGGTTTAATGTATCTTAGATTTTGTACTTTAAATGGATGGGGGTGGAGGTAGGGAGGGAGGGATGGGAGGAGGGAGGGGGGGAAAAAATGGTACTGTATATATTTGAAAAGGAAAATGTATGTATCTTGGTCAATGTGGTTTATGGTGTGAAAAATTTAAAAAAAATTAAAAAAAAGAAGAGACTATACACATCTACTATCTATTTCCTTCCTAAATTTATATACCTCTATCAAATCGCCTCTCAACCTTCTGCATTCCAATGAATAAAGACCCAGTCTACTCAAATTTTCTCCGTATTCTACATACTGCAATCCAGGGAACATTTTAGTAAATCTTCTCTGCACCCTCTCTACCTTATTGATATCCTTCCTATAATTTGGAGACAAGAACTGCACACAATATTCCAAACCTGGCCTCAACATTTCCTCCCACCTCCTATATTCTATGCTACGATTTATAAGGCCACCATACCAAAAGCCTTCTTCACCAGCCTATCTACATGAGTCGCCACCCTCAAAGAACGCTGAACCGTTATTCCAAGATCTCTTGGTTCTTCTGCATTCATCAACACCCCCTCCCCTTCACTTCATTTTGTGTATTTTTCCCAAAATGAAGTACATCTCTCTTCTCTACATTAAACTCCATCTGCCACCATTCAGCCCACTCTTCTAAGCCGTCCAAATCCTTCTGCAGTCCACAAAAACCCTCCTCACTATCCACAACACCCCCACTTTTGTATCATCCACATATTTACTACCCAATTTACCACGCCATCATCCAAATCATTCATGTAAATAATGAACAATAAAGGACCCAAAACCGATCCCTGAGGCACACCGCTGGTCACTGACTTCCATCCTCACAGACAGTTGTCCACCATGACTCTCTGGTGCCCATCTGACTACCTCAACATCTATCCCTAGTGACTGAACCTACCTCACCATGTGGAACCTTATCGAAAGCCTTACTGAAATCTAAACAGACCACGTCTACTGCTCTACCTTCATCAACTTTTCTATTCACTTCCTCAAAAAATTCAACAAGATTTGTCAAACATGACTTCCCATCACAAACCCATGTTGGATGGCACTGATCAATCCCTGCCCCTCTCGATACTTATACATATTATCCCTAAAAATACTTTCCATTAGTTTACCCACCACCGATGTCAAAATGACTGGCCAATAATTGCTGGGCCTACACCTTAAGCCCTTTTTAAACAGAGGAACCACATTTGCAACACGCCAATCCCACGGCACCACACCCTCCTCCAGTGACTGTGGAAAAATCACTGTCAGAGCCTTTGCTATTTCCTCCCTGACTTCCCTTAAGGTCCTGGGGAAAATTCCATCGGGATCTGGAGACCTATCCAGCTTTATATACCTCAGAAGTTCGAACACCCCCTCTTTGCTGATCCCTATGTTTTCCATAACTACCCCTTTTGCCTCACTTATCCTACACAATTCCATAGCCCTTTCCCTAGTGAATACCGATGAGAAGAACTCATTCAATATCTCTCTAATCTCATTTGGCTCCTTACATGCTCCGATTCTCCAGTGGACCAATTCTATCCTTCACTCTCCTTTTGCTATTCACATAGCATAAACCCTTCGGATTTACTTTCACTCTATTTGCTTTTCCCACCTTGTACCTTCTTTTCGCTTTCCTAATTTCCTTCTTAAGCTTCTTTCTACAATCTCTGTATCTTTCAAGCATCTCGTCCATCCCTTGCTTCCCGTATTTAATGTAAGCCTCCCTCTTGACTTGAACCAACTTCCTAATCTCTCTTGAAAACCATAGCTCTCTTGAACATCTGGCCCTGTCTTCTATCCTTACAGGAACATAAAGATTCTACACCTTCAAAAACTCACTTTTAAATGTCCTCCAATTCTCCTCCACCTCCTTCACAAAAAAAAACAAATCAGCCCAAACCACACCCTCCAAATCCCTTCTCATTTCATCAAATCTGGCTTTCCCCCACTCAAAGACCTTCATCATCGGACCAGACCTATCCCTTTCCATAATTATGCGGAAACTAATGGTACCATGATCACTGGATCCAAAGTGCTCCCCAACAGTAGGTCCAACACTCCCCCCTCTCTCGAGGATACCTCAACATATTGCTGCATCAAGCTATCTTGCACACATTTGACAAATTCTAAGCCACCCAGGCCTTTCACTGACGGCGTCTCCCAATCTATATTAGGAAAATTAAAATCCCCAACTAACACAACTCTGTGCTTATTGCACACCTCAGCTATTTCCTTCCACATTTGCTCCTCTAGTTCTCACTCCCCACTAGGTGGTCTATAATACACCCCTATAATTGTAACCTCACTTTTTCTATGTTTTCATTCCACCCACACTGCCTCCCTCGACGAGCCCTTCAATCTATCACGCCTCACCACTGCTGTAATATTTTCCCTGACAAGTAATGCCACACACCCCCTTAACCCTCCCCCCCCTTACCCCTCCAATTCTCTCACATCTAAAGCAGCAAAATCCTGGAATATATAAGTGCCAATCACATCCCTCATACAAACACATCTCACTAATATCCACCACATCATATTGCAAAGTGTCGATCCCACCTTCAGCTCGTCCACCTTACTTTTGATAGAGTTGAATGGAGATACTTGTTTGAAATTTTGGAAAGGTTCAATTTTGGTTTTGGACTGAATTCCTGGATTAAGTTACTTTATTTGAAACCAACTGCAGTAGTTATTACGAATGATCTCAAATCTTCGCCACTCACATTGTTTCGATGTACTAGACAAGGCTGTCCCCTCACACTTCACTTTTTAATCTGGTGTTAGAACCCCTTGCAATTGCACTCCGTAATTCAAATGAGATTCAAGGAAGAGATGAAGGACATCGTCTCTCTAGATGCAGATGATCTTCTAGTCTCTATTTGAGATCCTGCTCGTTCTATCCCTGCGATGCTCGCTTTACTATCACATTTTGGGAGGGTTTTCTGGATATAAACTACATTTTCATTAAACTGAATTATTCCCAATCAACTCACATGATCCTATTTATGACAATATACCATTTAAGATTGTTAAAGAGTATAGTACATACTTAGGTGTTAAAATCACCAGGAAATTTAAAGATTCGTTTAAATTAAAATTTGCTCCTTTATTCACTTTTGTGAAGCAATCTTTTACTCAATGGGCCCTGTTGACTTTGTCTTTGGTTGGCCGTATTAATGCTGTTAAAATGATAACATTACTTTGTCATATACCTATTTCAGCTGTCCCAATTTTTATTCCGAAATCTTAATTTGATGATATTGATTTGAAAAATTAATCTTTGATGACTAATGAAACTGATGGGCTTTTATTAACTATAGACTGGAACAGCCGTCAACCTCATTGATTGATCAAGGCAAACAAAGAATTATGGGTAGGATCGGTCTCGGGAGGCATTTCCTGTCAGCAGCACCCAATCACAGCAGGACAGCGGTTTACCACACTATTATATTTGGAATGGTGAGGGCATCAGACTGAATCAGCTTCACTTCCAGAAACCTAAGAAGGAGGGAGGTCTGGCCTTACGGAATTTGAGATTTTGCTATTGGGCACTTAATATTCGCTGTATGATTTTTTGGGTTTATGACTTGGATACATTTGATCGTCCACTCTGGGTAGATTTGGAATTGAAATCTGTCCAGAATAATTCCTTAGCTTCTTTTTAGTGTCAGCGTTACCTTTTAGACGACCTCAGATCAGTAAGTAGATTTCCAAACCCGTGTCCTCTTGTTGCGATAATTCCCATCTTGGGAAAAACCTTCTCACTATTCACATCATCAATGTCTCTCATCATCTTAAACACCTCCATCAGGTCCTCTCATCCTTTGTCAGTCCAAGGTGAAAAGCCCGAATTGACTCACCTGCTTTCATTAGGCATGCTCTCTAAATCAGGGAACATCCTTGGAAATCTCCTCTGCACCCTTTCTATGGTTTCCACATCCTTCCAGTAGTGAGGTGACCAGAATTGAGCACTCTACTCCAACTGGGGTCTGACCATGGCCCTATATCACTGCAACATTACGTCGTGGCTCCTAAATCCAATTCCACGATTAATCAAGGCCAATACACTGATCAGCTTCTTAATCACAAAATCAACCTGCACAGCTGCTTGAGTCTCCTATGGACTCGGACGTCAAGATCCCTCTCATCCTCTATCCTGCCAAGAGTCTTCCCATGAAAACCATATTCTGCCATCCTTTAACAAACTGTTTAAAGACAGCTCGGAGGAGTTGGTAGCAGGACTAGGCAGCAGTACCATGTGGGAGAGCACTGTGTCTCCACTGGCTGAACACACTGGATTTGTACAAGTGACAACGCTGCCATTTCTCAACACAGTTTGCCAGTGATATCTGATCCCAAGAGACAAGGGATAGACACTGTAGAGAGCTGATAGTGAAATCAGTGGCCAAACCTAGTGGCTGAGGACATCAGCATATGTGGGGGCTGCACAGTTGGTATCTTGGGGCAGAAAGGGCGAGAGGAATATTATTCATCCTAGCTCTGCCTCTCAGAATCTTGTAGACCTCTATTAAGTCTCCTTTCATCCATCTTCACTCCAAAGAGAAAAGTGTCAGCTCTGGTTAAGACTTACTTTCCTATCCAGGCAAATTCCTGGGAACTCTGTTCTGCACCCTCTCCATAGCTTCCACATCCTTCCTATAATGGATGATGGTAGATGGGGAGAGAGGGGGTGGGACAGATGATGGATGGAATCTGCAGTTCTCTATCCTCACAGTCACATCAAAGTGAGGTTAATTACTCCCTGACCAACAGGTGATCTCTCTCGGACCAACAGGTGAATCGACCCTGACCTACGTGTGACCCTGTCCAATAGGTGACCACTCTCTGATCAAAAATTACCTGTCCCTAACCAACAGGTGACCTCTGAACAGCAGGAGATATCTCCCTGACCTACAGGTGACCCATGACTAATAGATAACCTCCTGACCAAAAGAAGACCTCTCCCTGACCCACAGGAGACCCCTCGACCACAGGTAACACCTTCCTGACCAACAAATGACCCCCTGACTAACAGGTGACTTGACCAACAAGTGACCACTGCTTGACCAACATATGACCCTGACCAACAGGTGATGTCTCCCTGACTAACATGTAGACTCCTTCCTGACCAATGTAGACTCCTTCCTAACCAACAAGTGACTCTCTCTGACCAATGGATCACCCCAGGCTAACAGGTGACACCTGACTAACAGTTGATTCCTGAACAAGATGACCCCTGACCAAAAGCTGACCTTGAACAACAGCTGATCTCTGACCAACAGGTGACCCTTAACAAACAGGAGACCTCTCCCTGACCAACAGTTCATTTCTCTCTCATCAACATCTGACCACTGACCAACAGTTGACACTTGACCCATTGGTAACCCTTGGTCAATATGTGGTCCCTCTCTCATGTATAAAAACAACTGACCTTCTCCAGCAAACCATCAAAATCCGTCTGCCGGTTCATCTGTTGTTTTTAGGTAAGCAAGAACCCTTTAATGACTTTTTCGTGCACTCTTCAAAGGCCTTGCAAAAGGAATCAAGAGACAGTATGTCTCTTGCTGTTGCTTTAAAGACAATAGTCTATTCAACCTTAACGTCAATTCAGTTAACACCAACTTGTGAAATCTCCAGTGCTGTTCTTTACAACTTCTGCAAAGTCACTGTGGATATAAATTCTTCAGTATTTCAAATAAGATCTGCTTTAAAGTGTGTGTATGTACATAACCTGCTCTATGTTTCCCAATTTATCTCCCAAAAATATTTCTATATATTCTGTCACATGCCCAACAGGAGATCTCTCTCTGACCAATAGGTGACCACCATATGCAGGCCATTTGAGTCCACGTTGGTCGCCAGGGTTAACTGGCCCAACCTGTCACCCATCCCTTTTACAGTCACAATGGACTACCTAAAGGTACTGGGGATCTGGTTTGGAGGGGTTGAGGCATGCACTAAGAATTGAACAGAGCAATCATTAAGGTCCTCCAAAAATGGTCATTGTGACTTCTCCCTGACCAATATGTGACCCTTGACCAACAGATAACCCCTGACCAAGTGATCCACTGCATAACCAAGAGAAAACCTTTCCCTCACCCAAACGGGGCCCCTGTCCAACAGGTGACTATGACCTGCCAACAGGTGACGCCGGATCCACCTTTGAGCCTGCCCTGACCCACAAGTGGCCCATAACCAACAGGTGACTCCTGATCCACAGAAGACATCTTGCTGACCCACAGGTGGCCCCTGACCCACAGGTGATTCCTTCCTGATCAATAGATGAATCCTTCCTGACTAACACGTGACTTTTCACCAAACAAAATTCTACCTGGCCAAAAGGTGACCCCTGACCTACAGGTCACCACCTCCTGACCAGCAGGTAACCCTTGACCAACAGGTAACTAACTACTCCTTGACCAACACATGCCCTGTCCTGACCTAGATGTCCACTTGACCAACAGATGACCTCTCCCTAACCAATTCGTGACCATTGTCCAGCAGGTGACAACCTGACCAACTGACAACCACTCTCTGAATAACAGGTTACCCCTGATGAACAGATCACCTCTCCCTGACCAACAGGTGACCACGGAACAACGGGTGACCCCTGAACAACACATGACATCTGAATAACACGTCCCCTTCAAAAACATACTGGGGTGTAGGTCAATGGGGTGTAAGGACTTGTAGGACCGAATTGGTGGCCTGTTACAGTGCTGTTTGTCTAATTATAAAAATTAAAGAAAAACAGGTGACCCCCTCCCCAAGAGTTAACTCTCCCTGAGCAACAGAGTGAGGAGTCTGAGGAGATTTGAGATGTCACCAAAGACTTGCCAATTTCTACCGGTTGCATCACCTGAGCTGCCAATACACAAGACAAGAAAAGGCAACAGAATGTTGTGAAGTCAGCCAGTGCCACCATGGGCATTAGTCCCAACTCCATCGAGGACATCTACAAGAGGCGGTGTCTCAAGAAACCAGCCACTATCCTCAAGGATCCCCACCACCTGGGCCATGCCATCTTCTCACTGCTACCATCGGGATGGAGGTACAGAAGCCTGAGGAACACCCAACAGAACAGGACAGCTTCTTCCCCTCTGCCCACAAGAGCCCGATAGCTATTTAATTAACACTGTTCTTGAAGCTTGGGGTGGGGGGAGGGGGTGTCAGGCAGAAGGTTTGTGAACTACGACCACCTGCAACCTTGAGGCATGGCCTTGTGACCCTCGCTCTGCCAGTGCTGTCAGGCGTGGGGTCGGCCATGGTTGGAGTATGCTGGGAGCAGCACCGTGCATGCTGGGAGCAGTGCCAGGCATTCTAAGGCCACAAAGTGCCGACTGTGATGGCTATTTTTGTGAGAACAGCCTTCTACTCAAAACAGAGATGCTGCATGAGGGAGAGTTGACTGTTGAAGAGGTTTGTCAGTTGTCACCTCAGTGGCTGGCATATTCAAAGTGTTTTATTCTGTGTAACAAGGCAATAAACTGATAACATCTATGAAGAAGGCAACAGTATTGCGAGCCTGCATCATTTCAAAGCCTCTGGTTCCTTCTGGCTGCCTTGCCGACTCCTGATACATATTTTTACAGGATGCAACTTCATCCACTTCTGAGTGGTTCCCTCAATTCCAGATCTCTCAAGGTTGCCCTTGAAGGTTGATAGCATCGTTCAGAAGGCTTATGGTATTCTGCCTTCATTAGTTGGAGATTGAGCTCAAGAGTTGAGAGGTCACGTTACAGCTCGAGAAAACTCTGGTGAGACCACGATTAGAATATTGTGTTCAGTTCTGGTTTCCTTATTACTGGAAGCTTTGGAGAGGGTAAATGTAAATGTTTCACTATCATCATGTAACACTACATTTAGAATGTAACATACATGAAATTCTTTAACTTTTTTCTACCGGAAGGTGGACAGAGTGTTGCCCATTTCTCCAGCGCCCCTCAGAATCCTACAGCACCGGGTGTCCCTAGGCAGTCTCCCCTCCAAGTCCTGACCAGTCCTGAGCCTGCTTCGTTTCCAAGATCAGGCAATCTCAGGCGTATTCAGGTTATTAGGGTACAGAGAAGATTTATAGGAGGTTGCCTGAACTGAAAAATGAGGCAAGCTTAACAGAGCTAGGGCTTTTCCCTTTGGAATGAAGAAGGATAAGTGGTGACAATAGAGTCCTACAAGATTATGAGGGCATTGGTAGGGTGGACAGGCGGCAACATTTTCCTGGGGTGAGAGGAGCAAATACCAGAAGACAGAGAGGTGTTAATGAGACTCTTTCTCAGAAAGGATGTGATGTTGTTGGAGATGGTGCAGAGATTTACTACGATGATTCCTGGAATGCAGGGGCTGGCGTATGAGGAACATTTGGCACCACAAGGGTTGTATACGTTGGAGTATAGGTGAATCTCATAGAGATCTTTTGAATATTGAAAGATTTTGACAGAGAGAATGCAGATTAGATGTTTCCCTTGATAGGTGAATTGAGGACAAGGGTCATCGTCTTAAAATTAGAAATTATTCATAGAGGAGGAACTTCTTTCGTCAGAGGGTCGTGGATCTGTGGAACTCACAGCCGCACAAGGCAGTGGAGGCCAGATCACGAGGAGAATTTAAATAGGAAATAGATAAGTATCTCATTAGTAAGGGTATCAAGGGACCTGGGGAAAAGGCTGGAAATCAGGTGTTCAGCTGAGTGTAGTCATGGAACATACTCGATGGGCCAAGTGACCTGCTTCTGTCCCTTTACATTGTGATCAGATTTCCGAATGTTCAACGAACCATAGACACGATCTCATATTCTCTTCTTTTGAAAATGTAATTTATAGCAATATTTGCACCTATGATACTGCTGTGGAACAATAAATTGCGTGAAATGTTCATGAGAATAAATTCGGATCTGGATTCTGCATTGTTCCAAAACAAGGTCTAATTAATAGAGTAGAGATACATGCTCCATTTGTGTCTGGTGGACTTTGCTTATTGTTGTACACTACTCTGATCTCGAATGATTAATGCCAGTGTAAGTTTGTTGTCTGTCTCAGTTGCTATTGTTTGTGTGTCGTCAACTTCCAAAATGGCTATCCCCATGGTTTGCACGCAGTCGCCGTTGGAGTTGACGTTAACCCTATCCGTCATGCTCGGGCCCCCACTATGCTATTTTCCACGACTAGAAATGGGGCCAGAGGTGACACAGTCCAAGTTGGCGATGGCCGTTGTTCACATGAAGCACTGGAAGGGTAAGATCTGGCCTAACGCACTTATTCTTAGGGTCCCTTTCTTCCGCAGCTGAAACTGGCTGCGCTTCTGGCATGTCAGCTCTTTCATGGATGCTTTATCTGGGAGTGAGATGGGTAGAAGTTGGGGAATATCTTTGATAGGGTTAGACCATAAGATTTAATGCATGCAGTTACCAGATTCTGGAGTTCTGTTTTGATTTTCAGAGAGATTTTGTGACCCTTTAGGCTGTGAAGTTCCTGCTGCATTTCAGTCAATGGAAATCATTTCTCGACTGGACTGGGGCTGTGCCAACAGAGAGGCTGGGTCGAGAGGAACTGTTCGCCCTGGAATGACAGAGGCTGGGGGGTGACTTGAGAGAGGCTTAGAAAATAGAAAGGACATGTGCCAAGCATAGAGAAATGTAATGTATTAATATGAACGTTACAGTCTGGTGTCCCATGACACACTTGACTCCAATCACACCCAATTAACCTGCCAACCCTGTATGTTTCGAAGGGTGGGAGGAAACCGGAGCACCTGGCAAAAAGTCACACAGGTCATGGGGAGAAAGTACAAACCCTTCACAGCCCAACCAGGGGACACAACACAAACTCTGCCCAAGTCACTCTTCACTCTGTCCTTTCATTTACACTTGTGGCTGCTCTCACTCAATCCCTCTGTTCATTAAACAGTTCTCCTGTCCCATTTCAGATTCAAGATTCCTTTGTTGTAATATGGCACGAGATTTGCTTTAATCTGTCCTAATTCGCAGAACAGCAGTAATCATCAAGAATCCGCACCACCCAGCACACGCTCTTTTCTCGCTGCTACCATGAAAGAGGTATTGGTGCCACAAGCCCCATACCACCAGGTTCAGGAACAGCTGCTCCCCCTCCACTATCAGACTCCTCAATGACAAACTCAATCAGGGACTCATTTAAGAATTCTTAATTGTGCACTTTATTGAGTTTTTCTTTTATTCTCTCTGGATTGCAGTTTGTTTACATTTATTATTTGCTTACAGTTAGAAACATAGAACACTGCAGCACAGAAAACAGGCTGTTCAGCCCTTCTAGTCTGTTCCAAAATATTATTCTGCTAGTCCCATTGACCTGCACCCAGTCCATAACCCTCCACATCTCTCCCATCTGTGAATCTATTCAATTTATTCAAGAGTGAGCAGGCATTCACCATGACAGATGGCAGTTCATTCCACACTCCCATCATTTTCTGAGTTCCCCCTAATGTTCCCCCAATTCCTTTCTCCTTTCACCCTAAAGCCATGTCTTCTCCTAATCTGTGGAAAGAGCCGACTCTCATTTACTGTCTATTCCCCAGAATTTTGTAAACCTCGATCAAATCTCTCCTCGTTCTTCAACGCTACAAGCAATAAAGTCCTAACCTGTTGAATCTTTCCCTATAACTCAACTCCTGAAGACCTGGCAACGTCCTAGTAAATCTTCTCTGCCCTCTTTCAATCTTACTGATATCCTTCCTGTAGTTAGACGACCCAGAACTGCACCTCCTGTACACATTACTGCACACAGTACTCCAGATTTGACCTCACCAACATATTATACAACCTCATCATAACTTCCCAACTCCTCTATCAATACTTTGATTTATGAAGGCCAAGAATGCCAAAACTTTCTTTGCAACCTTTAGTTCTTTACATGAGAACATTGAGTCCAGTTGTGTTTGCACGACCAATAAGTGGTAATTCTGCCTGACCCACAACAAAAATGATCTGAGGGTTGTATGTGATGTCATGTATGTACTCGGACAATAATTCTGAAATCTGAATGTTCCTGACACTGGGGCTTTGAATTAAAGGAGAGGTTGGGTAGACTGGGACTGTTCTCCTTCGAGTGTAGGAGGATGAGGGGGACCTCAGAGATCTTGAAATCTTATGTTAATTCACCTTTATCCCCAACATGTAACATCAGAGGACATAGATTTAAATTGAGAGGGGAAAGATTTAAAAAGGACCTGAGGGGCATCATTTTCACCCAGAGGGCGGCGGGGCAAGTGGAACGAGCTGCCAGAGGAAGTGGTAAAGCCGGGGACTATTGTAATGTTTTAAGAACATTTACACAGGTACAGATTCAGACGGATACGGGCTAAATGCAGGTGAATGGAACCAGTTGAAGAAGACAACTTGGGTTTCAGGGTCGAGCTGGTCTGAAGGGTCGGTCTCTGTGGATTACAATTCCACGAGTCTCTGATATCAGTGACTGCACAATCTCTTCCATAGAAAACTCCAACAGAACAACAGGCCTTTTGGCCCTTTTAGTCTGTGCTGAACTATTATTTTATACAGATCAAACTGACCTGCACCTCGAACATAGCCCTCTCATAAAGGTACAAGCCCAAAGTTTTATTAACTATTAAAATCAAGCCGGCATTCACCACTTCAGCTGGCAGTTGGTTCCATTCTCCCACCACTCTCTGTGTGAAGAAGTTCCCCCCAAATGTTCCCTTTCAACATTTCACCTTTCATTCTTGACCCATGCCCTCTGGTTCTTATCTCACCTTAACTCAGTGGATAAAAAGCCTGCTTGCATTTGTTCCATCTACATCGCTCAGAATTCTGTGTCGATGTAAGCAGAACAGTGCAGCGGAAGCGTGCTGGGCCCACAACCCAGAGGGCGATGGATCTAGATATTCTTTGGGTGCCATGGTTGGCTTAGCAGTTATCACAACTCTTTTCATCGCCAGCGATTGGGCCCAGGGTTCAAATCACGTGCTATCTGCAAAAAGTTTATACTGTGAGAGATTATGCTATATTTTATATTGGTTATAGATATGTTTTAAAATGAGATAAATTGTGGCAGGTTTTTTAGTGTAGGTCACATACAAACACTTCAAAACAGATCTCATTTAAAATGCCAGAGCTCTCCTCAAGGCAGACAGTCCAGGCTTCGGGTGCCTTTGCAAAAACTTTGAAGAATGACTATAAGGATTTCACAAGTACGGGTTAATTCGAACTGCTGTGGAGTGATGGATTATTGTTTTGGAAAGCAGCAGATGAACAAACTCAGAGGATTAGCTCTGGTGCCGCAGTCTGAGGGCAGTTGGCTGTTCTCAGAGGGTCATGTGGTTTTCTCTGTGTGTGTGTGTGAGAGAGAGAGAGAGAGAGAGAGAGAGAGAGAGAGAGAGAGAGAGAGAGAGAGAGAGAGTTGAGTTCTCCAGATCTGCAGCAGCTGGGACTGGAACAGGACAAGGAAGGAAATCCCCATTTGGAAGATGGGTTGGGAGTCCTGACTTCAGCCTGGTCAAAGCCCTTGTGGTCCACACAAGAGGCGATGTCTGGCTGTATAATGTTTCACTTGAAATAAGGGAAACATAAAAGGAACAGTGTGGTGACCTGTCTGATGATACGCTGCAGTACCTAACTCGGCCACTAGGCGGCGTAGAGACTCGGCACCCGGCCTAATGACATCCATCTCTCTCTCTCTCCCCCTCCATCTCTCTCATGACCCCCGGGACCACTGTAAACGTAGCAAGCAGCCAACTAGATCTTTATGTGAGTGAAATCAAGCTGTGTGGCCCCAAACACTATTGTGCCTGTGTTTTCCTTTGGTGCATCCTGCCACAATTTTTTCCATTCACATAAAATTTGAGTGATCACACCCAAGCACGACGAGGAGATCGAGGAGGAGGTCAAGCCTTTCATGGTTCAGATATGTGCGAGCCCCCCCCAAACCTGGTGGACTTTGGCTCAGACATGGGGATGAGAGTGAGGACGGCAGACCCTCAGTGGACATCTACCAGGTAACGCCAGTCACCAGGGAGTCCCACATCCATCAGTGGAAGCGACAGTCCCGAGCCCCAGCACAATCGGAGCACTTAGAAATGAATCAACGGCAGCACTGGATGCTACGGCCGGAAAGCCTGGAACTAGACCCCTGAGACCCCTGCATACGCACGCATTTCAGTCGCTGCAGACATTGTTTCCTGAATCACAGTCACGTGCTGATGCCCACTGCCCACCCAGAAGACCTTTTCATGCAGCTGGTGGCCCAGCTGGGAGACCTCCTGTACACATTAGTCCAGAACTGTGCCTCATACAGGGAGGCTATGGACATGCTCCAGTCCCACTATCTCCAAGGGGGAGGTGAAGTTCACACGAGACACTGTCTCCTGACCAGAAGACAGCAACCAGGGGAGTCCTTCCGGGATTTCATGCTCTCAGTAAGAGCCCCAGCACGGGCATACAACTTCTGTGCTAGAATACCACAGCAAATAGCACAGGACCTGATGAGGGACACTCTGGTGGCAGGGGTCCGGTCAAACAAAATCCGCCAGCGACTATTAGAACAAAGCACGGTGTCCCTGGAAGAGACTGTTAGGGTGGCAAAGGCAATGGGAGACGGCTAGAAACAACCTTGGGGAATACCTTCCCAACCACAGCGCCAAGCACATCATTCCAACTCTGCTAGATTCGCTGACACCCCGCCAAGATCGGGCCGAGAATATGGAGATGACAACGGCTGCAGCAATGGCAGCTCAGCTAGATGTGACCTATAGATGCCAGTTCTGTGGCCAAAACCCCCACCCCTAGGACGCTGCCCAGCAATAGACGCGGACTGCTCGAAATGTAGAAAACAAAGCCATTATGCTCGGGTCTGCAGGAGCCCATGGGCAACCACTAAGACACAATGTCATGTAAATAGGCGGCAGGATAGCTCTGGTTCTTCCCCAGGTCAGCCAGGAAGGAATGTCATGTGCACCCAGAGGGAGCAGCTACCTTGAACCTTGGATCCAGAGGAGGAACGCCACCAAGACGGAGATCTCGAGGAGACCGAGGAGAGCACAATGGATTCCCTGAGGATCAATCAGATGAGTCCACACAATTTGTCAGAGGCTATGGTCTCCGTGTGGCAGTGACTGTGACACGAGGTACAAAATGGGAAGATGGACTGCAGACTGAGTCTGATATTGTGACACGAGGTTCAGAGTGGGGAGCATGTTTAACGGTGATGTACGGCAATCTTTGCCAGATACTGTGAAACCAAGTTTAGAGTGTGGAGAAGGGTCAACGGTGATGTACGACACCGGGTTCATAGTGGGGAGGTTTATCAGTGAAGTACGAGAAACTGGCATACACTGTGACACCAGGTTCAAAGTGGGCAGAAGGTTTAAAGGTGTTACACAATACATTTTTGCAAAACCAGTGACACCGGTTTGACAGTAGTGAGAAGGTTTAACAGTGATGTACAGTAAACTTTGGCAGATAATGTGACACCAGGTTCACAGTGGGGAGAAGTTTTAACCGTGATGTATGGTAGACTGAGACGGATACTGTGAGACCAGGTACACATTTGTGAGACAGTTTAACAGTGAGGTTCAATGAACTGTGTCAGGTACTGTGACACCAGGTTCACAGTGCGGAGGAGATTTAAGGTGACACGCGATACATTGTTGCAGAAACGGAGACATGGAGTTAACAGAGGGGAGAAATTTTAATGGTGAATTTCGGGAGATTGAGGCAGATATTATTTCACTGGGTTCACAGTGGGGAGAAGGTTTCACGGTGATGTACAGTAAACTTTGGCAGATAATGTGACACCAGGTTCACAGTGGGGAGAAGTTTTAACCGTGATGTATGGTAGACTGAGACGGATACTGTGAGACAAGGTACACATTAGTGAGACGGTTTAACAGTGAGGTTCAATGAACTGTGGCAGGTAATGTGATACCAGGTTCACAGTGCGGAGGAGATTTAAGGTGACACGCGATACATTGTTGCAGAAACGGAGACACGGAGTTAACAGTGGGGAGAAATTTTAATGGTGAATTTCGAGAGATTGAGGCAGATATTATTTCACTGGGTTCACAGTGGGGAGAAGGTTTCACGGTGATGAATGGTAGAATGAGGCAGACACTGTGAAACCGGGTAAACAGTGGGGAGAGGATTTAGCAGTGATATACAGTAGACTGAGGTAGATATTGTGACACCGTGTTCGGGAGAAGGTTTATCAGTGATGTAAGATAAACAGGGGCAGATACTGTGACAACAGGTTCACAGTGGGAAGGAGGTTTAACGGTAATACACAGGAGACTGAGGCAGAAACTGTGAGACAGGATTCACAGTAGTGTGAAGGTTTAACAGTGATACAATAAACTGTGACATATACTGTAACACCGGATTCATAGAGGGTAGAAGTTTTATTTTTGATGTGACAGTAGATTGAGGCAAATAGTGTGACATCGGGTTCACAGTAGTGAGACGGTATAACATTGCCGTATGAAAAACTATATCATATACTGTGAAAACAAGTACACAGTGGAGAGAAGGTTTAATGGTGATATACGGTAGACTGAGACAGGTAATGTGACCCTGGGTTCACAGTAATGAAAGGTTTAATAGTAATTGACGAAAAACAGTGTCAGATACTATACACCCAGGTTCATGGTGGAGAGATGGTTAAATGGTGATGTACGGCAGACTGAGGCAGATACTGTTACACCGTGTTCACAGTGGGGAGAAGGTTTATCAGTGATGTACGGTAGAGTGAGACAGAAACTGTGACACCGGGTTCAGAGCAATACAAAGGTTAAACAGTGATGAACATAAAACTTTGGCATATACTGTGACACCAGGATCAAAGTGGGGACTAAGTTTAATGGTGATATACAGGAGACTGAGGCTGAAAGAGTTACATCAGGTTCACAGTGGGGAGAGGGTTTAACGTTGTGTGCTGAGATAAATACTGTGACACCGGGTTCAGTGCAAAGAAAAGGTTTAACAGTGATGTATGATAAACTGTGGCAGATACTGTGAAACCAGTTTAAAATGGGGAGAAGGTTTATCAGTGATACAAAATAAACTCTGGCATATATACTTATATACGGTTCACAGTGGGTAGAAGCTTTAACAGTGATGTACGGTGGACTGAGACGGATACTGTGAGACCAGGTACTCATTAGTGAGACGGTTTAATAGTGAGGTTCAATGAACTGTGGCAGGTACTGTGACACCAGGTTCACAGTGTGGAGGAGGTTTAAAGGTGACACACGATACATTGTTGCAGAAACGGACACACGGAGTTAACAGTGGGGAGAAATTTTAATAGTGAATTTCGGGAGATTGAGGCAGATATTATTTCACCGGGTTCACAGTGGGGAGAAAGATTCACGGTGATGAATGGTAGAATGAGGCAGACACTGTGAAACCGGGTAAACAGTGGGGAGAGGATTTACCAGTGATATACAGTAGACTGAGGTAGATATTGTGACACCGTGTTCGGGAGAAGGTTTATCACGCTGCTGAAGATCCAGCTGCGCTGGATGGGTCACGTCTCCAGAATGGAGGACCATCGCCTTCCCAAGATCGTGTTATATGGCGAGCTCTCCACTGGCCACCGTGACAGAGGTGCACCAAAGAAAAGGTACAAGGACTGCCTAAAGAAATCTCTTGGTGCCTGCCACATTGACCACCGCCAGTGGGCTGATAACACCTCAAACCGTGCATCTTGGCGCCTCACAGTTCGGCGGGCAGCAACCTCCTTTGAAGAAGACCGCAGAGCCCACCTCACTGACAAAAGGCAAAGGAGGAAAAACCAAACACCCAACCCCAACCAACCAATTTTCCCTTGCAACCACTGCAATCGTGTCTGCCTGTCCCGCATTGGACTTGTCAGCCACAAACGAGCCTGCAGCTGACGTGGACTTTTTACCCCCTCCATAAATCTTCGTCCGCGAAGCCAAGCCAAAGAAGAAGATAAACAGGGGCAGATACTGTGACAACAGGTTCACAGTGGGAAGGAGTTTTAACGGTGATACACAGGAGACTGAGGCAGATACTGTGAGACAGGATTCACAGTAGTGTGAAGGTTTAACAGTGATATACAATAAACTGTAAACCGAACACCCAACCCCAACCAACCAATTTTCCCCTGCAACCGCTGCAACCGTGTCTGCCTGTCCCGCATCGGACTTGTCAGCCACAAACGAGCCTGCAGCTGACGTGGACATTTACCCCCTCCATAAATCTTCGTCCGCGAAGCCAAGCGAAAGACAATAAACTGTGACATATACTGTAACACCGGGTTTGTAGAGGGTAGAAGTTTTATTTTTGATGTGACAGTCGATTGAGGCAAATAGTGTGACATCGGGTTCACAGAAGTGAGAAGGTATAACATTGCTGTTTGAGACACTATATCAGATATTGTGAAAACAGGTACACAGTGGAGAGAAGGTTTAATGGTGATATACGGTAGATTGAGACAGGTAATGTGACCCTGGGTTCACAGTAATGAAAGGTTTAATAGTAATTGACGAAAAACAGTGTCAGATACTATACACCCAGGTTCATGGTGGGGAGATGGTTAAATGGTGATGTACAGCAGACTGAGGCAGATACTGTTACACTGTGTTCACAGTGGGGAGAAGGTTTATCAGTGATGTGCAGTGGAGTGAGACAGAAACTGTGACACCGGGTTCAGAGCAATACAAAGGTGATGAACATAAAACTTTGGCATATACTGTGACACCAGGATCAAAGTGGGGACTAAGTTTAATGGTGATACACAGGACACTGAGGCTGAAAGAGTTTACATCGGGTTCACAGTGGGGAGAGGGTTTAACGTTATGTGCTGAGACAAATACTGTGACACCGGGTTCAGTGCAAAGAAAAGGTTTAACAGTGATGTACGATAAACTGTGGCAGATACTGTGAAACCAGTTTAAAATGGAGAGAAGGTTTATCAGTGATACAAAATAAACTCTGGCATATACACTTATACACGGTTCACAGTGAGTAGAAGCTTTAACAGTGATGTACGGTGGACTGTGATGGATACTGTGAAACCAGGTACACATTAGTGAGACGGTTTAACAGTGAGGTTCAATGAACTGTGGCAGGTACTGTGACACCGGGTTCACAGTGCAGAGGAGGTTTAAAGGTGACACGTGATACATTGTTGCAGATACAGAGACACAGACTTAACAGTGGGGAGATATTTTAATGGTGATTTTCGGGAGATTGAGGCAGATATTATTTCACCGGGTTCACAGTAGGGAGAAGTTTTAACGTGGTGTATGGTTGACTGAGGTAGATACTGTGACACCAGGTTCACAGTCGGGTGAAGGTTTAACGGTGATGTGCGGTAGAAAGAGGCAGATACTGTGAAACTGGGTAAACAGTGGGGAGAGGATTTAGCGGTGATATACAGTAGACTGAGGTAGATATTGTGACACCTTGTTCGGGAGAAGGTTTATCAGTAATGTAAGATAAACAGTGGCAGATACTGTGACAACAGGTTCACAGTGGGAAGGGTTTAACAGTGATACACAGGAGACTGAGGCAGATACTGAGACACTGGGTTCACAGTAGGGAGAAGGTTTAACAGTGATGTACAGTAAATGTTGGCAGATACCATGAAAATGAGTTCACAGAAGTGAGAAGGTTTAATAGTGATGTATGATTAACTGTGGCTGATACTGTGACACCAGGTTCAGAGTTGGGAGAAGGTTTAATGGTGATGTATGGCAGACTGAGGCAGAAACAGTTACATTGGGATCTCAGTGGGGTGAAGGTTTATCAGTGATGAATGATAAACTGTGGCAGAAACTCTGAAAACAAGTTTCCAGTGGAGATAAGGTTTAACGGTGATGTAAGATAAAGTGTGGCAGATCCTGAGACGCCAGGTTAACAGAGGTGAGAATGTTTAATGGTGATGTATGATTGACTTAGGCAGGTACTCAGACTCCGGGCTTACAGTAGTGAGAAGGTTTAACGGTGATGTATGGCAGACTGAGGAAGATACTGATACACCGGGTTCACAAGGCTGCACCATTTCATCGGATGCAAAGATCGACAACGAGATAGACAACAGACTCGCCAAGGCAAATAGTGCCTTTGGAAGACTACACAAAAGAATCTGGAAAAACAACCAACTGAAAAACCTCACAAAGATTAGTGTATACAGAGTCGTGGTCATACCCACACTCCTGTTTGGCTCTGAATCATGGGTCTTCTACCAGCGTCACCTACAGCTCCTAGAACGCTTCCACCAGCGTTGTCTCCGCTCCATCCTCAACATTCATTGGAGCAAATTCATCTCCAACATCGAAGTACTCGAGATGGCAGAGGCCGACATCATCGAATCCACGCTGCTGAAGATCAAAGTGCGCAGGGTAGGTCACGTCTCCAGAATGGAGGACCATCGCCTTCCCAAGATCGTGTTATATGGCGAGCTCTCCACTGGCCACCAAGACAGAGGTGCAGCAAAGAAGAGGTACAAGGACTGCCCAAAGAAATCTGTTGGTGCCTTCCACATTGACCACCGCCAGTGAGCTGATATCGCCTCAAACCGTGCATCTTGGTGCCTCACAGTTCGGCGGGCAGCAACCTCCTTTGAAGAAGACTGCAGAGCCCACCTCACTGACAAAAGACAAAGGAGGAAAAACCCAACACCCAACCCCAACCAACCTATTTTACCTTGCAACCGCTGCAACCATGTCTGCCTGTCCCGCATCGGACTTGTCAGCCACAAATGAGCCTGCAGCTGATGTGGACATTACCCCTTCATAAATCTTCATCCGCGAAGCCAAGCCGAAGAAGAAGACAATAAACTACAACAGATGCTGTGGCATCAGGTCAACAGTGGTGAAAAGGTTTAACAGTGATATACGATATAATGAGGCAAATATAATGTGGATTCACAGTTGAGAGATAAATCAACGATGATATACGGTAGACTGAGGCAGATACTGTGACGCAGTGTTCACAGTGGAGAGGTGGTTCATCAGTGATGTACGATATACTGTGGCAGATACTGTAACACTGGGTTCACAGCCATGAGAAAGGTTAACAGTGATGTAAAATAAACGACAGCAGATGCTGTGGCATCAGGTCAACAATGGGGAAAAGGTTTAATGGTGATGTACGATATAATGTGGCAAATACAGTGTCACTGGATTAACAGTTGAGAGATAGATCAACGGTGATGTACGGTAGACTGAGCCAGATACTGTGACACCAGTTACACAGTAGGGAGAAAGTTTAACAGTGATATACAGTAGACAGAGGCAGGTAATGTGACACCGTGTTCACAGTAGTGAGAAGGTTTAAGAGTGATGTACAATAAACTGTGGCAGATACTGTGACAACAGGTTCACAGTG
Source organism: Narcine bancroftii (assembly GCF_036971445.1). NCBI lineage: Eukaryota > Metazoa > Chordata > Chondrichthyes > Torpediniformes > Narcinidae > Narcine > Narcine bancroftii. The sequence goes on along the minus strand of NW_027211877.1, from coordinate 96,912 downwards.
GGGAAGAAGTTTAACGATGATTCACGTCACACTGTTGCAGATTCAGTTATACTGTGTACACAGTGTGGAGAACGTTTAATGGTGATGTACGGTAGACTGGGACAGAAACTGTGACACTGGGTTCAGAGCAGTGAGAAGATTTAACAGTGATGTATATACAGGATCACAGTGAGGTGTAGGTATAATGGGGATAGAAACATAGAAACATAGAAGATAGGTACAGGAGTAGGTCATTCGACCCTTCGAGCCTGCTCCGCCATTCAACGAGATCATGGCTGATCTTAAAGTTCAGTACCCCGTCCCCGCCTTCTCTCCGTAACCTTTAATACCCTTATACTGAAGAAATAGATCTAATTCCCTCTTAGATAGATTTAATGAACCTGCCTCTACTGCCCTCTGTGGCAATGAATTCCACAGATTCACCACCCTCTGGGTAAAGAAATTCCTCCTCATCTCGGTCCTAAATGGTTTGCCTATTATCCTCAAACCATGGCCCCGGGTTCTGGATTTTCCCACCATTGGAAACATCCCATCTGCATCCATTCTGTCCAGTCCTGCCAGAATTTTATATGTCTCCATGAGATCCCCTCTCAATCTTCTAAACTCCAGCGAGTACAATCCCAATTTGCGCAATCTTTCCTCATAAGTCATTCCTGCCATTCCAGGATTCAGCCTGGTGAATCGCCTCTGCACTCCCTCCATTGCAAGAACATCCTTCCTTAGATAAGGTGACCAAAACTGCACACAATACTCCAGGTGGGATCTCACCAAGGCCCTGTACAGCTGCAGTAAGGTATCCTTGTTCCTATGCTCAAACCCTCTTGATATGAAGGCCAACATACCTTTTGCCTTTTTAACCACCATCTGTACCTGCATGCTCGCCTTCAGAGACTGGTGTACAAGTACCCCGAGGTCTCTCTGCACTTCCCCATCACTTAATCTATTGCCATTCAAACAGTAATCTGCCCTCCGGTTTGCATTACCAAAGTGGATAACCTCACATTTATCCACATTGTGGTGCATTTGCCATGTATCTGACCAGTCCCTCAATTTATCCAAATCACACTGGAGCTTCCTGACCCCCTCTTCCATGCACACAACCCCTCCTAGCTTCGTGTCAAATTTGGAGATATTACATCCAATCCCTTCATCCAGATCATTAATGTGAAGTGTGAACAGCTGGGGTCCCAGTACAGATCCCTGTGGCACCCCACTGGTCACCGACTGCCACTCAGTAAATGAGCCATTTATCCCAACTCTCTGTCTTCTACCTGTCAGCCAGTTCTCAATCCACATCAATACTTTGCCCCCAAACCCATGAGCCTTGATTTTGGAAGCCAGTGGTTTATGCAGGACCTTATCGAAGTCCTTTTGGAAGTCCAGGTACACCACATCCACTGGCTCTCCCCCATCTATTTTACCTGTCACCATCTCAAAGAATTCCAATAGATTGGTCAAGCATGATTTACCTTTTGTAAATCCATGTTGACTCCGTCCGATCCCTTCTCTGCTAGTCATATGCTCCGCTATTACATCCTTAATAATGGATTCCATCATTTTGCCCACTACTGATGTAAGCCTCACTGGCCTATAATCCCCGCTTTTTCTCTAATCCCTTTTTAATAGTGGGGTAACATTAGCTACCCTCCAATCCATGGGTACTGATCCTGAGTCTATCAAGTTCTGGAAAATAATTCTTAAAGCATCTGCTATCTGAATGGCCACTTCCTTAAGTACCCTAGGATGTAGATTATCAGGCCCTTGGGATTTATCTGCCTTCAATCCCATCAATTTCCCCAAGACCATGTCCTTAGAGATACTGATTTCTTTCAGTTCCTCTCTATGTTTCCCAACATCCTTGGGAGGTTATTTGTATCCTCTCTTGTGAAAACAGAACTAAAGTAAGAATTTAATTGGTCTGCCATTTCCTTATTCCCCATTATATATTCCCCTGATTCCGACTGCAAGGGACCTACTCTGGATTTCACCAATCTTTGGGAAATATATGGGAGACTGAGGCAGACACTGTTACATTGGGTTCACATTGGGGAGAAAGTCTATGGGTGATGTAAGGTATATTGAGGCGGATATTGTGACTCCAGGTTCACAGTGGGGAGAAGGTTTAATGATGTACAGTGGGCTGAGACATATACTGTGACACTGGGTTTACAGCAGTGAGAGCTTTAACATTGTTGTATGATAAACTGTGTCAGATAATGTGACACCAGGTTCACAGCGGGAAGAACGTTTAATGGTGATGTACGGTGCACTCAGACAGATATTATGACAGAGGGGTCACAGTGGGGAGGTTTATCGGTGATGTATAATAACCACTGGCATACACTGTTAGACCGAATTCACAGTGGGGAGAAGTTTTAAGTGTGATGTGCAGGAGACTGAGGCAGATACTGTGACACCAGGTACAAAGTGGGGAGAAGGTTTAACATTGATGTAGGATAAATTGTGGCAGATCGGGTGACACCAGTTTCTCCGTTGAGAGAAGGATTAATGGTGTTGTACGGTAGACTGAAGCAGACACTGTTACACCGTGTTCACATTGGGGAGAAGGTTTAATGGTGATGTACAGTAGACTGAGGCAGACACTGTTACACCGTGTTCACATTGGGGAGAATGTTTAATGGTGATGTACAGTAGAGTGAGAGAGAAACTGTGAAACCGGGTTCAGAGCAGTAAAAAGTTAAGCAGTGATGGACATAAAACTTTGGCATACACTGTTACACAAGGATCTCAGTGGGGACAAAGTTCAATGTTGTACACGGAAGACTGAGGCAGATACAGTTACATGGGGCTCACAGTGGGGAGAGGGTTTAACAGTGATGTATAATAAACTCTGGTATATACTATGACACCAGGATCACAGTGGGGAGTAGGTTTAATGTTGATATACGGGTGACTGAGACAGATACTGTTAAATCGGGTTCACAGAGGGAAGATTTAATGTTGTGTGCTGAGACATACACTGTGACACCGGGTTCAAAAAAGAGAAAAGGTTTAAAAGTGATGTACAATAAACTTTGTCAGATACAATGACTGCAGGTTCACAGGGGGAAGAAGGTTTATCAGTGATGTATAATATACTCTGGTATATACTGATGTACCGGTTTCACAGTGGGGAGAAGTTTTAACGGTCAAGTCCGGTGGACTGAGACAGAAACTGTGACACTGGGTTCAGTGCAATGAAAAGGTTTAACAGTGATGTACAATAAACTGTGGCAGATACTGTGAAACCAATTTAACACTGGGGAGAAGGTTTATCAGTGATACAAAATACACTCTGGCATATACACTTATACCGGGCTCACAGTGGGTAGAAGCTTTAATGGTGATGTACGGTGGACTGTGATGGATACTGTGAAACCAGGTACACATTAGTGAGACGTTTTAACAGTGAGGTTCAATGAACTGTGGCAGGTACTGTGACACCGGGTTCACAGTGCGAAGGAGATTTAAAGGTGACACACGATACATTGTTGCAGATACAGATACAGAGATTTAACAGTGATGAGAAATTTTAATGGTGATTTTTGGGAGACTGAGGCAGATATTATTTAACCGGGTTCACAGTCGGGAGAAGGTTTAATGGTGATGTACAGTTGAATGAGGCAGATACTGTGAAATTGGGTAAACAGTGGGGAGAGGATTTAGCAGTGATATACAGTAGACTGAGGTAGATATTGTGACACTGTGTTCGGGAGAAGGTTTATCAGTAATGTAAGATAAACAAGGGTAGATACTGTGACAACAGGATCACAGTGGGAAGGAGGTTTAACGGTGATACATGGAAGACTGAGACAGATACTGAGACACTGGGTTCACAGTAGGGAGAAGGTTTAACATTAATGTACGGTAGACTTAGGCAGATTCTGTGACAGTGGGTTCAAATTAGGGAGAAGGTTTAATGGTGATTTTCGGTAGATTGAGACTGATACTATGACACAGGATTCACACTAGTGAGAAGGTTTAACAGTAATGTACGGTAAATGTTGGCAGATACCATGAAAATGAGTTCACAGAAGTAAGAAAGTTTAATAGTGATATACGATTAACTGTGGCTGATACTGCGACACCAGGTTCAGAGTTCGGAGAGGGTTTAATGGTGATGTTCGGCAGACTGAGGCAGATACAGTTACACTGGGTTCTCAGTGTGGAGAAGGTTTAATGGTGATGTCCAAAAAACTCTGGCATATACTGTGACACCAGGATCACAGTGGGGAGTAGGTTTAATGGTGATATACGGGAGACTGAGGCAAATACTGTTACATCAGGTTCACAGTGTGGAGAAGGTCTATGGGTGAGGTAAGGTATAATGAGGCAGATATTGCTACTCCAGGTTCACAGTGGGGAGAAGGTTTAACATTGTACAGTGAGCTGGGACCTACTGTGAGACAGGATTTACATTCATGAGAAGGTTTGACAGTGATGTTCTATAAACTGTGTCAGATACTGTGACACCAGATTAACAGTGGGAGAAGGTTTAACGGTGTTGTAAAATAAACTGTGCAGATATATTAAAACTGGGGTCACAGTGGGGAGAAGGTTTACTGGTTATGTATGGGAAACTGAGGCAGATACCGTGACACTGGGTTCACAGTGGGAAGAATGTTTAATGTGATGTACGGATTACTTTGGCAAATATGGTAACACCAAGTTCACAGTAGTGAGAAGGTTTAACAGTGATGTACAATAAACTATGTCAGATATTGTGACACCAGTTTCACAATGGCAATAATGTTTAAAGGTGATGTAAATTAACTGTGGCAGATAAAGTGACACCAGATTCACAGTGGAGAGAGGTTTAATGCTGATGTATAGAAGACTGAGGCAGATACTGTGGCACCGGGTTCACAATGAGGTGAAGGATTATCAGTAATGTACAATAAACTGTGTCAGATACTGTGACACCAGATTCACAGTGGGAAGAATCTTTATCAGTGATGAATAATAAACTCTGGTGTATAATGATATACAGAGTTCACAGTGGGGAGAAGGTTTACATGATGTACAATAAACTGTGGCAGATACTGTGACACCGACTTCACAGTAGTGACAACGTTTAACAGTGGTATACAATAAATTGTGGCAGATAAATTGACACCATGTTCACAGTGGGGAGAATGTTTAACTGAGATGTACGGTGGACTGAGACAGATACTGTGACACCGGGTTCAGAGCAGTGAGAAGGTTTAACAGCGATGTATAAAAAATTCTGGCATATACTGTGTGACTAGGTTCACGGTGGGGAGAAGCTTTAATGGTGATGTATGGTGCAGTGAAACAGATATTATGACACCATGTTCACAGATGGATATCCAACTGCACGTAAACCAACAAGGTGGGGTCAGATACGGCAATGACCTCTCTGAACCCTTCTCCATTGACATCGGCGTGAAGCAAGGCTGCGTTCTCGCACCAACCCTCTTTTCAATCTTCTTCAGCATGATGCTGAAACAAGCCATGAAAGACCTCAACAACGAAGACGCTGATTACATCCGGTACCGCACGGATGGCAGTCTCTTCAATCTGAGGCGCCTGCAAGCTCACACCAAGACACAAGAGCAAATTGTCCGTGAACTACTGTTTGCAGCCGATGCCGCTTTAGTTGCCCATTCAGAGCCAGCTCTTCAGTGCTTGACGACCTGTTTTGCGGAAAATGCCAAAATGTTTGGCCTGGAAGTCAGCATGAAGAAAACTGAGGTCCTCCATCAGCCAGCTCCCCACCATGACTACAAGCCCCCCCACATCTCCATCGGGCACACAAAATTCAAAACAGTCAACCAGTTTACATATCTCGACTGCACCATTTCATCGGATGCAAGGATCGACAACGAGATAGACAACAGACTCGCCAAGGCAAATAGTGCCTTTGGAAGACTACACAAAAGAGTCTGGAAAAACAACCAACTGAAAAACCTCACAAAGATTAGCGTATACAGAGCCGTTGTCATACCCACCCTCCTGTTCGGCTCTGAATCATGGGTCCTCTACTGGCATCACCTACGGCTCCTAGAACGCTTCCACCAGTGTTGTCTCCGCTCCATCCTCAACATTAATTGGAGCGACTTCATCCCTAACATCGAAGTACTTCAGATGGCAAAGGCCGACAGCATCGAATCCATGCTGCTGAAGATCCAACTGCGCTGGGTAGGTCACGTCTCCAGAATGGAGGACCATCGCCTTCCCAAGATCGTGTTATGGCGAGCTCTCCACTGGCCACCGTGACAGAGGTGCACCAAAGAAGAGGTACAAGGACTGCCTAAAGAAATCTCTTGGTGTCTGCCACATTGACCACCGCCAGTGGGCTGATATCACCTCAAACTGTGCATCTTGGCGCCTCACATTTTGGCGGGCAGCAACCTCCTTTGAAGAAGACCGCAGAGCCCACCTCACTGACAAAATAAAAAGAGGAAAAACCCAACACCCAACCCCAACCAACCAATTTTCCCTTGCAACCGCTGCAACCGTGTCTACCTGTCCCGCATCTGACTTGTCAGCCACAAACGAGCCTGCAGCTGACGTGGACATTACCCCTCCATAAATCTTCATCCGCGAAGCCAAGCCAAAGAAGAAGAAGAAGAAGAAAGATAATAAACTCTGGCATGTACAGTTATACTGAATTCACAGTGGGGAGAAGGTTTCAGTGTGATGTACGGGAGACTGAGGCAGATACTGTGAGAACTGGTACAAAGTGGGGAGAATGTTTAACATTTATGTAAGATAAATTGTGGCAGATAGGGTGACACCAGTTTCTCAGTTGAGAGAAGGTTTAATGGTGATGTTCGGTAGACTGAGACATATACTGTGACACTGGGTTCACAGTGGGGACGTTTGTCAGTGATGTACAATAAGTTGTGGTAGATACTTTGACACAAGGTTCACAGTGGGTTGAAGCTTTAACTGTAATATACGGATGTCTGAGAAGGATACTGTAACACCGGTTTACATGTGTGAGAAGGTTTAACAGTGAGGTTCAATAAACTGTGGCAGATACTGTGACACCAGGTTCACAGTGCGGAGGCGGTTTAATGGTGTCACGCAATACGTTGTTGCAGGTACAGTGACACAGAGTTCACAGTGGAGAGAAATTTTAATGGTGATTTTCTGGAGACTGAGGCAGATATTATTTCACTGGGTTCACAGTAGGGAGAAGGTTTAACAGTGATGTATGATTGACTGAGGTAGATACTGTGATACCAGGTTTAAGGTGGGGAGAAGGTTTAATGGTGCTGCACAGTTGACTGAGGCAGATACTGTGAGACAGGATTCACAGTAGTGCGAAGGTTTAACAGTGATATACAATAAACTGTGACATATACTGTGACACCAGTTTCATGGAGTGGAGAAGGTTTAATAGTTGTGTAAGAAAAACTGCAACAGATACAGTGACACCGGGTTCATCGAGGGTAGAATTTTATTTTTGATGTGACGGTAGACCACAGTGGGGAGAAAACAGTGATGAACTGTGTCAGATACTGTGACACCAGGTTCACAGTGGGGAGAAGGTTTAACAGTGATGAACTGTGTCAGATACTGTTACACCAGGTTCACAGTGGGGAGAAGGTTTAACAGTGATGAACTGTGTCAGATACTGTGACACCAGGTTCACAGTGGGGAGAAGGTTTAACAGTGATGAACTGTGTCAGATACTGTTACACCAGGTTCACAGTGGGGAGAAGGTTTAACAGTGATGAACTGTGTCAGATACTGTGACACCAGGTTCACAGTGAGGAGAAGGATTAACAGTGATGTACAGTTGACTGAGGCAGATAATGTCACAGTGGGGAGAATGTTTAACAGTAATGTATGTTAGACTTTGGCAGATAATGTGACATTGAATTAACACTAGTGAGAAGGTTTAACAGTGATTTACGATAAGCTGTGACAGATACTGTGACACCATGTTCACAACGGTAGGAAGAAGGTTTAACGATGATGTGAAATGAACTGTGGTAGATAAAGTGACACCAGGTTCACAGTGGGGAGAGGTTTAAAAGTGATGTATGGAAGAATGAGGCAGATACTGTGACCCCAATTTCACAGTGCGGATCAGGTTTAACAGTGATGAACGATAAACTGTGTCAGATATTGTGACATTTGAATAGTCATATACGATAAACTGTTTGATACTGTGACACCAGGTTTAGTGGTTTAAAGGGGGAGAAGGTTTAACAATGATGTATGGTAGACTGAGGCAGATACTAAGATTATGGCTTCACAACAGTGAGAAGTTTTAACAGTAATGTACAATAAACTGTGGAAGATACTGTGACACTGGGTACACAGCACTGAGAAGGTTTAACAGTAATGTACAATCCTTGGGTCGTAGGTTTTATATCAGAGTATCCTTCTCCTATGCAGGTTGCTTAACAGGGCTGGAGAGGCCTGCCTCCCTTCTTAGGCCGAACGATACCTGGAGATCCACGGCTGCTGTCCTCAGTCATGGGGTGGAGCGCCCTGGGCTCAGCCTGATTGCTCTATGCTTCCAATCTATATTGGCTCTGCTTCGTGTTCCAGGCATTAAATGAGCAAGATGGCAGGGCCAGGGCCGCCGCCTCCTTCTCTCTGCATGGACCGGGGCCTCCGCCTGCTTCTCTCTGCCGAGGCCGGGGCCACCGCCTCCACCTCCATTCTGCCTGGACCGGGGCCGCCACCTTCCCTCTGCCCGGACTGGGGCCGCCGCCTTTCCCTGTGCCTGGACCAGGGCCGCCGCTTTGCACTGCACCCGGACCAGGGCCTCTGCCTGTTTCCTCTCTGCCGAGGCCGGGGCCATTGCCTCCTCCTCCCCTCTACCCGGACTGGGGCCACCTTCTTCTCTCTGCCCGGACCGAGGCCTCCGCCTGCTTCTCTCTGCCGAGGCCGGGGCCACCACCTCCACCTCCCCTCTGCCTGGACTGGGGCCGCCACCTTCCCTCTGCCCGGACCGGGGCCGCCGCCTTTCCCTGCGCCTGGACCAGGGCCGCCTCCTTTCATTACACCCGGACCGGGGCCTCCGCCTGTTTCCTCTCTGCCGAGACCGGGGCTGTCGCCTCCTCCTCCCCTCTTCCCGGACTGGGGCCGCTGCCTTCCCTCAGCCTGGACTGCGGCCGCCGCCTTTCCTCTGCCCTGACCGAGGCTCCCGCCTCTTTACCTCTGCCTGAACCGGGGCCTCTGCCAGCTTTCCCTCTGCCAAGGCCAGGGCCGCCGCCTCCTCCTCCCCTCTTCCCAGACTGGGGCCGCCACCTTCCCTGTGCCCGGACCGGGGCCGTTACCTCCTTCCCGGCACAGGGAAGGTTTTAAGGCCAAACAAACTGCTTTACCTGCACGGACGGCCGCACGGGCGCCGCCATCGAACCATGGGTGTAAAGGGTGGGGCCAGTACTGCACACACTGCACTCCACCTAAAAGCTCCTTTGCGCAGGCCCGAGGACATGTCCACGTCCTCCCCCTCAAAAGATGCACACAAGCTCAAGCTAGCATGCTGGAACATCAGAACCATGCTAGACAAGGCTGACAGCCACCGACCTGAACGTCGGTCTGCCCTCATCGCTCAAGAACTCCTCAGACTTGGCATTGACATAGCCGCTCTCAGCGAAGTCCGCCTTGCAGATGCAGGCAGCCTCCAAGAATGTGGCGCAGGCTACGCATTCTACTGGTCAGGCAAGCCTATGGCTGAACGACGCCTATCTGGTGTAGGCTTCATGGTCAAGAACTCCATTGCCTCCAAACTCAAAAACCTCCTAACAGGCCACTCTGACTGGATCAGGTCCATGCGACTCCCCCTTCAAAACAAGCGACGCATCACCCTCATCGGGGTCTATGCCCCAACCCTCCAGGCGGAGCCAGCAGAAAAGGACAAGTTCGACACTGATCTGCGCAACCTCATCCAACACACCCCTACAGCCGACAAGGTTGTCATCCTTGGCGACTTCAACGCTCGCATCGGCAAAGACTCAGAAACCTGGCCAGGAATCCTGGGCAAGCATGGTGTCGGCAAGTGCCATGACAATGAGCACCTCCTGTTGGAGCTCTGCGCAGAACAGTGGCTTGTCATTACGAATACCCTTTTCCAGCAGAGGGACAGCCTGAAGTCTACCTGGATGGATCCCGGATCCAAACACTGGCACCTCCTGGACTACGTCTTGGTGCGAGATAGAGACAAACAAGATGTGCTCCACACAAGGGTCATGCCCAGTACGGAATGCCACACTGACCACCGGCTTGTCCGCTGCAAGTTCAACCTTCGCTTCAAGCCAAAGTTCAGGAAGATAGAGCTCCCAGAAAGAGGTTCAATGTTGGAAACCTGCAGTGAGACGAGGTGAGAGGAAACTTCCAGGCAAACCTCCAAGCAAAGCTCGAGGGTGCAAACTGCCTAATGGACACATCCCCTGAAACCCTCTGGGATCAGCTGAAAACGGCCATACTGCAATCCACTGAAGAGGTACTGGGCTTCTCCTCCAGGAAAAAACAAGGACTGGTTTGATGAAAACAACCAGGAAATCCTGGAGCTGCTGGCAAAGAAGTGAGCTGCCCACCAGGCTCACCTTGCAAAGCCATCCTGGCCAGGAAAAAAATGAGCCTTCTGTCTCACATGCAGCCATCTTCAGCTCAAACTCTGGGAGATCCAAATTGAGTGGTGGACTAGCCTCGCCAAACAAACCCAGCTTTGCGCTGACATTGGTGACATCAGGGGTTTTTATGAGGCACTAAAGGCTGTGTACGGTCCCTCACCCCAAGTCCAAAGCCCACTGTGCAGTTCAGACAGCAAAGTCCTCCACAGCGACAAGATCTCCATCCTCAACCGATGGTCAGAACATTTCCAATCTCTTTTCAGTGCCAACCGCTCAGTCCAAGAATCTGCCCTGCTCCAGCTCCCTCAACTGCCCTTAAGGCTGGAGCTGGATGAATTCCCTACCCAGGAAGAGACATGTAAGACAATTGAACAACTGAAAAATGGCAAAGGAGCAGGTATGGACGGAATCCCCCCAGAGGTCTGGAAGGCTGGCGGCAAAACCCTGCATGCCAAACTGCATGAGTTTTTCAAGCTCTGCTGGGATCAAGGAAAGCTTCCCCAGGACCTTCGTGATGCCATCATCATCACCCTGTACAAAAACAAAGGTGAGAAATCAGACTGCTCAAACTACAGGGGAATCACGCTGCTCTCCATTGCAGGCAAAATCTTCGCTAGGATTCTCCTTAATAGAATAATACTCAGTCTCGCCAAAAATGTCCTCCCAGAATCACAGTGCGGCTTTCGCACAAACAGAGGAACTACTGACATGGTCTTTGCCCTCAGACAGCTCCAAGAAAAGTGCAGAGAACAAAACAAAGGAATCTACATCACCTTCATTGACCTCACCAAAGCATTCGACACCATGAGTAGGAAAGGGCTTTGGCAAATACTAGAGCGCCTCGGATGCCCCCCTAAGTTCATCAACATGGTTATCCAACTGCACGAAAACCAACAAGGTCGGGTCAGATACAGCAATGAGCTCTCCGAACCCTTCTCCATTGACATTGGCTTGAAGCAAGGCTGCGTCCTTGCACCAACCCTCTTTACTATCTTCTTCAACATGATGCTGAAACAAGCCATGAAAGAACTCAACAACGAAGACGCTGATTACATCCGGTACCGCACAGATGGCAGTCTCTTCAATCTGAGGCGCCTGCAAGCTCACACCAAGATACAAGAGCAACTTCTCCGTGAACTACTGTTTGCAGACGATGCTGCTTTAGTTGCCCATTCAGAGCCAGCTCTCCAGCGCATGACGTCCTGTTTTGCGGAAACTGCCAAAATGTTTGGCCTGGAAGTCAGCCTGAAGAAAACTGAGGTCCTCCATCACCCAGCTCCCCACCATGACTACCAGCACCCCACCCCACATCTCCATCAGGTATACAGAACTCAAAACGTTCAACCAGTTTACCTATCTCGGCTGCACCATTTCATCTGATGCAAGGATTGACAATGAGATAGACAACAGACTTGCCAAGGCAAATAGCGCCTTTAGAAGACTACACAAAAGAGTCTGGAAAAACAACCACCTGAAAAACCCCACAAAGATTAGCGTATACAGAGCCGTTGTCATACCCACACTCCTGTTCGGCTCCAAATCATGGGTCCTCTACCGGCATCACCTACGGCTCCTAGAACGTTTCCACCAGCGTTATCTCCGCACCATCCTCAACATTCATTGGAGTGACTTTATCACCAACATCGAAGTATTCGAGATAGTAGAGTCCGAAAGCATCGAATCCATGCTGCTGAAGATCCAACTGCGCTGGGTAGGTCACGTCTCCAGAATGGAGGACCATCGCCTTCCCAAGATCGTGTTATATGGTGAGCTCTCCACTGGCCACCGAGACAGAGGTGTACCAAAGAAGAGGTACAAGGACTGCCTAAAGAAATCTCTTGGTGCCTGCCACATTGACCACCGCCAGTGGGCTGATATCGCCTCAAACCGTGCATCTTGGTGCCTCACAGTTTGGTGGGCAGCAACCTCCGTTGAAGAAGACCGCAGAGCCCACCTCACTGACAAAAGAAAAAGGAGGAAAAACCCAACACCCAACCCCAACCAACCAATTTTTCATTGCAACCGCTGCAACCGTGTCTGCCTGTCCCGCTTCGGACTTGTCAGTTACAATAAACTGTGGCAGGTACTGTAACACCAGGATCACTGTGGGGAGAATATTTAACGGTGATGTACGAAGACTGAGGCAGATACTGTGACACTTGATTCACAAGGGGGAGAAAGTTTATCAATGGTGTACGCTAAACTGTGGAAGATACTGTGACACCGAGTTCACATTAGTGAGAAGGTTTAACAGTGATGTATAATAAACCGAGGGAGGTACTGTTACACCAGGTTCACAGTGCGTAGAAAGTTTAATGGTGATGTACAGTAGACTCAGGCAGATACTGTGACCCTGGGTTTACAGTACAGGGAATGTTTAAAAGTGATGTACAATAAAATGTGGCAGATATTGTGAAACCAGGTTCACAGGGGGAAGAATGTTTAAAAGTGATCCACATTACACTATTGCAGATACATTTACCCCGGGTTCAGAGTAGGGAGGAGATTTAAGGGTGATATATGGGAGACTGAGGTAGATACTGTGACACTAGGTTTACAATGGGGAGAATGTTAAATGGTGCTGGATGGTAGACTGAAGCAAATACTATTACACCAGGTTCACAGTGGGGAGAAGGTTTAACGTTGGTGTACTATAAACTGAGGCAGAAACTATGAGACAGGATTCACATTCGTGAATATACGATTAACTGTGTCAGATACTTTGACATCAGGTTCATATTGGGGAGAAGGTTTAACGATGATATATGGTAGAGGGAGGCAGATACTGTGACACCAGGCTCATTGAATTGTTCATTTATCTTAATTACAACATCTAATTTATATCTCCATTTTTTTTTGTGGCAACTTCCAAACATTCCATAAACTTCTATTCTAATCAGATTTTGTTCATTTAAATAGGTCACCACGAAAAGCCCAAATCGTTTGGTCTCTTAAGTACACAGCACAAAATTAAATTCTTTACCTGGGTTTGGTTCAACGGCAATTCAGTCTGTTTCATTATTTTTTCAGTCCCTCGCTTTGTGCTTTCTGCTTTGCCCAGCCGATTCGCCAAATGAGCATCCAACTCTGTCTTCTCAGCTTGACCCAACATCTCCTCTGTAAACTTAAGCAAACCAAGAAGACTAAAGTTAAAATTTTCACATTTGCATTTTCAAAAACAAAACACTGTGACTTGCAGTTTCACATCATAATCCCACTTGCTAAACTTGCAAGCAACTACACCGCATCCTACAGCTGGAAAATTGCAAGAAAACTGCTTGGTTAAAGCAAAGATTCCACCCAGTCACCCCATTAAAGGCCTCCAAGTTAACAACAGATAGCAACCTGAAAGTTAAATACAAAGATCTGTGTCAGGAATATTAACAGGGTTTAAAAAAATCATTTCCACTATTGAAAGAAAACTCCTCAGGGAACACCAGGCTCTTGTTGAACAATTCCTGTTGTATTCCTCAAAATGGTTTGAATCTTGATTTCAAGCAGAGTCATTTGGTGAGATTGTTGGTCCAGAACAAACCCTGCCCACACAGTCCCTTAAATACCTGCAAAGTCCTGGTTCAGCTCTGCTCCACGCTAAAGCTATCAGAGCTTTTCTGAAGAGATAACAGACTTCAGATCCTGGTACATTGAGTCAAAAACACCCTAATGTTTCCCTGAACAAAACACCTCTCTCTGAAAAACAACAAGAACCTTCCTGAGCAGTGCTCATTTACCTTTCAAGGACCAAAACCTGGTGAACTTTATACATATATTTTTTATATATATATATATATATATATATATATATCTTATATATATATATATATATATATATTATATATATATATATATACTTATATATATATATACTTATATATATATATATATATATATATTATATATACTTATATATATATATATATACATATATATATATATATATATATATATATATATATATATATATATATATATATGTTAAATTCTGTACACAGTATAAGAATCGCCTGCAACCAGTGAACTTGGAAGAATGAGAAGTGAGATTGGACTGTGAACCAAAGAACTTTTCTGAACTTACACACACATTACACACACGTGCACTGAGAATTAGAAGGGGTGTAAGTTAAGTAAATTAAGTTAAAGTTTTAAAATAGTGATAAGTTAAAGTGTAAATCGTGTTCATGTTTAAAGATAATTAAAATCAGCTTTTGTTTAAGTCACCATTCTTGGTGAATATCTATTGCTGCTGTGTTTTGGAATCCTTTGGTCATCTCTTGAAAATTATTAATTGACTTTTCAATAATTATTGTAAATATTAACAAGACATAATATCATTTAACTGTTGTGTTTGTGTCGTTGGAGAATTCACTTTCCATTCAATCAAAATTAGAGTTTTGGGTGCCGTATTTGAGAAAAGATGTGCTGGTGTTGGAGAAGGTCAGCGATGATTTACTGGAATGATATCAGGAATGAAAGGGTTAGTGTATGAGGAACAATTGTCGACTCTTCGACTGTACTAGTTGGAGTACAGAAGGATAAGAGGGACCTCAGCGGCATTTCAAATGCTGGAAGGTCTCGACATAGTACATATGGCAAAGATATTTCCCATGGTAGGAGATTCTAGAACAAGGGACATAATTTCAGGATAAAAGGGTGTCAATTTAAAACAGATGTGGAAACATTTATTTTGTCAGTGGGTCGTGAATCTGTGGAACTGAGGTCATTGGGTGTATTTCAGGCAGAGATTGACAGGTATTTGATTAGTCAAGGAATCAAGGGTTAAGGGGAGAGAGCTGGGCAGTGCGGGCTGAGTGGAAGAATGGTTGAACAGACTCAATGGGCCTACCTGCCCTTGTATCTTGTGATCTATATCTTGCGGAAGACCAAGACAACCCTCCTCTTGTATTCCATTATCAGAAAACAGTCTGCATCATGAGCTTATGTCATGTGAACCCATTTATTAATGAATCCCATGATACAAGTGACCCAATGCAAATTCTGCATTGAGAGGACTACAGCTTCCTCATTTTAAAAATTGTTTTCAAGTAGCTCAAATGAGATTTCTTGCTTCTTTTTTTGAAAGGGAAAAATTGCCATCAAATAAAATAGGAGAGAGAAAGCAGATGCATTTCTATACGTGGGATTCAAAATTAAAGGTTTGTGATAAAAATACACTATTGTTGAAACATATGATTAATATATGGAATAAAATAAATGATGAAATTGGTGTAAGTGGATGTACATCACCCAGAATGGCTTTGATTCAAAATCCTCCTATCTTTTTCCAAGGATCATCAATTTCTGGACAGCTGGTTTCGAAAGGGAATTATAAATGTTGAAGATTGTTATGAAAGGGGTCAATTAATGTCATTTGAACAACTGAGAAATAAATATCGTATAACTCATTGCAATCTTTTTTGCCATTTCCAACTAAGAGCATATTTGAAGGATAAGATAGGATCAACCATGTTGTACTGAAATAGAAATTCCTTATAAAGGAATTTACTTCGATGATGTCCTCTTTATTACAAGTAGGAACTTTTAAACGAGGAGTTCATAAGTCGAGACAAAGGTGGGAAGTGGATCTGAATATTTTAATTGATTGGCAAATAAGGGCAGGTCCATATAAGGATCTCAATGTAAGATATAAATTAGTTCAGTATAATTCTTTTTACACCCGTAACGTAGCATATGTCAGAAAGGATTTTATCTGAAAGCTGCACCTGGAGTCAGGTGACTCAGGCAGTTGGATTTAAAAAGCTCAACAGGAAGCTGATTTGGGAATAGAGATCACGTGATCCAGGGGTGTTGTATTAATTCACTTCAACTCAGCATTTTGGATCGATTGACCAGAGTTCCACACTGCAGCAGCAGTGAGGAAGGAATTCACAACTAGTTTTTCTTCTGCAGTTACTTCTTACACCAGAGAAATTGAATAGAAGAAAAAATGAAATCAGAATTATCAGATCAATGTTTGAGGTGTGGTGAAGATGTAGCAACTTTCTTGCATACAACTTAGCTTTGTCTTAATGCAAGATCTTTTTGGGGAGAATTACATATTTTTTTGGAACAAGTTATAGGAGCTGTTTTTCCACAAAATCCAACCTTATTTTTATTAGGAAATATTGAAGGAACAAGGCCCAAATTAAAACTATTAAAGTATCAATTGAAATTTGTTTAATTAATGTTAGCGGTGATGAGGAAATGTATTGCATTTATTGGATATCAGATATAATTTTAGGGATGCCAAGATGACATGCAAAAATTCAAAGTTGTATTCCTTTAGAAAAAATTACTTAAAGCTTGAGAAATATATACTCTATGCTTTTGCAAATTTGGCACCTGAATATTCAAATATAAGGCTTCAAATTGTAAAAATGCCCTTTCAATCCCTCTAGACATGCGAGATTCTCCTCTAAGCTGTAAAATTTTTATTTAGATGTGTTAGATTTCCTCGCCACCACGAACTCTGGTGAAGCGGAGGACCAACACATGGGACCAGAAAACAGGAAGACCACACACCATCAACATCTGAGAAGCAGAGGATTCATTCCACGGGGCAGTGACCATGGAAGCAGAACAGTGAGGGGTCCTGCATCTGTAGGACCAACATATCTGTCAGGCTGTTGGTAATTTGAGGAGAGAAACCCACGCAGGCTATGGGCTTCTGGAGAAAGCAGTCAAGGAACTCACACTAGGCTGTGGATTGCTAGAGACGGTTTCTAAACCGGCTAAAAGGGTATCAGGTATCAGACTTGGGATATGAGTTGGTGCTAAATGGTTCCTAATTGTGTCAGAGGTTCAAAACTGGAGCTTGCATTGCCAATGACTTGGATGGTCTGTGACCATTGAAAGAGAATCCACAGACCCTCAGTGACTTGGCCCAGGGTTTGGGATGGTTGGGTGGGGGGGGGGGGTGGGGAGAGAGAGAGCACGACTATCTTTTGCTTCTTTCTCTCACTGCAAAAGGCATGTCAGGCAATTTCTACCAATGGTGAATGTCTGCCTTAAAGCAGGAAAAAAACAATTTTGTGTGATATGACACTTTTAAATTACATGACAGTAAATTGTCTCCTGAAATAGAGATAGAGGTTCAGGTTTCAAACTATTACAAACTCCACTCACCAGAGCTACCTGGATTATACCTCTTCCCATTTTTTTTTTGCAAGGACACCATTGATTTTATCACAACTCCTCTGCTGCATCTGTCCTGTGACAGATTATATATTTTACATTGTATATAGATATGTTTTTGAAAGAGATGGATTGTAGGAGTTGTGGAGGTTACAAACAAACACAAACATTTCACAAAACAGCTTATATAAATTGCAAGAGCTTTGCTGAGAGTGAGTCATGCAGGCGCCGAGAGCCTTTGCAAAGGCAAAACAAGGAGACTGCTTTGCTATAATTTCAAAATTAGGTATAAATGGATTATTGTTTTTAAAGCAACAGATGAATGGACTCAGATGTTTGGGTCAGGTGCAGTCATCTGGCTGGTTCCAGTTTGCTGTTCTAAGGTCATGTGGTTTTGCAAGCAGAGAGGAGAGGCCAAATAGGCTTTTTTTCTAAAAGAGAGAGAGAGATGGCAAGCTGACATCTTGTTGAAACCCCATTTTGAAGACGGGTTGTGAGTTCTCAGTTCAGCC
The DNA here is from genome assembly GCF_036971445.1 of Narcine bancroftii. Lineage (NCBI taxonomy): Eukaryota > Metazoa > Chordata > Chondrichthyes > Torpediniformes > Narcinidae > Narcine > Narcine bancroftii. The sequence continues at coordinate 78,704 of NW_027211877.1, read as the reverse complement.
TTTTGAAAAACCTTGTTGTCCATACAAGAGGAAATGGCTGGCTAGAAATGGTGTTTCACCTGAAATAAGGGAGAAAAAGGAACTCAATGGTGACCTGCAGAAGAGATTATCATTTGGAAAACTCTGATGGGGCGAGTTTCTTTGGCAAGACCCCAAAGTGAATGATCACAGCGAATCAGATTTTGTGTGTCCAATGAGCAAGAAATCCCTCTCTGAAACCAATAGGCGCCTTCCAGGAGCGTAAACGTTTACTTTTAAGCACCAGAGCTTGGTGAAAATTCATAAATGTTGAACCTGTGCACAGTATAAGAATTGATAGACACCGGTGAACTTGGAGTTGTGTCAAAGAACTTTATACATATTAAAGACACCTGCACTTAGAATTGGAAGGGAGCAATGTAAGGCTGTTAAGTTAATAGAGATAAGTTAAAGTTTGATCTGTTTTTTTGTTTAAAGAAATTTAAAAATGTTTGTTTAAATAACCATTTGTCTTAATGATTTACTATTGCTGCTATGTTTTGGGGTCCTCTGGGCCGGTAACAGTCCCAGGATGAGGTCTTCTACTCCAGGACACCCAAAATGTCTTATTTCTTCAATAAATGCAGATTCCCCCATACTGTATTTGATAAAGCCTACACCCTTATCTCCAATTCTTTTTCTGCCCTTCCCCCACCTGCTCTCTGGCAGAACAAGGACAGAATCCCTCAGGTTTCTCACTTACCACCCATCAGCTGCCACATCTGACACGTTATCCTTGAATACTTCCAACTTCAGCACCATCCTCTAACCTGTTACATCTAACCCGCTCCACTCATATCCTCTTTTCACAGGGGCACGTCTTTCTGTGACTCCCTTGATGGCACTTCCCTCTCCACCCATCACCACCTCATGTAGTCCCCATTGGAACTGCAGAAATTGCCAAACTTGTCCCTACATCTCCTCTCACCTCCATCCAAGGCCACAATCAGATCTTCGAGGTGAGGCAGTGTTTCACAATCATCCCATCCTACCTAATCTACTATATTTGGTAGACTCAGTTGACCTCGATATCAACAAGACCAAATACAGACTGGGTGGCCATTTTGCTAAACACCTGTGCTCTGTGGATCGAAACTTGAGCTTCCTGTGGCCTAACATATCAATTCTCGAACCCTTCCAGCAACATGTCTGTTGGCCCCATCCTTCGCCAGGGTGAGGGTAAACAATCTTAAAGAAAACACATTATATTCCTCCTGGGCAGCCTTAAACTCTATAGCATGAACACGAATGTTTCTAATTTTAAGCAGCCACTCACCTCTGTCTGATTTCACTGTTTCCATCTCTTGATCTACTGCCCATTTCAATATATTTACTCCTTTAAGGTAGAAGAGTTGACAGTGGTGTTTTCCCCATATAGTTTACCTTTGAACAACTGGCAAAGTTAAGTGGCAGTTGTTGCAGAATGAATGGGGTTATTGTTCAAAATCTGCCTGTGGTCGAAAGTATTCTTGGACTGAATAGACATCTGGGCCAAATGGCTATTTAAGGACAATCTGTACATGATTGCAAGCAAATGAAAGACCCCAACAATGAAGACGCTGTTTACATCCGGTACCGCACGGATGGCAGTCTCTTCAATCTGAGGCGCCTGCAAGCTCACACCAAGACACAAGAGAAACTTGTCCGTGAACTACTCTTTGCAGATGATGCCGCTTTAGTTGCCCATTCAGAGCCAGCTCTTCAGCGCTTGACGTCCTGCTTTGCGGAAACTGCCAAAATGTTTGGCCTGGAAGTCAGCCTGAAGAAAACTGAGGTCCTCCATCAGCCAGCTCCCCACCATGACTACCAGCCCCCCCACATCTCCATCGGGCACACAAAACTCAAAACGGTCAACCAGTTTACCTATCTCGGCTGCACCATTTCATCAGATGCAAGGATCGACAATGAGATAGACAACAGACTCGCCAAGGCAAATAGCGCCTTTGGAAGACTACACAAGAGTCTGGAAAAACAACCAACTGAAAAACCTCACAAAGATAAGCGTATACAGAGCCGTTGTCATACCCACACTCCTGTTCGGCTCCGAATCATGGGTCCTCTACTGGCACCACCTACGGCTCCTAGAACGCTTCCACCAGCGTTGTCTCCGCTCCATCCTCAACATCCATTGGAGCGCTCACACCCCTAACGTCGAGGTACTCGAGATGGCAGAGGTCGACAGCATCGAGTCCACGCTGCTGAAGATCCAGCTGCGCTGGATGGGTCACGTCTCCAGAATGGAGGACCATCGCCTTCCCAAGATCGTATTATATGGCGAGCTCTCCACTGGCCACCGTGACAGAGGTGCACCAAAGAAAAGGTACAAGGACTGCCTAAAGAAATCTCTTGGTGCCTGCCACATTGACCACCGCCAGTGGGCTGATAACGCCTCAAACCGTGCATCTTGGCGCCTCACAGTTTGGCGGGCAGCAGCCTCCTTTGAAGAAGACCGCAGAGCCCACCTCACTGACAAAAGGCAAAGGAGGAAAAACCCAACACCCAACCCCAACCAACCAATTTTCCCTTGCAACCGCTGCAATCGTGTCTGCCTGTCCCGCATCGGACTGGTCAGCCACAAACGAGCCTGCAGCTGACGTGGACTTTTTACCCCCTCCATAAATCTTCGTCCGCGAAGCCAAGCCAAAGAAAAAGAAAAAAAAGTACATGATTGTACATCCTAAAGTACAATGACTACTTCTATCCACTAAAGATTGTTAAAGAGCAAGAATAGACAATACAATCACATAAAATTCCCATCCATACAGCACACGTATTAATACACAAAACAATCACACCTCCTTATTGGTCAGGAAGTGCCTACAATTCCAAAGGAGACTGAGGAGGTCAAGGCCAACAGCTCTATTCCTGAGACTTTACAGGAGTGCAGTTGAGTCTCCTGTCTGGCTGCATCATTCGATGGTCTAGTAGCTGGCAAGCATCAGACAGGAATGATGCAAAGAGTTGTGAGTATCACTGGGGTCTCCCTTTCTCCTGTAGGTGACATTTACTGGGAGTCTTGTTCAAATAGGGCTCAAGGAATTGTAAAAAGACCATTTCCATCCAATGCACAGCATATTTAACCAGGTCCTTCATCAAAATCAGGGCCGCCAGGCTGGGTAATAGTTTCTTCCCACAGGCTGTGAGATGGATGAAAAGTATCCTGTAAGTACAATAATCATCCAAAATATTTATATATGTAGCAGCTACTTCGATAGAGCTACTAAAGCAATACACACACACACGCACACACACACACACACACACACACACACCAGGTTAGTCAACACAAGATTGCTTTATTCAGACTTTACAGGCTTATTTTATTTACAGCGTGTCCCGGGCTCCATGGGACATCATTATGTATTTGCTGCCGATCCACAGGACCGCAGGTTTATATTAAGCCCTGTGAGTGTCCTGCACCTTCTGTCAGGAGAATCCACAGATCAACGTGTCGTTCCTCGGCATGCAGCACCACGCGAGGATGGTCAATTAAATGGATGCCTGTTTGTCTTATGATTTCACATGCCCGCCAAAGAACCATGCCCACTCAGCCCATTACACAGCTGCTACCCGCCCCCCAAGAACCATTACCAGAAACTAAAGCACCTGCTGCATGCACCTTAGGTGGACGCCCTCGCCGTCTGTGCAGGGGGCACTGAATGGGTGAAGTGGGATCTACATGGGCAGGCTTGAGTCTGTCCACATGAAACAGCTACAATGTCCCCCAATGTCCATAGTATACACAACCCCATCCTTCTTCACCACACGACAATGGCCCTCATATGGTCGTAACGGCATTCGTGGGACCAGTCTGCACACAAAAACAAAATCAGTGTCCAGGAGTGATGGGGGTACATTCTGTTTAGAGGTTCCATGCCAGTGGGTAGGAAAAGGTGATCGCAACACCACGTCGAAGCTGCTGAAGAACGTTCAGATCAGAGTTCGTTGTGAAATGAATGTCCCAAGAAACTGCAAGGACCGTACCATAAACCAACTCTTCGGACAATGCAGACATGTCTTCCTTTGGAGCCGGGCGCACTCCAATAGAACCCATGGCAACTCATCGACCTAATTTAGACCGGTGAATCGGGCCTTCAGTTGCCGGTGGAAACGTTCCACAAGGCCGTTGGACTGTGGGTGAATTGTGTTCTGCGGACTGAAGTAATTGTGGGTCGGGAAACCAAATCTAGCCATCCAATTGATGATGAATGTTCTTTCTTTTCTTTTTCAATCTTTTTATTATTATTATAATTTATAAACACATACAGTTCAAAGAGATATAAAAAATACATAGTAAGTAATGAATTAATACAGAGATATTAAACAATAATATTACAGAATAAAAATATATCATAAAAAAAAAATTAGATCAGTTTAGGGTGTGAAGATGATGAATTTTCTGGCCCTTGTCTCAGTGTCACTGGATGGCAATGGGATGGCCTCTGGCCAGCACGTGAAACGTTCTATGACTGTTAGAATCTATCTCATGTTTTGAGATACTGGCAATGGTCCGAGCAGGTTCACTTGCACGTGTTACAACAACCTGTGTACCGCCAGGAAAGGTTGAAGAGGTGCCTTAGTGTGGCACTAAATTTTGACAGTCTGGCAGGAGGTACATGTGCAGACACATTGCGCAATGCCTTTTTTCAGACCATGCCATAAATATTTATTTGACATGAGCTTGACAGATGTTCTGATGGACGGATGAGACAAGCTGTGTATCTGGTCAAAAAGGCATTGCCTCCAAGATGGCGGAATCGCTGGTCTAGTGTAGCCCAAAGACATGTCACAAAGTAAGGTTGGCAGCCCAGTTGTGCTGCCACCTGCTGTATGTCCAGGTTAGTCATGGCCGTACTGTATGCCTGAACTTCGGGGTCCATTGCCTGGACACTGGCTAATTCCGGAATATCAATGTCACCCTGAATATGATATACAGTCAGTCTGATCAGCATATTCGTGACGCCATTGTTTTTACCAGAAATATAGTGCACATCCATGGTAAATTCTAAATTGTATGACAGTGACCCTGCTGTCTTGCCGACCATGGATCCGTTATTTTGATGAAGGCAAAAACGAGTGGCTGGTGGTCTGTGAACACAGTGAAATACTGACCCTCCAAAACAAATCGGAAGTGCCGTGTCGCTTAATACAATGCACTGTATTTCATCTCCAATGGCTATAGATGTCAGCTAAAGAACGCGAGGGGTTGGCAATGGCCATCAACGTACTGCTCAACAACCACACCCAGGGCCGTACTCGAGGCATCAGAACTAAATGTCAAGGAAGTGTCGGGGTTAGGATGGGGGAGTGTTGCTGCATTGACTAAAGCGTCTTGAGCATCACAAATTCAACCTGTGTTGTCCAGGGAACATCCCTGTGCTTTGTGATGAGGATCGGAAACCGTGGACAAAGAATGTCAGCAGCTGCTGGAATGAACCGGAGATGGAAGTTTCTCCTGCCCAAGAATTTCTGCAGGCCCTGATCCGTTGTAGGTGTTGGAAAAGCAGGGACTGCCTTTACCTTGCTGGATAAGGGAAAGACACCATTGGCTGTGATCTTGTGTCCCAGGAAGCTGATGGTGGATTTGCCAAATTGACATTTGCTAGGGTTGATGGGAAGACCAAATTCCCCCAGCCCTTGGAACAGGCGGAGTAAATGCAGTTGGTGATATCCTGACTGGCCATGAGGACATTATCCAAGTAGATGTCAGGGAACTCTAAATCTCTGCCCAAAGTGCCTATCAGCTGCTGGCAGGTTTGAACGGCATTCTTCAACCCAAGTGGCATCCTATGAAATTCAAAAAGCCTGCGCAGTTTTTCAGGTGGAAGAGGACGAGTCCTGGTGTAACTCGGCAGGCCTGAAGTGTCTCTGTAATGGGACACACCCTGGGCCATTTAGGAGGGATTGGAATTTGGGGAGAGAGTACAGGGAAATTCATTGAGGAGAGCAGCATGTGCATCTTTGTGCAGGGTCTGGACCCCGAGATGGGAAACACTCCCTTTGCTGCAGACCAGTGGGTATGTTTGAAAAGTGGTAACATGAACCAATTTCCTCCACCTCACGTCCACTAGAAAGTCATGGGACCTTAAAAAATCTGCACCCATAATGGGCCGTGTAATGGAAGCCAATACACAATTCCAATGGAATGTCACACCTCCTATCCAAATTGTGACTCGTCATGTGCCAAAGCAGGGAATTTTCATCCCATTTGCTGTTTGAAGAGCCAGGTGTTGTTATTTACGTGGTTCTTATTTCAAAATAGGTTGGGTGGGAGCAAACGGACCTCAGCACTCGTGTCTACAAGAAACTTGTGCTTACCAGTGTCGTCTTGAAGACACAATGGGCCCGTACTTGTGCCAGATGCCGAGGCCATTAATGGTAGCCGGGTTTTTCATTTCCTACCTTTTTTCTGTAATAGGTACATGCAGGACACATTTATGGGCCTTTATCCCCATTGGCGATGGTAAAAACAGCATTCTTGCCGCCCGTCAGTGTGTTCATCCTTCTTTGACTGAACTGCAGATACAGGAGGCTCATAGGACACGGGATATAGATCTGCTGCAAAAACAGTCTGGACGTGAGCAGACTCTTGCATTGGAGTATGATGGAGTCTATCAGCCTCCCGCGCTACATGGAAATCCATGTTAATGATTGGTATTGCGACATGACCTGGGAGTTTGGACAGGAATAGAGTCTCAAAAAGTATACAATGAGAATGACCATCTGCTAATGCAACCATCTCATTCATTAGATCAGATAGATTCCTCTCACCCGAGCCCTCCATATTTAAAAGCCGCAAGCTGCGCTCATGTCTAATCAATTCCAGTGTGTCCAGGAGAAATTGGCTAAACCTGGTGTACTGGTTTTCCGCCAGGGGATTGGCAACAAATTCTCTTACTTGAGATGCTGTAGCAGCATCCAATGCACCTACTATGTACCAGAATGTCATGTCCTCTGCCATTATGCCACAACACAAAACTAGGTTTCAGCCTGATTAAGTCATACGCAAGGTTGATGGGTCCAGAAAGGAGGCAAGTGAAGACCTAACATCGATTGGGAAACAGAGTCAGTGAGAGGTCAGGATGGTTTAGAGTTTAGATAACGTGTTCAGGACTGCTTTTTGCAGCAGTATGTGGAGATGCCCAGGTGATGAGGTCAGTGTTCGATCTGTGGGAAGGGAATGAAATGGGGCAGGTGGCAGAGGTGAGCGTTCGGGAGAACTTCAGATCCAGTGATCATGGGTCCTTTAGATTAACTTAATTATGGAAGGGGATAGGTCGAGTTCAAAGATGAAGATCTTCGAGTGGGGGAAGGCCAGATTTGAAGAAATGAGAAGAGATTTGCAGAGAGTTGTGTGGGCTGATTCTTTAGCCGAAAATGATCTAGAATAAAATTGGAGGGTATTTAAAAGTGAGATTTTGAGAGTAAGGCATCTTTATGTTACAGATCGGCCGAAAGGCAAGACTCAAAATTCAAGGAAGCCGTGGTTTTCTAGAAATATTAGGAACGGTTCATGATAAGGGGGAGGCCCATGCTAAATACAAGAAGCAAAAGATTGATCCTTACTTAGATTGCAGAAAGAACCTCAAGAGGGAAATTAGAAAGGCAAAAAGATGGTATGAGGTGTCAATAGCTAATAAGGTGAACGTGAATCCTGAGGGTTTTTACAGATACATGAACAGTAAAAGGAGGTTGAAGGATAGAGTAGGTCCACTGGAAAATGGTAACGGTGGACGATGTGTATGTGAGGAGCTGTATGAGATGGGGGAGATATTGAACAATTTTTTTTCTCTTTTGTATTCACGAGGGAAAGGGACACTGGACTACATGAGATAAATGAGATGAATGCTTTAGTTATGGAAAGGATAAGGATCATTAAAGAGAGGGTTTTGGATCTTCCAGGGTCAATGGAGGTGGATAAGTCTCCTGGTCCTGATGGTACTTTTCTCAGGACGTTAAAGGAGGTCAGGGAGCAAATAGCCGGGGCTCTGACGGTGATTTTACAAAGATCACAGGAATAAGGTGTGGTGTTGTGGGATTGGAGAGTTGCAAATGTAGTTCCGCTGTTTTAAAAAGAGCACAAGGTGTAGGCCAAGTAATTATCAGCAAATAAGTTTGAGTTTGGTGGTGGCAAAAGTTATGGAGGGTACTCTTCGAGATAGTATGTACAAATATCTGGATAGGCAGGGATGGATCACGGGCACCCAGCATGGGTTTGTGAAGGGAAAATCATGTTCGATGAATCTTGTTGAATTTTTTGAAGAGGTGATGAGAAAAGTAGATCAGGTGACAAGATCTATTTGAATTTTAGTAAGGCTTTTGATAATGTTCTGCATGTAAAGTTAGTTAGGAAGGTTAAGTCACTAGGGATTAATAGATAGTGAGATGGGTACAGAGGTGGCTGTGAAACAGACAGCAGAGAGTCATGGTGGACAATTGTCTTGTCAGGATACAAGCCTGTGACTAGCGGGGTGCCTCAGGGATCGGTGCTGAGTCCCCTGTTGTTTATCATTTATATTCATGATTTGGATGAGGGGGTGGTTAACTGGGTGAGAAAATATGCAGAAGATACGAAAATAGTGAGGAAGGTTTTCTTGGATTACAGGACTTGGTTTGTTTGGAATAGTCGACTGAAAGATGCCAGATGGAATTTAATTTTGACAAGTGTGAGGTGCTGCATTCCGGAAAAAATAATCAAAATATGACCTATGCAGTTAAGGGAAGGGCGTCGAGGAATGAAGAGGAACAGGGATCTTGGAGTTATGGTACTGAGTTCCTTGAAGGTGAATTCCCATGTTGACAGGGTAGTTAAGAAGGCATATGGCATGCTGGCCTTCATAAATCATAGCATCGACTAGAGTATAGCTGTTTAAGGCATTGGTGAGGCCAGGTTTGGAGAATTGTGTTCAGTTCTGATCTCCATTTATTGGAAGGATATAGATAAGGTGGAGAGGGTGCAGAGAAGATTTACAAAAATGTTGCCTGACTTACAACATCAAGAGCATAGAGAAAGATTAAGGAGATTGCGACTTTATTCATTAGAATGTAGACGGTTGAAGGGGGTTATGATAGAGGTATTTAACATTTTGAAGGGAATAGATAGACTAGATATGAGTAGAGTCTTTCCCCTGAGGGCAGGGGAGGTTGGAACAAGAGGGCATGAGTTAAGGGTAAGGGGTAAAGCTTTAGGAGAAATGTTGGAGAATGCTTCTTCACTCAGAGAGTGGTGGCAAAATGGAATGATCTTCCAGAAGAGATAATTGCAGCAGTGTCCATTCTGTCACTTAAGAGAAGGATGGATGTGTACATGTATATGAGGGGGTTGGAGGGATATGGGCGGAGTGTGGGAGGGGGGAAACTAGTGGAGTTGTTCATGTGAACTGGCACGGACTCGAAGGGCCGATATGGCCTGCTACCGTGCTGTAAACCGTCATATGGGTATAGTGTGCCAGGCTCCACGGGAAAAGGTGGGACATCATTAAGAGTTTGCTGCCAGCACGTTTAAATTAAGCCATGTGAGTATCCCGCGCTTTCTGGCCCATGCATCAAGGACTTCTCGAAGAGGCGGAGTCTCAAGAAAACAACCTCTATCCTCAAGGACCCTCACCACCTAGGCCAGGCCTTTTTCACACTGCTATCACCAGGGAAACAGATCCAGGAGCCTGAAGATAACACCCAATGGTACAAACACAGCTTCTCCCCCTCTGCGATCAGATTTCCAAATGGACAAGGAACCACAGTCACTCTCACTTACTCTTCATTTTGCACAAATTGATTTCTTTTTTAAAAATGTAATTTAGAACAATATTTGCACCTGCTTTGTTGCCACAATATGACAAATTTTGAGACATGTTCATCAAAATAAATTTTTAATTCTGAACACTGCGCGTACATCAGAAAACAATTTCAAAAGATGAATTAACAATTTCCATGCACCCTCCACTTTTACGTCTATTTTTCTAAATTCACTCCATGATCGAGACATCTCAACTTAACCCAACCCACATTTCTTCTCCCATTCAAAGCACTCAGTAATACATCAAGGCAATAAAATAAAAACTCAATGCTGGAAATACTCAGCAGGTTATCTACTGGAAAAATAATCGGAGTTAAAACCTTCAGGTCGATAACCTTTCACTGGGATTCAGAAAGATGATCTAACAAACCTGATTCTCTTTGCTAAGAAAAAGAAGAGGAGAAATAACAAACTGACTACGTGGGATGAAAAGCCCGAGCAGCAGAAATGGCAGTGGTGCTGGATGAGTGGAGTCGACTCGTTGATCAGCACATCTGTCTGGATGGAGGGGGAAAGGATAAGCAAGACAAACATGATGCCGTCACTGTGAGGTTCAATACGACAGCTGCAGAGAATCTGAAATGAAGGTATGGTGAAAATACTTGTTTTTGGATCAATACTTGTTTTTGGATCAATTTTGGATCAAAATTTGACCTGACAAAAGAAAACAAAATTGCTTTGCTCTGCCAGAACTCTCTAGATCAAGGGGCACAATAAAATAGTCCAGAAGCCAACATTATGAAATTGAACAGCCAAGTTATAGAAATCGGCACCAAGAGATAAAACACAGTTACATAATTCCATGAAAGTGGTGTCACAGGAAGACAAGGTTCTAAAGACAGCTTTTGTCATCTTGGCCTTCATTAATTAACAAAAAGAAAATAGGAGTTGGGAAGTTATGGTGAGGTTGAATAAGATGTTGGTCAGGCCAAATTTGGAGTATTGTGTGCAGTTCTGGTCACCTAGCTACAGGAAGGGTATTAGTAAGATTGAAAGAGTGCAGAGAAGATTTACTTAGACACTGCCAAGTCTTCAGGAGTTGAGCTGCAGGGAAAGGTTGAACAGGTTGGGACTTTATTCCTTGGAGAGTCGAAAAAGAGTAAGAGATTGCTTAAAGTGGCATATGAATGGGAAAAAAGGCTGAGAAAGACTGCAGTCGACCCAATTGTGAAGGAAATATTTTGCCTGAGAAAAACTGTCAATGGTCCATTTCCTCTGGAGTTTTGAAACCACGCACAGAACATATCAATGACGTACAATTAAAACAGAGGTTTTCAAACTTTTTCTTTCCAATCACATTCCACCTCAAGTAATCCCTTACTAACAGAGCACTTCTGGCACAGGGATTAAGTAGAATATGATCCGGGGGGTGGGAGTGGGGTGTTGAGGAGGAGTTTGAAAATCACTGCTCTGGATGAAAAGGTTTCTCCATCTCCGTTTTAAGCAGACATCCTTTTATTATGAGGTTGTGCCCACTGGTCCTAAACTCTTCCACTCTATCCAGTCCTTTCACTATTCATCAGATTTCAATGAGGTCATCATTCTAAACTCAAGTGAGTACAGGCCCAGAGCCTTCAAATGCTCCTCAAACATTATTCCGCTCATCCCCAGGATCATTCTTGTAAACCACCTCTGGGCCATCACATCCTCTCTTAGAAATGGGGCCTAAAATTGCTCACAACACTTACGAGATCAGGACAACCAGAAGGTGGTCACGTGAGGGAAGACAGCTGCAGGGCTGCCTAGAGTCCGTGGATTGGATGGTGTTCAAGGAGTCAACTGAGAGGGGGGAGGGAGGGTGGTTGTGGCAAGATGGCGTAGGAAAAAGACATGAGAAGACATCTTTCCCTGACTGAACTGTTCAATACTCGAACTGTAGTGACTTCTTTGACTTTATCAATGTTTTGAACAGTAATTTACAACAGTAGGATTCTGGAAATGAAGAAAGGGAAAAAACAGTGTTGGGCACGACCAGGTGGCCCAAAAATCACAGAGACAAAGGCCCAATAATCACGGAGACAAAGACTGAGGGGAACGATAGGCTTTATTAAACACAACAGTGCAGGCACCTGGGTCCAAGTGAGGGAAGTGAAGGGATGGAAGATGTGGCTCGACCTTCATGGCCTGGGTCACAGGGGAGGAGTCCAGGAGAGGATGACATCAGGGGGTGGGGGGGGGATCAGCCCATGCCTGTACTGGTCAGTACATACAACACCATATCAAAACAAGCAACTTAGAAAAAACCTAGTTTTTCAACCTGTGAAAAGTGCAGAAGAAGCAAGGCCAACCTCCCAGAAGGAACCTCGGGATCAGTTAGACATGGATCTGAAGCCTCAACATGTCAGTCAGGACCAGCTGGAATAAACGTCTGCATTTTCTGCAAATCTGGAGATGCAAGATAGTGCCGAGATCTTTGGCCGGGCCAGAAGGAGTGCAAGCATGGAATTCGACACCAGCCGGGCTTGACGAAGGAGAGTGTGGGGGGGCGGGGTGAGTGCCCGAATGCGAGCACGTTTCTGGGAAGGGGACTGCCTGTATGCAGCGGAGCATCTGGAGATGTTCTCACTTTCAGGAAATTCTGGATCCGATCTACAGTCCGGCTGCCAGGTATGATGTGGAAGAGAAGAGGTGGAGGAGGACAACTTAGAGGTTCAAGAAGAAGAAGAGCAAGAATTACTACTTGCTGCAGTTGGACTCAATGAAGGGAGGCCTAAGGCTTGAAGAACATCTCCTTCTCCAATGAAAGCTGTTGTTTCACCACAGACACCTTCCCCAGACTTCAAGGCACCTGTAACAGGGATGGAAGTCAACCTCATGCCTATAGAACTGATCCAACCAAATGAAAAGATGATGTCTTCTGTGAACTAAGGTTTTGAAACTTTAAATGATCAATTTGCTGTTATGGAGGAAATAAATGGCTGGTATGTGTGAAGAAATTACATTTAGTCAAGTTGATATTAATAAGAGCTTAACAGCAGTAGACACTGAACAAGTTCAATTTAAGAGAATAGAAGTTTTTATTGACTGTGAGGACCATTATGCGGAGAGAATGGATCATATTGAGGATTTATTTCAAGGCTGGGATGTCCAGAAGAGAGATTTGTTATAAACATTGATTCGTTGGAAAATCAAAGTTGTCGTAATAACATTAAGAGAGTTGGTCTGCCGGAAGATATTGAAGGTTCATATCCTGTAAAATTATTTTTGGAAATGGATTCCAGAGATATTGGGAGTTGAATTTTTTTAGATCGGGCTCAGAGGGCTTTAAGGAGAAAACCTTTTCCAGGTCAAATGCCAAGAGCGGTTCTTTTAAGATGTTTGCAATATCAGGATAGAGAAATGAATTTGCGGCTTGTGGTTCAGAACGCTCGCCTTGATCAAAGCCCTACGATGTATCAAGGAAATAGGGTTTTATTTTATGCTGATTGAAGTCAGGAGATTATTAAGTGATGGAAAGAGTTTAATCTGGTCAAAGCAGTGCTGTGGAAGAAAGGGTATAAGTTTACTTTCGGTATTTAAGGTGATTTATGGGCCAGATCAGTCTCAATGTTTTGAGAGTCCTTATGGTGCATTAACTTTTGCGAATTCCTTCCCTGATTTGAAGGAATCGATGGGGAAAATGCCTGAGGTCAAGATTGGGAAGGGAACGGGGAAAAGAATTGGAATCAGAATCGGTGATTGATGTTGAAGATCAAGCTCAAGCTCAATGTGGGTGTTATCACTGGGATGACTGATGGGTTTTAATAATCGGTTGGGGGGTGATGGTAGTCTCTGCTACTTCTAAAGTCATCTGCCACTTGTGGAATTAACTGCACCTGGTTCACAGAGGGGGGGTCTGACTCTTGTACTCTTGTTTTTATAGTGTTTTCTTATTGTTTCAAAGGTGGGGGGGGATGTTGGGATTTTTTTATATATATAGTTGTAATTGCTGTGAGAAGTGTCAATCTCAGGAGGAAATTAAGTTATGGCTCATTTAAATTTTGTGATCTTTAATGTTAAACAACTTAATAATCCGATTGAAAGGAAGGAAATATTAAAGAAAATGAAGGTTGATCTTGCTTTTTTGCAACAAACTCATTTGTCTGAGAAAGAACATATGACATTGAAAAGAGATTGGGTCGGACATGTTTTTCATCTTCATTTAATTCGAAAGCTCGAGGTGTTGCTACTTTGGTTCATAAGAAGGTACCGTTTCAGTTGGAATCATTCTCTGCCACGTCATTTTCTTGAAGACAATCAAGATAACTAACCTGTTCATGGAGCACTGTGCCTGGACTCAGATTCACAAACTCATCTGGCAAGGTCAGCATACAGCCATAGACAAGCTCTACCACTAAACATCCAAGATCTGCCCTAACAGCAGTAGGCATGCAAAGGAGAACCATGGCCAAATGTTCGCTCCATGGAGATGCATCACCACCTGCTTTCGATTATCAATGGAAACGCTCAAAGAAGCTGTTCGCCTGAAATGCTCAGCGGTAATTCAGGTTGTGCCAAGAGGATCAGTGAGAGCTCGGACCTATACCGACTCGAACTGAGACCTTCGATCTGTTGTAATAGTGCCCAGAACACCAAAAGATGGAATCCACAAAAGCACAGGCATTTGTCTCTGCAGAGATGCCAATGTTAGGAATTTCATCCTGCCACCTGGTAGTCCAGTCCTCACACGTGAGCAGATTTGTACATTGCCGAGATGGCGGAAGTGGACCTTGCAAGCCACAAGGTGCACGTGCTGGAAATGGGAATCCAAAACAACAAAATCCCCCAGCTTGAATTTCATGTGCCTGGAGACTTTAGGGTGTTGACTCAGCAAGCGAGTCCTTGCCGATATTCCAACATTCTGTTTAACATAAAGCCAGGTAAAATGTTCCTTAACCAGTTTGATTGATGTTCTTCTACCAGGAAGAGATAGATTGTGAAGAGAAAATCTCCTGCCTCATAGCCACCACACAAACGGCCAAGTCCTTCCTGTTGGGGGAAAAACATCACAGACCAACTTTTCACCCGATTCATCCAGCGTCACAACTTGAAGATGGAGACCAGAGTTGATCTGTTTTCACCGGATGAAATCGGGATCAATGTGCCGTGCATGAGCCATGGCACTGAAATCGATGGCAGTAGTTGTATGTAATGTCGTGCCTGAATAGGGCACCAGCCACAGCATCCTCAGATGTGCTGTGTGTCTGATGAAAATTGTAGGATGAAGTCCAAGTGCTGAATCTCTCTGGGCAAGTAGAGATGTGTGCTTCTACTTGCAGTATGCAGAAGAGGCTGGTGGTCTGTACAAATGGTCAAAGATTGACCTTCCAATAAAAAGCTGAAATATCGAATTGGAAATTGGGATTCATGAGAGAATTACAAAGAAATTTATTTCAAAATTGTATCTTCTATTTCAAGAGGAATCTCCAAACCCAGACTTGAATAAATCAAAAGAAAGATGGGAATTGGATTTGGGAACTGAAATTGACCCTTTTTGCTTGTCTGACATTTGTTGGGACAGTAATTAATGTTTTCAATAGATTAGTTAATTACAAATTTATTCATCAATTATATTTAATGCAACATCAATTAATTTATTCCTAATTTTTCAAATTCATGTTTTAGATGTGGCACAGAAATTGGTACATTTATACATTGTCTCTGGAGATGTCTCAAGATGACATCATTTTGGAAAGATGTGACCAAGTTTTTGGAACAAATTATAATAATGTTTATCATTAACACCTGAGCTTTTACTTTTGGGAAATGTATATGATTTGGAAGCCGAATTCAAGTTCTTAAAAAAAAACATTAATTATTTTTATAAATTGCATTGGAAATGGCCTGGAGATGTATAACAATTCCATGGAAATCTGAATCCCATTTTAAAATTGATCGTGGGGAAATGCAAAATTGTATTCCCTTAGCAAAAGTGACTAATAATATTAGAACTGGGTATGTTACATAATTCAAAATATGGAAACCATATTTAAAAATAGGTTTCTATATCTAATGTATTCACTTCTCCACCCCACCACCACTTTTCATTAATCTTAATGGTTGAACCTTATCATGTTGGTCTAATTCTAATATTTTATTAATATCCTGCCTTTCCTTTTGGGAAGGAATAGTTATCACAGGAGCTTTGCACCTAGATCTGTATTTTTTTCTTTTATACTTTTTTCTCTTCTCACTTTTAGGTACAGTACAACATTTATTTTTTATTCTATTTTGATAATTGTATGTATCATTTGGATATGATTCTATTATTATATTGAACTGTATACAAAACTATAAATATTTTTTTTAAATGCTGAAATGTTTCACTGCGAGATAGATAGCTAAGAGTTCTTGCCCAATTGTACTATACTTTGCCTGAGCCGGTGACCGCTTGGCTTAAAAAAAAAATGCCAGAGGTTCTAATTGCCCACACACTCGTTGTTCGAACACTGGTCCCACAGCACTGAAAGATGCATCTGTGGTAAGAGAGCAAGGCCTTGGGCATTTGATGTACAAGCTTAGTAGCATTTGTAAGAACAGTGTTCACATCATGGAAAGCTCACACAGCATCATCTCCCAAAGTTAATGTCTTTTTGAAGCAGACATCATATCCTTTGAGTCGTTCAGCAAGAGGTAATAGAGATGCTGCGGTATTCACCAGGGAACAACAATAAAATTCCTCGTACCTAAAAACCATCACAACTGGCCAAACGTTCCTAACGCGGGGAGGAAATTATCAAATTCCATGCACTTTCCATTCATCAGGCAAAATACCATGTTGCATAACTCTAGGTCCCAAAAATACAAGATCAGAAGCACCAGAAACACTTTCCTGGGATTGATCACGATGCCACATTCCTCAAGCCTTGGAAACAATGAGATAAGGTGGCTCTTGTGCTCCTCTTCATCCACACTTACAACCAGAATCTCCTCGATCAACACAAGCACCAAAAAAACCCAAGGCCAGTGAATTCGTGGTCCATGAACCACTGGAATGTCTGAGCTGCGTTCCATAGACCGAATGGTATTCTCAGAAACTCAAACATGCCGAACGGGAGCATCACTGCTGTCTTTGTGACATCCAAAGACTCAAATGGAATCTAATAGTAAGCATGTACTAGATCTATTTTGACAAATGCATATTTGACGTGGAGGTTGGCTGAGAAGTCTTGTAAATTTGAAATATTGTATCAGTCAGGCATGGTGGAATTGTTCAGGGCATAATTATCTCTGCAAGGCCGCCAATCCCTAGTTTTTTTCAGAACCATTTACAACCTTGAAGCCCAGCAGCTATCAGATCTGTGGGCTACACCCAATTCTTGCCATTCCAATTTTACGATTTTAAGATAATCCGGGGTTTTTACAAGCCTGCGTCTTATGGACCCTGCCTTTAAATGATGGCTTATTGCATGTCTGCACACCATTATGATGGGGTCACGAGGTGAGGAAAACACTTGAGCAAGGCTTGGAAAGGGCAGGAGCCAGGTTGAAGGCTTGTCAAGCAGCAGATGGCATTGGAAGGACAACAAATGCAGCTCACTTGCATTCAAGAGCTGCAGTCCACACAACAGCATTTTTTTCCAAATACATCACTGAAAAATGTGACAAGAAAAGGAATTTCCACATTTACAACTGAAAACCCACCCAAAACGATTGTGAAGCTGAAATGAAATGCGAGTGACCTCTGGCCATGTTTGAATAAGAGAATCATTTGTCACTGAAAGAACACATGACATATTAGAAAGTCTATGTTCCTCATGGGTTGGAGGGACAGGCACCACTCCAAAGTGACAGATAGTTTTGGAGTTTTACATAGAGATGTCAAACTAATAACCTACTCTAACAACTGCCAAGATTTTTTTCCATTTCTCTCAGTTGCGTTCAATAAACTCTCTCAAATGAGAACAAGATCTCAAGACAAAAGACAGAACCAGGCCACAAGTCCCGTCTAGTCTGCTCCATAAACCAACACGAAACCACTCTGCACTCCTTCCAATTTCTGGACTTTTCCCATATCCCTTAATGCCCTTACTAATGAGATACTTGTCTATTTCTTGTTTAAATATGCCCAGTGATCTGGCTTCCACTGCTGTATGCGGCAGCGGTTCCACAGATCCACGACCCTCTGGCTAAAGAAGTTCTTCCTAATCTCTGTTTTATATGGATAACCTCTAATTTTCTTGTCCTCGATTCACCCACCAAGGGAACCATCTTACCCGCATCCACCCTATCTAAACCTTTCAATATACAAAATGCCTCCATGAAATTACTTCTTTAATTTCCTGTACTCCACTGAATTCTTCACTACCAATTTCACCTGGTCATTAACTTTTAGGTTTCCTTGCACAAGGACACCCAAGTCCCTTTGCACATCCAAGGTCTGAATTTTCATCCCATCCAAATTGTATGCTTCCTGTTTATTTCCACTGCCAAAATGTACAACTAAGCATTTCTCAATGTTAAATCTCATCTGCCATAATTTTACCCAGTTTCCTTATCTGTCTATATCCTTTTGCAACTTTACAGTTTCTACACTTCCTACTTTGTCCCCTATCTTGGTGACCTCCGCAAATTTCGCCACAAAACCATTTAAACCACAATCCAAATCATTAATTTATATTTCCTGGCAATATATCTATCCTGAATTCCTTTTATTACGGCCACATGCCATTCTAAAATTGATCATTACTGAACCTGAACATGTTTATTGTGGTAAACATCTTCTAATAAATGTTCTGGATTTAATTTTTTAAAATCTCGTTGTGGCTCCTCTTCATCCCCTCTTTGCAAGTTGAATTCACAAAATTTTCCAAATATTTTTTCAGCAATAATTCTGTGGTACAGAAGATTACTCATCTTTCCTAGAGGTTAAAAGTTGCATTTTGATTTTCTTGTCTCAACTGAACATTGTACAAGGTGAAGGCTGATTAAAGTGGATTCAGTAACGATGGCCTTCAAATTTTTCATTATTGCTATGGCTACACTGCTTGAATGATAAACTGGTGTTTCTACAGGGAATTACCTCATGGAAATGTTCTAAATACATTCATTGGAGATAGACCTCTGTGAAAAGTTTACTACCCATCGGCAACAATCCTTGAAAAGAGATGAATCATCACCCATAGAGCAGCCCAGGAATAGGCCATTTGGTGAACAATGTCTGGGGTGACCATGATACTCATTAAATTAATCCCATCTGTCAGCACATGGTCCATACACATCACCTATTCCCTCTTGTTCATGTGCCCAAACAAATGCCTCTTAAATCGTGGCAATTTCACCACTATCCTGGCAGCGTGGGCCAGACCCCCACCGCACTGTGCAAAAACCTGCCTCACTTCTCTCCTTTTCCCCTCTCATGTTCAATATAAGTATCATAGTATTTTTACATTTCCTGTGGGGGGGGGGGGAGAAGACATTGACCTTCTCCAGGACTACAATAATTGGATAAATTTCAACCAGGTCATCCCTCAGCCTCCAAAGCTCCAGAGAAAACTATCGAAATTGCCATTTTCAAGGAGCTCGCGCTTGCACCCCAAGATCCCTCATTGCAACACAACTACAAGTCCTCTCAAAGTGCAAGACACTTGTCCAGATTAAACTCCATCTGCCATTTCTCTGCCCACATTTATAAGTCATCTGGTTTGGAAGGGATAATATGAGGGGAACTGGGTGGATCAACAGGTCAGAGAGAAAAACTTGGGGGGTGGGGTGTGGGCAGGTTACATGAACTTGGAAAATTCCATATTCATACCATCGAGTCACAAATGCAATAAGAGATGGTTCCTCTGGATTTGACCTCACCCAGACAATGGAGGAGGCAGAAGACAAAGGTCAGTGTGGGAATGGAATGGAATGGAACTTAAAACAGCTTGTGACCATGAGCCAAGATGGCCATTGTGATCAAAGTGGAGGTGCTCAGCCAATCTGTCATTTACTCTGCATTGGGTTTCTTGCCACAGAGGGCACGGACATGGTTGGAGTAGGAAACTTCGAAACTTTACCCTGCATGAGAATCCCTGGATGGTGTTAACTGATGTAGATTGCAGGAGAAAATGCCCGAGGATGGGGAGGAATTAGGAGTCTGTAATTATTTGAAAGATCTTACTGCAAGATTCATCACCAATGACGAGGAAAGCAGCTTCAGTCTATTCTCCCTCTCAGAAAGATTTATGTAATAAACAAAACAATCTTTCAGTACAGCCAGAGGCAAAAGGGCTCTTAATTTAGTCTTACAATCAAAAGACTTTGAAGTTAACCAGTGTAGATGACTCAAAATTCAATTCGAAATTCACTTCTGGTGGAAATATAAGAGCCAATGGCTTGCTTAATCAGATTAGCCTTATTCTGAGTTTCCATTTCTACTTTCACACAATCAAATGCAAGCCCCAGTTGTTGATCCCCAACTATTTTCTATCCTTACCCACTTTGCAACTACACCTACCTGAAATTGGAAGAAACAACAGCTAATTTTTCCATGTATAAATCATATACAAAATAATTTACCCACATTTTCACATCACTGTAGCCACTGAATGATAACTTGTGCCCATCAGAAAATTGCACCAGCCACTTCAGGGTGCTATTTACCTTGGTGTTACTGACTCTTTTCCAGTGTTACTTGCAGACATAATGACATATTCAACATGCACAATATTTATTTTCTTACTGACCAGAACTATAAAGCATTGTGTAAAAAAGAGAAAAGCTCAAGTCAACCAGGAGATACAAACTCCTGACTGCAATGTTGCTGTGCACATTTGCTACATTATTGAAGTTTCACAGAGCTTACAAGAGATATTCAAAGTCAAGCAATAACAGAAATAACAGGATATTACAGCACGGTACAAGCCCTTTGGCCTACAATGTGTTGATCTTGATATTTCTAAGAAAAAAATAATACCCTGTAGCAGCTACTGCAGTAGATGCTACTCAATAAAGGCAAACACACACAAAGGTAGTCAACTCAAGGCTGGTTTATTGCAGACATACACAGACCTTTTATTCCCTGCCTGTCAATGAGAATATTAGTGAAAACTTTCTGGTCCACAGGACCAGCTGGTTAAAGCTACGAGCCAATAGCGCCCCGTGCCTTTCAGCAGGGGCTTCATCTTGTCCATTGACTGTACTTTTGAGCCCAGCATTGTTAGCCCGTGATGTGTCAGGTAAGTCTGTGAACTGATGGTGGTGGTTCGTAATACCGCGCTATGCGTTCGCTACAACCCTGTTTTTCTTTCACCCATGTATGCCTGTCTCAGAGTCTCTTAAATGCTCCTTTCGTGATATTGTAATAGATAAATATATTTGGAGAATTTGGTAATATTTGGGATTTTAGTAAGATTTAGAGTAGGTTACATACATACACACATACATTTTAAACCATCTTATTTGAAAGACTGAAGAAATATTGAAGATCTCTGGAGAATGTTATTCACATTCACAAGTAGGTGTTAATCAAACTGATGTCATAAAATGAATGACCATTGTTTGTAAATGGAGCCACGATGACTACGTGCATATCTGCAGGGTGCTTACAGGAAAGTTATTCCTAGGTTTTGTTTATCTAACAATAGCTTGAGCAGAAGAAAGAACTCCTGTTGTTTCGAATAAGAGAAATAGAACTCTGTAGTAGCTTTGAGAAAGAAGTTACCATCTGGAAAACCCTAACGGGGCAAGGTTCATCAGTGAGACACTGAGGTGACTAATGGTGGTTCTTCAGTTGTGGAAATCCTGGAACAACAAATCTCTCTCTAAAAACCCTACAATAACCATTCTGAGTGGTAAACATTTACCTTTCGAGCACCAAATCCTGGTGAAATTTATACACATTCCATTCTGTGCACAGCAGAATTGCCTGCATCCAGAAAACTTGGAAGCAGTTGAAGTGAGATTGAACTGTGAACCAAAGAACTTTTCTTAAATTTAAACACATTACAAACATGTGCACTTACAATTAGAAGGGGGTTAATTTGGGTTTGTTAAGTATAGAGTTAAGTTAAAGTTTGATTCTATTTTCATGATTAAATTTGATTAAAAATATCTTCTGTTTTAAAAACCAATTTTCTTGATGAATGAATATTGCTTCTCGGTTTTGGGAACCTTTGGACTCGTAACAATATCTTCTTGGATAATGACATTGGGCCTGTTCAAAGTAGGAAATGGCTTCTACCAGCAGGAGTTTCTATTTCAGGAAAATATTGATAGGTGGCTGGCCACATACATTTCCTAAAAATTAATGCCCTCTCCCTCCCTAAACCACATTCAGTCCCATGACATCTTTCTACGTTGCATTACTGGGACCAACAAGGACCTGACCCATTTCCCATCTCTCCTTGCAATGCCAATATGGCAGTTGCCATTAAGAACTGACAAATCACATTTTAATTAAGCAAGCAAGATGAAAATCATTCTGACATCCTGCTTAAAAAAAAGAGTCAACAAACCTTCCTAATTATATAACTTCATTTTTATTTTGATTCCCATGGGGCATTAGTAAAAAATGTCCCATCAATTTGCTCACCAACTTATGAGTAAAATCATGATCCCTGTTCATGAAAACCCTAACATTCAATGTTACACAGATAATCAAGGAAGAATTCTGTAATAAAGGTGAATGAAACATTGAAAGAATTTCCCCCTTTAAAACATTGAGATTGTAGTGTACCAAGTGACGGGGCGAGGAAAAAAAGCCAAATCACTGCAACACTTGGACAGTCCAAGATGGCACGCACTCCCCTTCACTACCGAGAAGGACCCCATGCCCAGCACCATGTATGGGCTTAGGAGCCCTTCACTTCTGCGTAGCTGCCAGCTGGCCAGAGAATGATGCAACAACGTCACTGCTGGAAGTCAGGGGTACGTCACCAGAAGTGGCCGGGCCAGCGAGCAGACGTAGGGAATTTAAAACAGTAAACCCAGTCTTTGTTTTACACTCACCATGTGTGGACGTCTCTTTATTTGGTAGCACTGCTGCAGCGGACGCTACAAATCGATAACTTCTTATTGCTGCAACCAAACAGGTCTGCAAGATACACCAAACTAAACAGAAAACATGACCAGAAATCCCAGAGATCATAAATTCAAAAGGATTGGTGAAATCTTGACTCTGTATTATTAACACCAAAGTCCCTATATTTTTCAAGGCATTCGGACAAGTAACTGAGAAACATTATATTTTAGACACATGGTACGTCAGGATCATAAGGGTTGGAGTATTATTGTTCAAGAGACACAACTTTAAAAAAATAACATCTAACTTGATGAAGAATGTGATGCTACAACAGGAAAAACGGATGGAATCAGACACATTCTATGAGCATTGGGAAGCAAAGAAAAATAGATTGGTTTTTCATCCCTTCCTTAGCGACCCAATGACCCCGACAAGTCCTCCCCGACCTGCGACCGTAGTGGAGTCCAAATGATCATCAGATTCCACAATGGTCGCAAGTCGGGGTTTTTACCGCGTGCGAGGAGCCCTGAAGTCTTAGAGCCTATTTTTAAAATCAAATGATTTGACAAACGAGAACAGAGACACAGGACACGAAAGACCCAAAATGTGCGGATCGACTCAACGCTTCGGGGTCCATTGGCTGGGGGCAGCCATCTTAATTTCTGTGCGCATGCGCTTGCGCAAACGGTTCGCTTAGTTGCCCCGTCGGCACATCCAAATCAGCCGCACATGCGCGAAGTCACCACGCATGCGCGAACCAGACTTGCCAAGCTCCTGCCCCCGCCCCCTCCCTCTGCAAGTTACCTCGCGGCCTCCTGCCTCGCCCTGTCGGCGCCATCAGGCCTCGCACCGACGCCTCGGCTCCACTCAAACACCTGGCCGGTACCGGCCACTCCCAGGTGGGGCCCAGCAGGCTGCTGGTTGCCCGTTTTCCCTGGACCGCGCGGCTGAGGATGATCCCGGCGCCGTCGCCAACTTCTTCTCTTTAGCGCCCGCGGAGACGCGATGGATCCCGAGCAGACGACGACGCCGCCAACGTCCCGCCTCCCCACTGCACGAGCCAATCAGCCCGCGAAACTGCCCATCAATCCAACCCGACTTCAGCGTCCAATCAGATAGCAGCCCCTTCGAATCATCCCATTGGCTGGCGCAACTGAAGCAACCAATCAGTGAGCGAGCGAACGCACAGGTGCACCCAATCAGTTTCGCAAGACAGAAAACAGGCAGTCGAAGGAGCAGGAGCCCCTTCAGCCCATCCATTTACAACTACCCCAACAACAATCAAAACCTTAGATTTCATAAGATCACTTTGTCCTGGCTCCAGGATTCCTCTGATCTGAAGAAATACAAGGGAGACTATTTATTCTCAATCTTTCCTTCAAATTAATTACTGCTTCCAATTTAATGTCTGTTACTTTTTTCAAAGTATCTGCATCTCAGTTCGATGCATCTGATCCCTCTACGAATGTGTATGACAGTAAACTCATCACATGTCCATGGATCCCAATTTTAAATGAACCTTCAACAGGGTAGAGAATTCCAAGGATATTACATTTTCATTAAAGACATTTCTTAAAGTCCAAGCAGCTGATCAGTTATTGGGAAATTGTGACACTTGGTGTTCAGCTCCTTTGCATTATCCTCTCTCGATCCGTGCTGCTGTGTCCCCTCATAATGTTGTAAGGCCATCTTCTTTTTTTCCAATGAGAAAGAGATCCATATTCAAACGTTCCTCCTTTCACCCGGTTAAAACATCCCAGAAACAAATCTGATAATTTTTGTGCACTTCTCATTCTTCAGATAAGGAAACTGGACACATGACTCCCGATGTAAGATGAGCAAGACCATTCGATGTGAAATTGGAGTGTGCGCGCTACTGTGAAGGGTGGAAAGAAGGACACACACTCAAGAAATCAAAGTTAAAGACTCCTTTATTACACTGGCAGCTCTACTTCTATTCTCTCCCTGCTGCTGTCGACTGGAATTATGTCATATCAGCGCCGGCCTCCAATTAGTCAGTCTTCCTGTCCTTGTTGATTACTGTTGTGCGGGTTGTCCCCTGGGTCGAAATTTGTTGGTCCCTGTTGACTCTGCGTGGTCATCAGGTTCGTCAGTCATCTTGTGCACGGGGGGATCCCAGTTAGCATGATCCCCCACCTCCCCAGAACCAGTGATTGGAGCGCTGTTCGCTGCTTTTGATCGCCTATATCTGCGTCATGGGGGCTGAGTGGAGACCAATTTGCTGGCTTGAGGTGGTCGATGGTTAAAGTCTCTTGCTTCGCAACAATATCCAGCACACTTACCGTGAAGTGTGGAATGAACGATACACACCCAAGAAGTCGAAGTCGAAGACTGGTTTGTTGAACTGGCAGCTCTGCTTATATACTCTCCCAGTGCTGAGGACAGGTCTTTTGAAACGGCAGAGCCAGCCTCGGATTGGTGGGTGTTCCTGCCATTGCTCATTGCTTCCCGCCGTGCAGGATGTCACCTGGGACGAAGGTTGTTGGTTCTCGTGGGATCTGCTCAGTCACTGCGTTCGTCAGCCATCTTGTGTACTGGTTTGCATCCCGGTTAGTGAGCCGCAACAACCATATATTGTGGAAGAATATGGAGCCCATATTTACAAAGGGTGGGTGTGAATATTTAAATGAAACTCTGACATTCCCTTTCTCCTTCAGGCCTCAGTTTATGAAAAGGAACATTAAAGTAATCGGCGCTCCTGTTTGGGGGGTCCCTTGTCCTCATTTTTCTTCTTTTTTCTTTTGGCACGGGGATAGAGGGGGGATGGGGTGGTTTATGGGGGGGGGGATTTGTATTATTATTAATTGTGTGAATTCTTTGTGGATTTATAAATATTTTTTTTAAATGATCAGAGGTCATTCCACTGGACCTAAAGAGGCCTAGAGCAACACTGGGGACACCCTCCTGCCCCCCACCCCCCCACCACCCCAAATATCAATGTGATCCACTACGATCATTGACAAAATCATCGAGGACCCCTTCACCCGGCCAACAGCATCATCCAGCTATTCCTGTTGGGAAAGAGATCCAGGAATTTTAGAGCTGGTACCAAGAGGCCCAGGAACAGCTGCTTCCTCCAAACAGGGAGAACGTGGAACAATTGATGAGCTGCTCATACAAATACTCCTCCACTCTGCTATATATTCAACAATAGTGAGTTATTTTTCTGGACATGCTCCACATGTATTATTTGTCTGTTGTGTGAGGGCTTGGTTGTGTGTTTGCGTGTGTTTACCCCAAGAACTCTGTTTTATCAGGTCGTACTTGTGCTATCCAAGGGTAATAAATTTGAGGTTGTACTTTGGAGTGGGTGCAGAAGAGATTTCCTGGATCGGAGAAAGTATCTCATGAAGTAAAGTTGACTGAGTAGGGCTTTTCTCATCCCACTACCACCACCCACCCCCCACCACTCAGCGAAATTGACTTTATTCACAAATTATTTCCAAAGAGGAAGACCATTCCAAGTCTTTTCTCCCCCTCCTGTTGTATCCAGATATTCCCTTCACTGAACATTGCTGCATACGTCTCTGTTTACCTTCATTGCCACCACTTTGATACCGTGTGGTTACAGCTCCCCTCTGCTGTTGGAGGAGTTCCCCTTGGTCTCAGCCTCTCAATGCCCGGTAATGAGAGGGTTATGATCCATCCCCATAGTGCCTTCGTTTTGGCTGTGCCAAGCCTCCATCCATCCCTCAGCATGTACTCCTGCAGCCTGGAATGTGCCAGTCGGCAGCGTTCCCTCCCCAACATCTCCGCTTGCTGAAAGACTGACAGGTTTAACGTAGAACACGAGAGCACAGTACAAGCATTTCGGCCCTCGATGTTGTGCCGACCGATGTATTCCAACCAAAATAAAAATAACTAACCCCTTCCTCCCTCATAACCCTCCATTCTTCTTTCATCCATGTGACTCAGAGACTCTTAAATGCCCCGAAGGTTTCAGCCTTCACCACCACCCCAGTTCTTGGGCTCATCCTATGTCCCTGACCTGGTAGGCATACACTGTATCCCCTCCCCTTGTCACCCTCCTGCTGCCCCCACCCCGAGCCAGAGGTGAAGGTGGTTTCTCAGCCGAGGAGCATATCTGGGAGATGAACCTCAACTGCATCGAATTCAGGTTCCCGCAGATCAAAGCAGGTCCGTGGGCCAAGATGAGTGACCCGATGGTGAACCGGAGATCCAGGGGTGGTCTCCGTCCTCTGGGTCCATCCTCAATACTGTCCCCTATCCCCCACCAGTCCCGTCCCCAAAGCCTCTGTCCCCCACTGGGCCTGTCCCCAATGCTCCGCCCATTGCTTGGACTGTCCCCAGAGCTCCTGTCTCCCACCAAGGCCTTAAACAAGCCACTGTCCCTCAACATGCCCAGCCCGTCCCCGCACCCCCACCCCAATTGATCTGCAACCAAAGGCCCATCGCCATCAGGTCTGTCCTCCCACCAGACCGGTTCCCTCACTGGGACCCTCTCCAATCGATCACCCATCACAACTACCCCACCCCAGTTCTTGAACCTCCCCCTTCCCCACCCACAGGCCTTGGAATCAGAGCTGCTCCTGGGACACCCAGACAGTGGAGATGTGGGGAGGGCAGTGATCCATCTCCTTCCTGGTGGCAGCATTCCATACCTTCACCAAATTGGGGAATCCCCTGACCCTTGGCACTGGGTCAATTGACCCATCTGAGCCAGGCCTCTCTCTCCCCCCACCCTGGAGAATGTGGCCCAATTCAGTTGGCTGCTACAGTACACACTGCCCTTCAACTCTTGTCCCAGGACTCCTGCTCCCACTTGTCCTTCAATGAGCTGTGTGACTACAGCCAGGAGCTTCCCCCTCCTCATTACCCTTGGCCCTGTGGGTGAGTGGGTGGGACATGACGAGGGGGTTGTAGGTCATGGAATTGGGGTAAGAAAGTTTGGGTGAAACCTGGGAAAGGGAGCGGTGATCAGCCGGCTGTGATCATCCAGTAAAGATTGTGTCAGGCATTGAAGACGGAGTCAATGCAGTCCCCTGCCGGGTCCATTCCTCACCGGGTCCATCTCCAAAACTCTCCACCAGGTCGATCCTCAATATTATCCCTCGCCGGGACCATCCCCAATCACGTCTGCACTGGGTCCAACCCCAATACCGTCCCCCGCCGGATCTGTCCCAAATACCGTTCCCTGCCGGGTCCATCCCCAATCCTGTCCCCGCTGGGTCCATCCAAAATCCCGTCACCCGACAAGTCCATCCCCAATCCATTCCCCCGCTGCATCCATCCCTAATCTCTTCCCCCACTGGATCCAACCCCAATACCGTCCACCGCCGGATCAGTCCCCAATACCATCCCCCATTGGATCCGTTACCAATCGCATCACCACCGGGTCCAAACAAAATCCAATCTCCCTCTGAGTCCGTCCACAATACCATTCCCAACTCGGTCTGTCACTAATTCTTTTGTCCAACAGGTCCTCCCACAAACCCTATTCCCCACTTTTCCCTCCCCAAAGCCCCTGACCCCCGCCAGGTCCATTCCCAAAGCCATTGTCCTTCACTGGCTGGTCCCCAAAGCCCCCGCCTCCCCACAAGACTCATCCTGAAGCCCCAGCCCTCCCCTGGGCCTGTCCCAAAGGCCCATTCCCCATCATGTCTGTCCTCCAACTGAACCGATACTCTCACTTGGCCCATCTCAAATCGATCACGCATCAGAACTGCCTCACCCCAGTTCCTGCACCTCCCCTTCCCCCACCGACAGGCCTTAGAACCTGTGCTACTCCTAGGACCCCAAGACGGTGGAGATATGGAGAGGGCAGAGGTCCAGTGGCAGCATCCCAGTCCTTCACCGAGCTGGGGAGTTCCCTAAACCTTTGCACTGGGACATCTGTCCCATCTGAGCGAGTCCTCTCTCTCTCCCCACACCCTGGAGACTGTGCCCCTGTACAGCTGGCTGCCACAGTACACACTGCTCTCCACCTCTTGCCTCAGGACTCCTGCTCTCACTTGTCCTTCGACAAGCTATGTGACTACAGCCTGGACCTGCCCCCACCTCGTTACACTTGGTCCTATGGGTAAATGGGTGGAACATGACAAGGGAGTTGTAGGTGGTGGAATTGGGGTGAAAAAGTTTGTGTGAGAGCCAGGAAAGAGAGTGATGATCATCCGGCCAATGAGAGGCATTGGGGACAGAGTCACTGGGGAGGGGTCAGAGCCTCAGGGAAACAAGGGCCCTGGATTTGGTAGCAATCACAGCTCATGGAAAGTAGGAGGAAGAATCCTGGGAATCATTGAGTGTGGCAAGGTTAGCGTCGCGGTTAGAACAACGCTGTTAAGGGGGCAGCAAGCCGGGTTCAAATTTGACACTGTCTCTGGGGAGTTCTACATTCTTCCTGTGTCTGCGTGCATTTCCACCAGTTGCTCCTGGTCCTTCCACCATTTAAAATGTACCGGGGGTTGTAGGTCATTGGTGTAATTGAGTGGTTGTGGCTCATAGGCTGAAAAGGCCTGTTTCCGGGCTGCATGTGTCAATCTAAAATCACCATCTAAAATGATAGTCCAGCCTGTCATGAATTTTTTAAATATTCAATTCAAAAGACTGGTCCAGATAGACAACTCCGAAACAGTCCTTTCAGCCCATCTTTTCTGATGGCCAAGCTGCTTGCAAACAGTCCATATCCCTCTCAACCTTTTCATTCCACGGACCCATTCAACTCGCATTGCTTTGTCAATCTCACGGCCTGTGGGAAGAAATTATTTCCCTGCCTGTCAGCCTGATTTTGTTCCTCCATATCTCCTTCCTGATGGTAGTGGGTCAAAGATGCTGTGTGCTGGATGTCTGCGGGTCTAATTACAGGCCCCATCCCTGGACAGTCAGAGGCCCCTTGTCTCAAAGTCCCATCCATGTGGCCTCTCACTCAGCAATCCCTCGTCGGAACACAACTACCCCCTCCTTACCTACCTCTACCAGCCCTTAGTATCCTCATGACAGTTCCAGGCACCTGTTATGTCGACCCTTGATGACCTGCGCCAGCTCTAATTTGGACCCTGCCTCACCTAAACCATTGGAATAACCAGCGCCTTCTACCCTCGAGAGCCCGAGGGAATCCGTACCCTCAGCAGTGTCCTGCTGGTGCACAATCGAATGCCCTCCATCCCCTTCCACGGGTTCCCTGCTGTTATCAGGCTCCTGTATGGACCCCACCCTGGCAAAACTAAGAAGAAACCTGTAAAGGAACTTTATCTTTTTTTGGTATAACTGTAATTATTGCATTGGAACAAGACTTGGGTAATCGAAAAGTGTCATAAATTTGTTGTAAAACATCCTTATATATAGGAAATATATCAGCATAAAAAGTTTTATTAAACTCTATAGAAAACCCATCTTCACCAGGTGCCTTTCCATTTGGCATATCTCTTATGGCCGTTTCTATTTCCTTTTCTGTAAAGGATTTATCTAACTCCTGTCTATCTTCTTGATTCAATTGTGGCAATTTAATATTTTTCAAAAAAGAATCTATAGCATCCTCAGTTACATCTTTACATTCTGAAGTACATAATTTTTAATAAAAATTACAAAATTCCTCATTAATTTCCTTTTGACTAAAATTAATACCCGATTTCTTTCTAATTACTGGTATAATTCTACATAATTGTTCCTTTTTTAACTGCCATGACAAAACTTTATAAGATTTCTCACCCCATTCATAAAATTTATGTTTAGTTCGGTTCATTAAACATTCAAACCGATAAGTTTGTAATTCATTATATTTAAATTTTAAATTAGTTAACTGATTCTTTTGCGTTTCAGTAGCATTTTTTTTGAAATTCTTTTTCAGTAACAGTTATCTTTTTCTCTAAATCTTCAATCTCTTTAATTCTCTCTTTCTTTACTTTAGAAGCATAACTAATAATTTGACCTCGTAAAAAAGCTTTCATTGCATCCCATAAAACAAATTGACTAGAAACAGAATTAGTATTATTACTAATAAAAACCTCAATTTGTTGTTTTAAATAACTAATAAATTCCGTTTTTTGCAGTAACATAGTATTGAATCTCCATCTTGGAGCTCTCTGAACATCCTGTCAACTCTGATATTCTAATAATAATAATGAATGGTCCGAAACCAGTCTTGCCTTATAATCCACAGATGTAACCCTATCCTGCAAATGTGCTGAAATTAAAAAATAATCAATTCTAGAAATCATTCTGTTTTCAAAAGAGAGGATACAAATAACCTCCCAAGGATGTTGGGAAACATAGAGACTAATGCAAGGGAGGAACTGAAAGAAATCAGTATCTCTAAGGACATGGTCTTGAGAAATTTATGGGATTGAACGCAGATAAATCCCAAGAGCCTGAAAATCTACATCGTAGGGTACTTAAGGAAGTGGCCATTCAGATAGCAGATGCTTTAAGAATTATTTTCCAGAACTCAATAGACTCAGGATCAGTACCCATGGATTGGAGGGTAGCTAATGTTACCCCACTATTTAAAAAGGGGGGTAGAGAAAAAGCAGGGAATTATAGGCCGTAGAGCCTTACTTCAGTAGTGAGCAAAATTATGGAATCCATTATTAAGGAGGTAATAGCGGAGCATATGACTAGCAGAGAAGGGATCGGACAGAGTCAACATGGATTTACAAAAGGTAAATCGTGTTTGACAAATCTATTGGAATTCTTTGAGATGGTGACAGGTAAAATAGATGGGGGAGAGCCAGTGGATGTGGTGTACCTGGACTTCCAAAAGGCCTTCAATAAGGTCCCGCATAAACGACTGGCTTCCAAAATCAAGGCTCATGGGATTGGGGGCAAAGTATTGATGTGGATTGAGAACTGGCTGGCAGGTAGAAGACAGAGAGTTGGGATAAATGGCTTGTTTTCTGAGTGGCAGGCGGTGACCAGTGGGGTGCCACAGGGATCTGTACTGGGACCCCAGCTGTTCACAATTTACATTAATGATCTGGATGAGGGGATTGGTTTTAATATCTCCAAATTTGCAGATGACACTAAGCTAGGAGGGGTTGTGTGCACGGAAGAGGGGGTCAGGAAGCTCCAGTGTGATTTGGATAAATTGAGGGACTGGGCAGATACATGGCAAATGCACTATAATGTGGATAAATGTGAGGTTATCCACTTTGGTAATACAAACCGGAGGACAGATTACTATTTGAATGGCAATAGATTAAGAGATGGGGATGTGCAGAGAGACCTAGGGGTACTTGTACACCAGTCTCTGAAGGCGAGCATGCAGGTACAGCAGGCGGTTAAAAAGGCAAATGGTATGTGGCCTTCATATAAAGAGGGTTTGAGTACAGGAACAAGGATACCTTACTGCAGCTGTACAGGGCCTTGGTGATACCCCACCTGGAGTAATGTGTGCAGTTTTGGTCACCTTATCTAAGGAAGGATGTTCTTGCAATGGAGGGAGTGCAGAGGCGATTCACCAGGCTGATTCCTGGAATGGCAGGAATGACTTATGAGGAAAGATTGAGCAAATTGAGATTGTACTCGCTGGAGTTTAGAAGATTGAGAGGGGATCTCATAGAGACATATAAAATTCTGGCAGGACTGGACAGAATGGATGCAGATGGGATGTTTCCAAGGATGGGAAAATCCAGAACCCGGGGCCATGGTTTGAGGATAATAGGCAAACCATTTAGGACCGAGATGAGGAGGAATTTCTTTACCCAGATGGTGGTGAATCTGTGGAATTCATTGCCACAGAGGGCAGTAGAGGCAGGTTCATTAAATATATTTAAGAGGGAATTAGATATATTTCTTCAGTATAAGGGTATTAAAGGTTACGGAGAGAAAGCGGGGACGGGGTACAGAACTTTAAGATCAGCCATGATCTCGTTGAATGGCGGAGCAGTCTCGAAGGGTCGAATGACCTACTCCTGCTCCTATCTTCTATGTTTCTATGTTTCTATCCCCATTATACCTACACCTCACTGTGATCCTGTATATACATCACTGTTAAACCTTTTAACTGCTCTGAACCCAGTGTCACAGTTTCTGTCCCAGTCTACCGTACATCACCATTAAACGTTCTCCACACTGTGAACACAGTGTCACTGAATATGCAACAGTGTGACGTGAATCATCGTTAAACTTCTTCCCCACTGTGAACCTGTTGTCACAGTATCTGCCACAGTTTATTGTACATCACTCTTAAACCTTCTCACTACTGTGAACTCGGTGTCACAGTACCTGCCTCTGTCTACTGTATATCACTGTTAAACTTTCTCCCTACTGTGTAACTGGTGTCACAGTATCTGGCTCAGTCTACCGTACATCACCGTTGATCTATCTCTCAACTGTTAATCCAGTGACACTGTATTTGCCATATTATATCGTACATCACCATTAAACCTTTTCCCCATTGTTGACTTGATGCCACAGCATCTGCTGTTGTTTATTGTACATCACTGTTAACCTTTCTCATTGCTGTGAACCCAGTGTTACAGTATCTGCCACAGTATATCGTACATCACTGATGAACCTTGTTCCTTCAATATTTCCGAATAAAAATAAGGTCAGATTCTGCGTGAAAATATCTCCTATAACTTGTTCCATTAATATTGTAATTCTCCCCAAAAAGATCTTGCATTAGGACAAAGATAAGTTGAATGCAAGAAAGTTGCAACATCTTCACCACACCTAAAACATTGATCTGATAATTCTGATTTTATTCTATTCAATTTCACTGGTGAAAGAAGTAACTGTGGGAAAAAAACTAGTTGTGAATTCCTTCCTCACTGCTGCAGTGTGGAACTCTGGTCAATAGTTCCAGACTGCTGAGTTGAAGTGAATTAATGCAACTCCCCTGGATCATGTGATCTCTATTGGAAATCAGCTTCCTGAGGAACTTTTCAAATCCAATAGCCTGAATCACCTGACTCGAGGTGCAGCTTTCAGATAAAATCCTTGCTGACATCTGCTGACATGACTGATGTAAAAACAATTATACTGAACTAATTTATGTCTTGCATTGAGATCCTTATACGGATGTCCCCATATTTGCCAATCAATTAAATTATTCAGATCCATTTCCCACCTTTGTCTCAACTTATGAACTCCTCATTTAAAAGTTCCTACTTGTAATAAAGATGACATCATCAAATATTTTTTTTTAACAATTCCTCTTATAAAGAATTTCTATTTCAGTACAACAT
Organism: Narcine bancroftii; assembly: GCF_036971445.1. Taxonomy (NCBI): domain Eukaryota; kingdom Metazoa; phylum Chordata; class Chondrichthyes; order Torpediniformes; family Narcinidae; genus Narcine; species Narcine bancroftii. The sequence goes on along the minus strand of NW_027211877.1, from coordinate 44,797 downwards.
GGTTGGTCCTAACTTATCCTTCAAATATGCTCTAAGTTGGAAATAGCAAAAAAACTTGCGATGAGTATACGATATTTATTTCTCAGTTGCTCAAATGACATTAATTGACCCCTTTCATAACAATCTTCAACATTTATAATTCCCTTACGAAACCCGCTATCCAGAAATTGATGATCCTTTGAAAAAGAAATGAGGATTTTGAATCAAAGCAATTCTGGGTGATGTACATCCACTTACACCAATTACATCATTTATTTTATTCCATATATTAATCAAATGTTTCAACAATTGTGTATCTTTATCACCAACCATTAATTTTGATTCCCAGTTGTACATAAATTCTTCTGCTTTTCCCTCTCCTATTTTATTTGATTCTATTTTAACCCTTTCAAATAAAGAAGCAAGAAATCTCATTTGAGCTGCTCCATAACAATTTTTAAAATGAGGAAGCTGCAGTCCTCTCAATGCAGAATTTCCATTGGGTTATTTGTAACATGGGATTCAATCGGAAATGGGTTCATGTGACATAAAACCACAATGCAGACTGTTTTCTAAGAATGGAATGCAAGAGGAGGGTTGTCTAGGTCTCCAGCAGGATATAGATCACAAGATATAGGAGCAGAAGTAGGCCCGTTGAGTCTGTTCCACCATTCTTCCACTCAGTCCCACTGCCCAGCTCTCTCCCCGTTACCCTTAATTCTTTGACATATCAAATACCTCTTAATCTCTGCCTTAAATACATCCAATGACCTCACATGGGTTTCACGACCCATTGACAAAATCAATTTTTCCACATTTATTTTAAATTGACACCCTTTTATCCAGAAATTATGCTCTCCTGTCCTAGAATCCCCTACCAATGGAAACATCTTTGCCATATGTACTCTGTCCAGGCCTTCCAGCATTTTAAATGCCTCTGAGGTCCCCCTTATCCTTCTGTACTCCAACTAGTACAGTCAAAGACATGTACGGTTACATGATATTATGTCTTGTTGATATTTACCACTCGGGAAGGTTCTTGTTGGTTTTCAGATAGAGGTTTGTTGTTCAGGGAAGAATTAATGTTTTTGTGATTCAACGTACCAGCATCTGAAGTCTGTTATCTCTTCAGAAAAGCTTGATAGCTTTAGCATGGAGCAGAGCTGAGCCACGACTTTGCAGGTATTTAAGGGAGTGTGTGGGCAGGGTTTGTTCTGGACCAACAATCTCACCAAATGACTCTGCTTGAAATCAAGATTCAAACCATTTTGAGGAATACAACAGGAATTGTTCAACAAGAGCCTGGTGTTCCCTGAGGAGTTTTCTTTCAATAGTGGAAATGATTTTTTTTTTAAAGCCTGTTAATATTCCTGATACAGATCTTTGTATTTAACTTTCAGGTTGCTATCTGTTGTTAACTTGGAGGCCTTTAATGGGGTGACTGGGTGGAATTTTTGCTTTAACCAAGCAGTTCTCTTGCAATTTTCCAGCTGTTGGATGCAATTCAGTTGCTTGCAAGTTTAGCAAGTGGGATTTTGATGTGAAATTGCAACTCACAGCGTCATTTTTGTGTTTGAAAATGCCAATGTGAAAATTTTAACTTTGGTCTCCTTGGTTTGCTTAAGTTTACAGAGGAGACGTTGGGTCAAGCTGAGAAGACAGAGTTGGATGCCCATTTGGCGAATCGGGTGGGCAAAGCATTAAGCACAAAACGAGGGGCTGAAAAAATAATGAAGCAGACTGAAGTGCCGTTGAACCAAACCCAGGTAAAGAATTTCATTTTGTGCAGTCTACTTAAGAGACCAAACGATTTGGGCTTTTAGTGGTGACCTATTTAAATGAACAAAATCTGATTAGAATTGAAGTTTATGGAATGTTTGGAAGTTAATGTTTATAATTACGATAAATGAACAAATCAATGAGCCTGGTGTAACAGTATCTGCCTCTCTCTACTGTACATCACCGTTAAACCTTCTCCCCAATATGAACCTGATGTCAAAGTATCTGACACTGTTAATCGTACATCAATGTTAAACCTTCTCACGAATGTGAATCCTGTCTCAAAGTTTCTGCCTCAGTCTATCGTACATCACTGTTAAACTTTCTCCCCCCTGTGAACCTGGTGTAATAGAATCTGCCTCAGTCTACCGTCCATCACCGTTGAACCTTCTCCCCACTGTCAACCTGGTGTCACGGTATATATCTGAATTTACAGTATATCACCGTTAAACCTTCTCCCCCCTGTGAACCTGGTGTAATAGAATCTGCCTCAGTCTACAGTCCATCACCGTTAAACCTTCTCCCCACTATGAACCTGGTGTCACGGTATATATCTCAATTTACAGTATATCACCATTAAACATTCTCCCCGTAAACCTGGTGTCACAGTATCTGCCTCAGTCTACCGTACATCACCGTTAAACCTTGTCACTATTGTGAACTTTGTGTCACAGTATTGATCTCAGTCTATCGTATATCACTGATAAACCTCTTCCCCACTGTGCACCCGGTGTCACGGTATCCATCTCAATTTACCGTACATCACTGTTAAACATTCTCCCCAATGTGAACATGATGTCACAGTATCTGACACAGTTTTAAGTCAATCACTGTTAAACCTTCTTACTCCTGTGGAATCCATCTCACATTTTCTGCCTCAGTCTACCGTTCATAAACATTAAACCTTTTCCTCCTGTGAACCTGGTGTTAAAGTATCTCCCTCAGTTTAATGTACATGACCATTAAGCCTTCTTACTGCCATGAACTCAGTGTCACAGTATATGCCAAAGTCTACTGTACTTTACCGTTAAAACATCTCCCCACTCTGAACCTGGTGTCGCAGTATCTCACACAGTTTATCGTACATGACTGTTGAACCTTGTTAATGTTGTGAACCCATTGTCTCATTATCTCTTATCAGTCTACCATACATCATCGTTAAACCTTTACACATCTGTGAATGGGTGTCACTGTATCTGACACAGTTTATCGTAGATTACTGTTAAACCTTTTCACTGCTGTGAACCCAGCGTCACAGTAACTGTCTCAGTCTACCGTACATCATCGTTGAACTTTATCCCCACTATGCACCTGGTGTCACATTATCTACTTCAACATACCGTAGATCACCGTTAAACCTTCTCCCCATGTGAACCTGGTATCACAGTATCTGACACAGTTTATCGGACATTACTTTTCAACTTTCTCACTTCTGTGAACCCAGTGTCACAGTAACTGTCTCAGTCTACCATACATCATTGTTGATCATTCTCCAGCTGTGAACCTGGTGGCAGAGTATCTGCCTCAGTCTCCCGTATATCACCATTAAACCTTCTCCCCACTGTGAACCTGGTGTCACTGTATCTGCCTCAGTCTACCATACATCACCGTTAAACATTATCCCCATTGTGTACCTGGTATCACTTTATCTACCTCAACATACCGTACATCACCATTAAACCTTATTCTCATGTGAACCTGGTGTCACAGTATCTGACACAGTTCATAGTATATCACTGTAAAACCTTCTCACAATTGTGAATCCTACTATAAAATAATGCTCCCCTTCTAAGTCTCGCTGTATTCAAATCCCACCTATTTTAAAAATTCCAAAAAAAAGAGAAAAATCAATCCCAAAACAAGTTACTCAAAAGTAGTAGCCCCCTAAAAATCTGGGTATGGTAAAGTCCACAAGTGGCAGGTGACTAAAGGACTCAGTGTCACCCACCCCCAGTCAGACTTTCACAAAGTCCTGAAACAAAAACATTCAACCCAGTGATTCCAGTCCCACTGATTGTTCAGGATCTTCAATATCGAGAAGACTTTGCGTCAATTCAACTTTTTTCCCATTCTTTCCATATTTTCCAATCTTTTCATTTTCATTCCCATTGACCCTTTTCTTCGGTGACAATGGTGACGATCACCCATTTCCTCGAACATCTGACAATGAATTAGCAAATATTAAAGGATCATGGTCATCATCAAAAAACAGAGATTGAAAATTCCCATAAAAATCTTTCAATACTGCCGCATAACGAAAAGCAAATTTTTATCCCTTTCGCCACAATACTTCTTAGGCTGAATTAAATTCTCAATCTCTTCTGATAATTTCTTGACTCAGATCTGCATTAAAAAAACCCTATTATTTTGAACCATTATTGGAGCCTGATTTTGCCGTGTTTTCTGCACCACCAATCGGAGGATCATCTCTCTGTCTTGATATTTAAAACAGCGAATCTAAACTGCTCGTGGTAATTGGCCTGGAAACGGTTTCTTCCTTAACTCTCTGTTCGCTCGATCTAATTCCAGTCCATCTGGAACAAATTAGCTGCCCTACACTTCTGGGATCCATTTCTTCAAAACCTTCACTGGATCCGAACCTTCCATATCTTCTGGAAAACCTACTATCTTAACATTATTTCTACGACTTTGGTTTTCTAATGAGTCAAACTTCTTCAATAATTCCTTCTTCTGAATCCCCCAATCTACAAAAGGATCTTCCACTATTTCCATTTTTTCTCTATTACGCTCCACTTGACTCTTGCATTCAAGAAAGCCTCCTCAATCTTTTTAAAATGATTTTGCACAGTATCCACTGATTGTGTCCATCTCGTAACATCACTCTTAACTACATTAATATCTTGCTTCATAAAAGTTATTTCTTCACACACAGTGTTCATTTTAGTTTTCATTTCTGAAAATCCTTGAGTCATCTGATGAGTCATTTGCATTGATATATTTGACATATCTTCCATGAGCTGAGCAATCCCTTCCAGAATTGGAAACACAGAATCCAGTCCAGGATCCATCACCTCCATTTGAGGCTGACCTTCTTTTGCCACAGTCCCCAGTTCTTCAAATTCTAATGAAGTTGAGCATCTTCTTCCTCCATAGCAATAGGTCCTCTTCTGGAGCTGCTGCAGGTCTGGACACCTGGCACAGTGTGCCGACCTCGTCAGTTCACTGTCGCTCAGGCTCCCCCACATCCCACACCTTCTCCAAAGGTTTGTGGACCCTCGACACACTGTGCCTGCCCGGTAGGGCCACCGACTGCACAGGTGCGTCTTCTGATGTTACACTGTACCTCTCCTGACCATCAGGCAATGCTGCAGGCTCACGTGCCTGTCCTCATTCAGCTGGCTCGCCCTCATGCCTGTGTTCACGAGTGCACAAGTCGAAACCGCTGAACTCATCGCTAAGCTGGCGCCGACGAAATACTTAGCCGGGCAGGAGTCGTCTGAGGCTTGGGGACTCCAGTCGACAACTCCGTTGCTTCAACTTGAATTCGGCCTCAATTCTTCAACTCTTTTGTAAGGTAATTTCTTCTGGAACTGAGTTTTCGATTTTTTCACATTTGTAGCTATTTTGATCCTCCACAATTCCAAAGCCAATAAACAGTATTTTTAATCACTTTTACAACTTTTAAAATCGAGCATTTAATAGTCTAACTGGGGATGGGTGGAACCACACGTCTACCCTCTGCGCCATCTTGTCACAGTATCTGACACAGTTTATAGTAAATCACTGTTAAACCTTCACATTACTGTGAATGCTGTCTCTTAGCTTATGCCTCAATCTACCGTTCATCAACGTTAAACCTTCTCCCCCTGTTAACTTGGTGTTAAAGTATCAGCCTAAGTTTACCACACATCACCATTAAACCTTCTCCCCATTGTGAGTCCAGTTTTACTGTATCTGCCACAGTTTATCGTACATCACTATTATACCTTCTCACTACTGTGAACTCGGTGTTACAGAGCCTGCCACTCTACCGCACATCACCAGTAAACCTTCTCCTCAATGTGAGCCTGGTGGTACTGTATCTGCCACTGTTTAGTGTACATCATCATTAAAAATTCTCCCCAATATGAAGCTGGTGTCACTTTATTCGCCAAAGGTTATCGTACAACTCTGTTAAACATTTTCCCCACTATGAACCCGGTGTACAGTAACTGTCTCAGTTTCCCATACATCGCCAATAAAGCTCTTTTTTCCCACTCTGAGCCCAATATCAATGTATCTACGTAGTCTCCTGTACATCACCATTAACCTCCTCCCCACTGTGAACCAGGTTTCACAGTATCTGCCACAGTTTATTGTACATCATTTTTAAACCTTCTCACCACTGTAAACCTGGAGTCACAGAATCTGCCTTATTCTACCATACATCTCTGTTTAACCTTCTCAGGACTGTGAACACAGTGTCATAGTATCTGTCAAAGTCAACTGTACATCACCGTTAAACATTCTCCCCACGTTGACCCATTTTTCACTGTTTTTGCCACCATTTATCGTACATCACAGTTCAGCCTTCTCCCCGCTGTAAACTTGGAATCACAGTATATTCCACAGTTTATTGTACATCACTGTTAAACCTTCTCACTACTGAAAACTTGGTGTCACAGTATCTACCAAAGTCTACTGTATATCACCGTTAAATATTCTCCCAACTGTGAACCTGGTGTAACAGTGTCTGATACAGTTTATCGTACATTACTGTTGAACCCGCCAGATAAGCTCCAGATAGCGAAAGAGGAGTTCTCGCATCTGCAGGAACTGGGGATCATTCGTCGCTCCGACAGTCCTTGGGCCTCGCTGCTCCACCTTTTCCCAAAAGCCTCCGATGGCTGGCGACCCTGCATAGATTATCGACGGCTTAATGACACGACAGTACCTGACCGTTACCCCATCCCTCACATTCAGGACTTTATGGCCAATCTGCATGGTGTGAGAGTATTCTCCAAGGTCGATCTGGTGTGCGTGTATCATCAAATCCCATTGCACCCCGAGGACATCCCCAAAACGGCCATCATCACCCCCTTTGGCTTGTTCGAATTTTTATGCATGCCTTTCAGGCTCAAGAACACCGCCCAGACCTTCCAGCACCTCATGAATACGGTGCGCAGGGATTTGAATTTCGTGTTCATTTATCTGGATGACATTCTTGTCGCCAGCAGAGACTGGGCACAACACAAGTCTCACCTGCACACCTTCTTCTCCCGACTGGCCGAATTCAGCCTAATGATCAGCCCAGCCAAATACCAGTTTTGTGCAGAAGAAAATTTGGATGGGATGAAACTAATCCAGAATCCATTACACAAGATTGGAAAAATTAGATTGAGCGTCTTCAAATACTTGGAAGTTTTGACGTCAACAGACTTTGCAGTGGCCACATTTGCTCAGTTACACCATTTTTCTGATGTAAGTGAAGATGGTTTTGATCCTGTCAGTTACTGAGTCCTGTGAAATAACCAGGTGCGAGTAGATGGTGGATTTGTAATGGGAAAAGCCAGAGTGGCTCCATTAAAGTCAGTCACAAGACCTTGAATGGAATTGACTGTTGCTACTGTGGTGAGCAAAATGGACGCTATGTTAAGAAGAGAATTACAGATGGAGTTAGCAGATCCTGTGTTTTGGACTGATAGATCATCAGTGCTTAAATATATTAATAATGAAATCATGAGGTTTCATCTCTTTGTGACTAACAGAGAGAATGAAAACCTGGACAACAACAAATGGCAGATTTGCCACAGGACAGAGTTTCACCTGATGAATTCCCATTTACATCCGTGGACATTGATTATTTTGGTCCTTTGCAAGTAAAGTGAGGACGAAGTGTTGAAAAACGATATGGAGTTATTTTCACTTGTTTGACTATGAGAGCAATTCATATTGAAGCAGCGTCATTGCTTGATACAGACTCTTTTATTAATGTTCTTTGGTGTTTTATTCCTAGACGTGGTCAAGTAAAAGAATTATGTTCTGATAATGGATCTAAATTGAAAGGAGCTGAACGAGAATTATGAAAAGTTATTCAAAATTGGAATCAACATCAAATTCCTGATGCATTAATTCAGAAAGAAGTTAATTGGATATTTAATCCACCCATAGTTATGGGTGTGGTACGGGTAAGGGTTAGTTGGTTGTGGAGAACGTTAACAAAGGTCTGTACTGGGCAATACTGGGCAGCAATGCTTAATGTTGTAATGGATGCGGAAGCTCTGGGAAGGGGTAAGGGAGGGACTGGCCAGGAAGTCTGCAGATGCTGGGTCCGAGGGCAATGCACAAACATGCTGGGGAAACTCATGGATGGTTTTGTGAGGAGCAGGTCCTGCATCACGAGTCAAATTGAGTATTTCGAGAAGGTGTCAAAGGAAATAGATGAAGGTCAAGGTCTGTATGTGCTGCACGTGGATTTTAGTAAGGTGCTTGACAAGGTCGTCACAGTGGCCTCATTTAGAACGTCAGGAGGCATGGGATCCATGGAGCCTTGGTTGTGTGGATTCAGAATTGGCTTGTCTGCAGAAAACAGAGGGTAGTAGTAGATGGAACAATGACTAGTGGCGCTCAAAAGGGATCTGCTCTGGGACCCCTGCTCTTTGTGATTTTTATGAATGATGATGGGAGTGGAAGGGTGGGTACGTCAGGGGATGACACAGAGGTAGAGATGTTGTAGACAGTGTAGAAGGTTGTCATAGGTCATCCAGTTTGCAGAGAAGTGACAGATAGAGTTGAATCCTGTAAATACAGATGTACTTAAACAAGCAACTGGTACAGGTTTATTTCCATAGTATTTTCAAGGGCATGAATAAAAGTTATTCCAAAGAAGGTTGGAGACCCATTAAACTTAGCTTCAAATAGACCAATATCTTTATTGAATGCGGATTACAAGAACGTGAGGGCAGAGCACTTGGTTAATGGCAGGATTATGAACAGTGTGCAGGACTGAGATATATTTAGATCCTGCGCCATAAATCGCTCAAGGTTGCTGTGCAAATTGAGAGGGAGTTTAAGATGGTGTATTGTGTGCTGGCCTTCAGGAGTCAGGGAATTGAGTTCAAGAACAGAGATGTAATGTTGCAGATGTATAAAATTCTAGTCAGACCACACTTGGAATATTTGTGCATTCCTGGGGCGAGAATACCAGAGGACGTCTAAATAAGGTGAGATGAGGGAACTTTAGACAAGATGTGAGGGGGATATTTTATTCACACAGAATGTAGTGGGTGGCTGGAATACATTGCCAGGGTTGGTACTGGAGGCTCATCCAAAAAAGGCACAAAAAAGATTTTAATATAGGGACAGGAATAAAAGAAAAACAGAAGGTACTGGTGAGAGGGAGGGAAGAGTAATATTGTTGTGGGGTAGGTTCAGATGGGTCAGCTGAAGGGACTCAACTGATCCATCCATGATTTGTCCAGCATCTTGCTGCCATGTCGTGGTGAACCAGGGTGTTGCCTGATGGAGACACGGTACTCTGAGCTCTGCAGATATAGATTGTGGTTTTCTCCATAACACACTTCCTTAGGTGAAGCAGAGGAAGAGAAAGGCCCTAGTGTGCAGGGGTAGGGAGGGGGGTGATGGGGGAAGAGTTGGGGCCCTCCAAAGTCATCGTGATCAGGCCTCAGAGACGGCATCTCTATCACTCGTATTTCTCTTCCCAGGAGAAGGAGCGATCTCAGAGACAAGACACGAGTCCAGAAGAACATTACATCCCAGCTGAACAGAGGACGGACAACATCATGATGGCCTGAACCCCTCCCCTTCTCCCTCTGACCCTGCCAACTCCATTCCCCACCTCTTCCATATCCTTTCACCCACTTCCCCCAGCCCCCATTTCTCCGCTACCTCTCCTCCATTCCAACCCCCTCCCACTCACCTTCCCCTTCACCTACCCTCACACCTATGCCCTAAACTCAGCCCTCCTCCCTGCACCTCCCCTTCCCCTCTCCTTTCCCCCTCCCCTTCGCCTCCTCCCCTTCACCTCCTACCCTTCCCCTCCTCCCCTTCCCCTCGTTCCCTTCCCATCCCCTTCCCTTCCTACCCCTAACTTAGGGGAAGGAGGGATAGGGGAAGGGGGTAGGTATAGAGGATAGGGGTAGGGTTTAGTTTAAGGTTGGGGAAGGTGGGTAGAACTAAGATAAGGGTCAGGGACGGGTAGAGGAACAGTTAGGTTTAGAGTTAGGAGATGTGGGCTCGGGTTAGGTCGAGGTTTAGGGTTAGGTTTAGAGTTTGGGGAAGTGGGCTTGTTTTAGGTTTAGGGGAAGGGGGTAGGAGTAGGAGGTAGAGGTGGGGTGTGAGTTGGGGTTTGGGGAAGGTGGGTAGGATTAGGGCTGGGTTTAGGGGACAGCGTAGGTATAGGTTTAGGGGACAGGGTGGAAATAAGAGTTAGGGTTGGGGACGTGGTGTAGTGTTTAAGGGTATCGGTAGTGTTAACGTTAAGGTTAGGGTTTGTTAGGGTTAGGTTGGGGAGGGGAGCGGGGGAGGCGAGCGGGGCACGGGAAATGGGGAGGTGATGGGGGAGGGGAATGGGCAGGGGAATTAGGAGGGGTACAGTGTAGAGGAAATGGGAGGTGAACGGAGGCAGGCATCCCTACCCCCTCCCCTCCCCACCCCTTCCCCCACATTATCCCTGCCTCCTCTCCTCCTTCCAGAGGAAGCCAGGCCTCATTCCGGCTAGAACCTCCCTGTGGTTTCAGAGCCTCCGTTTCAGGAAGTGCCTTCGACGCTTGCCGCTGGACATACATCTTGTCTCTTGATTCATTCTATACCGTTGATATTAAATTTAAAAATGGTTTGGTCTTTTAAAGCTGAACTCAAAAGGCTGGTCCAGATAGACAACACAGAAACAGGCCCTTCAGCCCCACTCTCCTGCTGGGTGTGCTGTTGTAATCAGTCCATATTCCTCTCCACCTTTTCATTCTTAGCTCCCATCCAGCTCATGTTGCCTTGTCAATCTCATGGCCTGTGGGAAGAAGCTATTTCCCTCCCTGGCTTCTCTGCTTTTATTCCTCTATATCTCTTTCCTGATGGCAGGGGAACAAAGATGCTCTTTGCTGGATATCTGTGATTCTATTTACAGAGCCCATCCCTGCAAAAAATTGAGTGGTCCCCTGCCTTGAGGTTCCACCCATGTTGCCTCTCCCTCAGCACTCTCACGTTAGAACACAACTGCACCCTCCTTCCCCTCCTCTCCCAGGTCTCAGTATCCCCCTGACAATTCCAGTCAGCTGCCATGTCTACACCCTGCCCCACCCTGTTGAAACTACCCGTATTCTCACTGATCTCTCTGCGCGTCTGCCCTCCATCCAGGGGTCTTGGTTGTCTTGTGGTGATGGTGGAGAACAAAGTACCAACTCAAGGAGATGGGGAGCAGTAAGGAGACCCCCAGTTCCAGGAGACAGGGAGAACCACAGAGATGCCCAACTCTCTCAATCCGGTAGAACCTGGTCATCAGGTGCAAGGAGCTCTTGGTACTGCTGCACGTGAGGCAGGTGTGGCCCATCCCCACACCTCCACCCTGTCAATTCCCAAAACACATTTCCTTTTCATGTGGGGGTCCAAAATGGATAGAGTCTGGAGGACCATGTACGTCGTCAATCAATGGGGGCATAACCCTAACCAGCATGGCTATTGTGTGTGGCTGTGCTTGGAAACAACGTGCAAGGGCATGAAAAGCCACTATTTGCCGAGGTTCTACCTGGCTCAGGTGTTGCGAAAGATTGGTCTGGCCCTGATGCCACACAATGTCCTAGTCAGCAGGACTTTGCCCCATCACCTTCATGGGAATGGTTGCATAGACAAACACTATTGACCACAGGGCCATCAGGCAGTGGTCAGCATGGAATTCCTGCTGACACAGAGACTAGGACTTGATGAGATACTGTGGGGTGGTCCCCTGAGCAGAGCATCCAGAGACAGACATCCAGAACTGCTGGAAGACCAGAATCTCAGTGAAAGATGCCCTTTGGTCTGCCTGAAACCCAGATAAGAGAAGCAAACACTAGAAGCCCAAAGCAAAGGGAGGAATGTTTAGGGGCAATATCAGGGGTACTTGTTTTTACACAGAGTTGTGGGTGCCAGGACTGCCTTGCCAGGAGTGGTGGTGCAGGCTGAAATATTAGCGGCATTTAAGGGCTTCTTGGACACATGAATGAAGGAAACATAGAAGATAGGAGCAGGAGTAGGTCATTCGACCCTTCGAGCCTGCTCTGCCATTCAACGAGATCATGGCTGATTTTAAAGTTCAGTACCCCGTCCCCGCCTTCTCTCTGTAACCTTTAATACCCTTATACTGAAGAAATAGATCTAATTCCCTCTTAAATATATTTAATGAACCTGCCTCTACTGCCCTCTGTGGCAATGAATTCCACAGATTCACCACCCTCTGGGTAAAGAAATTCCTCCTCATCTCGATCCTAAATGGTTTGCCTCTTGTCCTCAAACCATGGCCCCGGGTTCTGGATTTTCCCACCATTGGAAACATCCCATCTGCATCCATTCTGTCCAGTCCTGCCAGAATTTTATATGTCTCTATGAGATCCCCTCTCAATCTTCTAAACTCCAGCGAGTACAATCCCAATTTGTGCAATCTTTCCTCATAAGTCATTCCTGCCATTCCAGGTATCAGCCTGGTAAATTGCCTCTGCACTCCCTCCATTGCAAGAATGGAGGGTTATGAAGGAGGAAGGGTCTAGTTTTTATTTTGCTTGGAATTGATAGGTCAGCACAACATCGAGGTCCGAAGGGCATAACTGTTCGACGTTAACCTGCTGGTCTTTTAGCACATGGAGATGTGGGTGAGGGAACGCTGCCCACTGTCCTAGTCCAGGTTGCTGAGAGATGCACTGAGGCTTGGTGCAGCCAACACGAGGGCGCTGTGGGGAAGGACTCTAAACCTCCGTGTCTTGGGGGGCGGAGGCTAAGGGGAACCCCTTCAACCACAGAGTGCAGTGAGTATCCACAAGGTGTCAAAGTGGTGGAATGATGTTAAACAGAGAACGTGTGCAGTGAAGGGAATATAGGCATGCAACACGAGGATGAGAAAAGACATGGAACAGTTGTCCTCTTGGTCAATAATTTTAGAATAAAGTTAATTTTGGGGTGAAAAAGAGAAAAGCCCGAACTCAGTCACCTTTGTTTCATGAGATACATTCTCCAATCCAGGAAAGCTCCTCTGTACCCGTTCAAATTTAACCCGAGGAAACTGTGTTCATGGTGGAAACCTCTGCAAACACACAACCGGACCTACGCACAGAGAGACAAATGATACACGTGCAGTCCCTCCCAAAAAAGAACTAAATTCTGTTGAATCAATAGCAGAGTCATGGAGTCTTTGTCTGAGCCGGTCATCCATCATTCTCCATTCTCCCTGCTCGCAGGAAGAATCTGTTTCTGGGCCTGGTGCTACTGGCTCCGATATTCCTCGACCTCTTTCCCGACGAGAAGAGCTGCCAAATGCTGTGGGCAGGTGGAATGGATCCTCGACGACGTTGACAACGACAATGAACCCGGTTGATATTTTGGGTGGGTGGGTTGGGGGGAGAGAGTCCCTATGATCCTATCTGCCACTCGTGGTCCTGCCGATCATTTTAAAATATATTTATAAACTTAAAAGCACAACAAATTCACACAATTAATAATAATGCTCATCTAATGTGTGGCATCTATAAAAGAAAGAATAAACAAACCACCCCCCACCCCCATTCCCAATATCCTAACCCCTCCCCTTCTCGCCTCAACAGAAGTGTCTGTTACTTTAAAGTTTCATTGAATAAACAGAGGCCTTCAGGTGAAAGGGAGTGTCAGGGTTTCATGTAAATATGCACACCCACCCTTGGTAAATATGGGCTCCATATTCTTCTGACATATCGAGTTGGAGTGGCCTGTTAACCGAGACATGAGCCACTACACTAGAGAGCCGACAAACACACTGACAGCGCAGACCTCGTTGGGGCCAATGCCCTTCATCCCAGGGGATGACCCACATGGTGGGAAACAATGAGCAACAGGAGGATCGCCTTCCGACCCAAGGCTGGAGCTGCATGTTCAAGCAACTTATCTTCCACTTCCACTACTTGGGTGCATGTCATTCTTTCCAGACTTCGCGGGAGCACGCCTGCTACAGTGGTGACCTCAGCAGGACCCAGCCCTTCAGTTGGACATGAAGATCACGGTCCAGGTGGCTCTTCAGATGGTTTGGTTGAAGCTGTCAACGTTCTGGATGTCGCAGCCACACGTGGGGTTCAAACAGGCCAAGGAACAGTTCCACCTCCAAGAGATCACCGCTGATGACATCCATTACTCCTCCATGATGTTCTTGCTCATCAGGACACCGGTTGTGTGTTTGCAGAGATTTCCACCATGAACACAGTTTCCTCAGGTTAAATTTGAACGGGTACAGAGGAGCTTTCCTGGATTGGAGAATGTATCTCATGAAACAAGGCTCATCGACTTCCGACATCAGCCTCCCGAGCTAGGCAAATAGGATGCCCTCAAGGAGCTCTTAACCCGCACCTTCAGGCCACGCCTTCATCCTCCACCTCATTCTGTTCCTGCTCTCACTGTCGCATGGCCCAGACAGTCATCCCAACATGACTCCCTTCGTGCTATTTCTTTTCAGCTCTCACCATCGCCCTGGACCCACTTTTCAGGAACTCGTCCCTCTTCCTCCCTATGTCATTGGTATCTCCATGTACCACACCCTCTGGCCCACTTTAGGATGTCTTGGACACCAGCAGCAACACCCCAGACACTGGCACCAGGGAGGCACCACCTGGAAAAGGTCCAGGGTCCTAGTCCAACAGTCCTTTTCCTGAGCATCCAGGCAGCAGAGAAATATCAATGGTTGCTCAATGCAAAATCCTCATTGCGGTGCCCACCAACAAGTTGAGGCACAAAGTTTTGTGGGTCTTTTGGGTTACTGGTGCCAACATATTCCCCATCTCACCCTGCCCCTCCATCTACTGTACAATGTTGCCCAGAAAAAAAAATCTCCGCTTCAATGATGACCTGAACAACAAATGGCTTCTTAAATGGCAAAACACACTGTTGAACACCACTGCCACTGAACACAAGCACCCCCCAACCCCTCAAAACTGGAACACCCTTTGAATTACTTGTCTCTGCCATGAAGAAAATGGCCTAGTGGAGCCTCGAGCGAAAGAGGCAAGGTTGCCGAGTCCCACACAGCTTCTGGTTCAATTCCCTCCTGGAAGCTGCCTCACGCGACTCCCCATCTGAGTGTCAGATGCTCGCCTGCTCACCACAGAGAACCAGATGACAGCAGAGACAGTCACACTCCAGCCACACCTCCCCAACATGTGATGGGTTAAATCTGCGGATGCCACTCACAGCGGACCGAAGAAGTGGTACATGGCAGACCACACAGAGGCCGGGCCCTAAGGGCTGAGCCACTTGCAAGAACAGATCATGTCCTGCCCGAAAGTGACAGCCTCCCACCTGAATGACCCCCGAGAAGAGCTTGGCACCATGGCCTGGGGCAAACCGTTCATCACCCTTGATGCTGGACAGCAGGAAAAAGCTTGGTTTACTGACGGCTCGGGCTGGTGGAGGTGCAGAAAACAGCGGTGTAAGGTGGGAGCGCTCCAGCCCACCACAGATAAAGTACTGACAGAAGAGGGTGTGGTGGAGGGGAGAGCCAAATGTCCAAGCTGGCAGCTGTGGCACTGATACGAAAAGGGACAACCAGGCGGGCCCAGGAGCCTATTTTCCGATCAGTGCCACAGGATTTCTGGGCTGTGCCAAACAGAACGTCAGTGTGGATGGGTCGGCGGCAGGAGACAGGGAGGCAGATCCATGGCTGCCTGCTCTGAGGACAACAGCACTGGCAGATCTTCTGAGAGGTGGAACAACAAAAGAATAGTCAGGGTCCACCACGTGGATGGACACACCTCCAGGAAAACCGCTGAAGCTGACGCAATGTCACTGTGGACTGAGCTGCTCAAATATGCTCTGCCACTATTTTCCCCAAGCAGAGTGACCCCGGAGCCTTGGCAGCATTGGTGCATCATAAATGTGGGCATATGGGGGCACTATGATGGACAGAGGATCTGGGGGTCTCATGATGTTGCAAGAACTGTGATGGCCAAATGCCCTATTTGTCAGCAATTAAAACCAAGGGCCACATTCGCTGGAGTTCGGGAGCCGCCCAAGTCTGATAAATTGACCATATCAGGCCTCTCCCCTGCCAAAATAAAAAGTGATATGTTCTCACTTAGGAAGGGGGATTAGAGCCAATGTCAAGAAAATAGTCAACAAATGTGGCAGCAAAATGGGATCAAATATCTAGGAGTTAGAATAGATAACAACGAGTAATTTAGACCAGCTGAATTATTCTCCTCTTGCTTGGGGAAATTGAGGAGGATTTAAATGGTTGGATGTCCCTGCCCATTACACTAGTGGTGTTACAGAGAGGGGAGGTATCACAGAGGGGGGAGATGATGACACAGAGGGGGTGATGATGTCACTGCATGGGGCAGCCATAGCTGAGTTGTGCCATGGCACAGCAACAAGAGAAAGATGCCTCTCCTGGAAAGGGATTCTGGCCCACGTGTCGGAGTAGGACGCTGTCTCATCCCAGGGACCCTCTGATCAACAGGGTTGTGTTTGGAAGCACCCTGCGCCCATGGGTGAGATAAAGAGCCTGTTACAGGCTCCCCGACTGGGACAGAACCTCCTCTGGCACCATCCTTCACCCAGTGTGGGCAGAGAGAATGGAGGCTGCATTTAATTTCCCCTCTCCCCACCCTGAGTGCAGGGCACTTTATGAGGCAGCTGGAGGGGAGTGGGGAGGGGAGAACAATGGCATGTGAGGGGATACAGGGATGGGGTCTGTAGGAGTGGAGGGGAGAACAAAGGAACGGGGTAGCACCACAGGCTAATGTCAAGGGAGATTGGATCAGAGATAGGGGACATAGGGTTGAGCTGGGGGGATGGGGTGCGAGGGGACGGAAAGGACTGGGGAAACCATGGGGGTGGTGTTGGGTGGGGGATGAGAGTGTGGTAGAGGAATCGGGGCAGGGGAGTGTGTGAGGTGTCTGAGAGAGAAGAGAAGTTGCGAGGGGGATGGAAGGCAGACCTTTCAACAGAAATGGGACAGAGCTCCCCCTCCACCTGGAATGGGATCTGTCCACTGAGAGACAGGACCGCTCCTCCTCCCCGTGGTTACAAGATCCCTTCCACCCTTGCATACACCCCCACACCCCCCCAACCGGGATAGGATTCTTTCTCCCAGTGGACCTGGATCAAGGTGCTAGAAAGTGTTTCTGCTGCGGTGGACCCAGCAGAGTTGAGCGATGAAGCATGGGTCTACCTCCGCCCCACCTGCTCCCTCATGCGATGAGGTCTCGCTTGCATCATGGAAGATCACGGTGTTGCTGAGCTTCTGGGAATGTGGAGGGCTTCTGCTAAACCCGTGGTAGGGTTCAGAGTGGTTCATCTCCCCGGGACGTGCTGAAGGTCAAGGATGACCCGATCCTCCCATGGAGGGAGGGTCGTAGACAAAGTGAACGGCTGCAGAACTGGCCTCAGTCTGAGGAGAGTGATCAAAGAGGAACCTGGGGTGGCAATATTTCTACTGAGAGGCTGGAACAAACCACCAGAGGATCAATTCTGACATTTAGGTGACCCTTAAAAGGGAGTTAGAGGGAGGGGTAGAGACTAACTAGGACAGCAAGGCTGGGTTGGGATAAATGACCTGTTGTGTACCCTCTGGGTGTGTAAATGCTGCTGCTTCTGCCCCAGAGGACATGGCAATAAGGTCACCACAGAGATGGCCACTCTGTGTCATGGACCCAACGTCCCCAAGGTGGTGTCCTGCACAGATGATAAAATCATCGACAATGGATCTTTCGGTGTGGTGTACCAGGCAAGGCTGGTGGACTCCGGAGAGCTGATTGCCATCAAGAAGATCTTGCAGGACAAGAGATTCAAGGTGAGGGGGAGGAGCAGTTGTGTGGAAATGGAACACCCTGATATTTAACTTTAGGCCTACAGCACGTTCACAGGCCCTTGCGACACATGAGCCCGTTTCACACAATTACACCCAATTGACAAACACCCCAAACACATTTTTGAAGGGTGGGTGGAAAGAGGAGCATCTGACAGAGACCAAAGCAGCCATGGGGTTTGGAAACAGAGAAAGTCACACAAACCCACAACAGCAGCCCCCCTCCCCACACACAACCCCCCACCCCACACACACACACACACACACACACACACACACACACACACACACACACACACACACACACACACACACACACACACACACCTGGCAAATATCAAAGATTTTCTGCAAATTCATTGTTTAGCAGAAGCTGGGAAAACAATCATAAAAATGGAAGTGATACTTCATTGAACCCCCTGACGAGTCCCCGCTCCAGCAACACAAAAAGTCCCCCCCACCGACTCTCGACGAGTCCCCCATTTCGGCCTCCCTTGGAGTTCACCACCTCTGACCTCTTGACGAATCTCCTCCCCGCCTCCCCCCTCAACTTGGACAAGTCGCCCCTCAGGGCTCTGAACCATCGCCCAGCCTTGCTGATGTTCCTCTCTCGCCATAGAACCGCAAACTGCAGATCATGCAAAAGTTGGATCACACCGTCATCGTCCCTCTTCTCAACTTCTACTCCTCTGTAGTCAAGGTAAGATCCACCTGCACCCACCCCACCCCCACTCTGATGCATATCATTTGCTGCTACCTTCCCCATTCCTTCAATTGATCTGTCTCGCTGCAGCCTCTCTGTTGCCTCCATCCTGCCCCTCTGACCAGTGCCGACTCCTTGACACTGGCTGCCCTGCTCCTCACCCATTAACTCATGACCTCTTCCCATTTCAACTCCAGACAGCAGCAGCCAAGACCACAAGACAAGGTCGCCAAATTCGGCCACTCAGCCCCTCCAGTCTGTTTCCCCAATTCATTTCACGAATGTATTTTCCCCCATAACTCACTTCCCCAGAACCTTTTGGTGCCCTTCCAAATCAACGCCTGTTCTGAATCGTCCCAACAACTCAGCCTCCACATGTTCGACCCCAGACAACACCCGGCTGGAAACATTTCTCATCTCGAAACGTCAATGGTTTTTCTCTCCCGGTGAATACTTGCCTCACGAGGGAGGGCGGTCAGAGCTGCACATTTTGTGCAGTCTCACCAGAAGCCGAATGATGGGGCAGCGAACGGGTCCACTACGGCCTGTTGACGCTCTGCTCGCTGAGCCCTTGGATTCATGCCATGTTGTGTTGAGCAGTGGGGGCATCAGGCCTACTGAGATCAGGAGGGGCTGGCACTCCAGTTGGGAGAGGCACTGGGTGTTGGAGGGTAAATCCAGCTGACATGTTTGTATTGTGTCGAAGAGAAAGAGGAGGTTTATTTGAATCTGGGTCTGGTCTATGTTCCCGAGACGGTTCACTGCATGGCCCAGCACTTCAACAAGGCCAAGCAGCCCATTCCCATGATCTACATCAAGGTGGTTGTGGGTCTAGGTGGTCAAGTTGTCCACTGGGGCAAGCTTGGATGGTGGGGTTGGAGGATATGAAGGAGTTTACTGGCTGAGTCTCGCTGGGGACTGGATATCGATGAAGGGTGCATGAGGGTCTCAATGGGTATTGGTGAGGAGAGAAAGGGTAGTGAGGGGAGAGGGGCGGAGAGGATGATGAGGATGGATGTTGATTGGCAGGGAGGAGCCCTTCACCCACCTCCCCTTACCCTCAGGATATAGACCCGGCCAGTGTGGAGGCAGAGCTGGTCATGTTATATCGTTGTGTTGCCAGATGTTCATGTACCAGCTGTAGCAGAGCATGGCCTACTTCCATCCTCAGGGGGTTTTCCATTGAGACATCAAGCCCCAGAAGATGCTGGTAGATACCGAGATGGCCTTCTTATTGCTCCTTTATTTCGGCAGGTAGATCCACCCATGTCTGTCCGTTCACCACCTCAACGGGGTGCTGATCCCTCTCCCCAACACGGCCTTGTCCCCTCCCCATCAGCTCTCACCCCTCCCCCACCAGCTCTCTCCCCTCCTCCCTCTCCCAACTTGCCCCTTCCACAGCTTAATAACTTATTCTAAATAAGATTGTGGGGGGCTTAGATGGAATGAACAGCCAGAAACCTTTCCTAAAGTGTCAGGTGCAAATCTCAGAGAGCATCCGCTTCAGGTGAGGGGAGATTTTTTTTATGCAGAGAGTTGTGAGAGCTTTGAATGCGTCACCGGAGAAAGTGGTAGCGGTTGGTATAATAGGTACATATTAAAGTCTCTGAGACGAGCATGTGGATGTAAGGGAACAGAATTTTTACATGATAGAGGAATTTGGGGATATGGCGAGAAGGCAGGGTAGGTCGAGTTTGGTCATAAATTAGATCAGCCATGATCATATTGAATGGCGGAGCAGGCTCGATAGGCCATTTTTGTCCTACTCCTGTTCCCACTTCCTATGTTCCTATGGGTGTGGTACAGGTAAAGGTTGTGGAGAACATTTACAAAGGTCAGTACAGCCTTTATGGGCCAAAGGGCCTGTACTGGGCAGCAATGCTTGATGTTGTAATGGATGCGGAAGCTCTGGGAAGGGGTAAGGGAGGGACTGGCCAGGAAGTCTGCAGATGCTGGGGCCGAGGGCAATGCCCAGACATGCTGGGGAAACTCATGGATAGTTTTGTGAGGAGCAGGTCCTGCTTCACGAGTCAAATTGAGTTTTTCGAGGAGGTGTCAACGGAAATAGATGAAGGTCAAAGTCTGTATGTGCTGCACGAGGATTTTAGTAAGGTGCTTGACAAGGTCCCCACGGAGGCCTCATTCAGAATGTCTGGAGGCATGGGATCCATGGACCCTTGGCTGTGTGGATTCAGAAATGGCTTGTCTACAGAAAACAGAGGGTAGTAGTAGATGGAACAATGACTAGTGGCGCTCCAAAGGGATCTGCTCTGGGACCCCTGCTCTTTGTGATTTTTATGAATGATGATGGGAGTGGAAGGGTGGGTACGTCAGGGGATCACACAGAGGTAGAGATGTTGTAGACAGTGTAGAAGGTTGTCATAGGTCATCCAGTTTGCAGAGAAGTGACAGATGGAGTTCAATCCTGTAAATCAGATGTTCTTAAATAAGCAACTGGTCCAGGTTTATTTCCAGAGTAATTTTCAAGGGCACGAATAACAGTTATTCCAAAGAAGGTTGGAGACCCATTAAAAGTAGCTTCATATAGACCAATATCTTCATTGAATGCGGATTACAAGAATGTGTGGGCAGAGCACTTGGTTAATGGCAGGATTATGAACAGTGTGCAAGACAGAGAAATATTTAGATCCTGCTCCATATATCACTCAAGGTTGCTGTGCAAATTGAGAGGGAGTTTAAGATGGTGTATTGTGTGCTGGCCTTCAGGAGTCAGGGGATTGAGTTCAAAAACCAAGAGGTATCGTTGCAGATGTATAAAATTCTCGTCAGACCACACTTGGAATATTGTGTGCATTCCTGGGGCGAGAATACCAGAGGACGTCTAAATAAGGTGAGCTGAGGGAAATTTAGGCAAGACGTGAGGGGTACATTTTATTCACACAGAATGTAGTGGGTGGCTGGAATGCATTGTCGGGGTAGTAGCGGAGGATGGTCCAAAAAAGGCATGAAAAGGATTTTAATATGGACAGGAATTCAAGAAAAATGGAGAGTACTGGTGTGAGGGAGGGGAGGGTAACATTGTTGTGGGGTAGGTTCAGATGGATCAGCTGAATGGTCTCGACTGATCCATCCATGATTGTCTAACATCTTGCTGCCATATCATGGAGAACCAGGGTGTTGCCTGATGGACACACGTTGCTCTGAGCTCTGCAGAGAGAGATCGTGGTTTTCGCCAAAACAGACTTCCTCAGGTAAAGCAGAGGAAGGGGAAAAGCTCCAGTGTTCAGGGGTAGGGGGGATGATGGGGGAAGAGTTGGGACCCTCCAAAGTCATTGTGATCAGGCCTCAGAGACAGTATCTCTATCACTCGTATTTCTCTTCCCAGGAGAAGGAGCGATCTCAGAGACAAGACACGAGTCCAGAGAACCTCGCATCCCAGCTGAACAGAGAACGGACAACATCATGATGGCCTGAACCCCTCCCCGTCGTATCCCTCTGGCCCTGCCAACCCCATTCCCTGCCTCTTCCATGTCCCTTCACCCACTTCCCCTCTTCTCCTCTATCCCTCCTCCATCCCAACCCCCTCCTGCTCACCTTCCCCTTCTCCTGCCCTCACACCTATGCCCTAACCCCAGCCCTCCACTCTTCACCTCCCCCTTCCCCTCCGCCCTTCCCTTCCCCTTTCCCCCTCCCCTTCCCCTCCCCCATCCCCTCCCCTAACCCTCCCCCTTCCCCTCCCTTTCTCCTCCTCCCCTTCCCCTCCCCCTTCCCTTTCCCCTTCCTACCCCTAACCTAGGGGAGGAGGGGGAGGGGAAGGGGGTAGGAGAAAGGGGGTAGTGGAAGGGGGTAAGGGTAGGGGTTGTGGTAAGGGGTAGGGTAGGGGGTAGTGGTAGGGGGTGCGGGGTTGGGGAAGGGGTAGGAGGTAGGGTTAGGGGAAGTGGGTAGGTTGTTAGGGATAGGGTAGGGATAGTGGTAGGGGGTGCGGGTATGGGGAAGGGGTAGGAGGTAGGGTTAGGGGAAGGGGGTAGGTTGTAAGGGATAGGGTAGGGGGTAGTTGTAGGGGGTGTGGGTATGGGGAAGGGGTAGGAGGTATGGTTAGGGGAAGGGGGTAGTTGTAGGGGGTGCGGGTATGGGGAAGGGGTAGGAGGTAGTGTTAGGGGAAGGGGGTAGGTTGTAAGGGATAGGGATAGGGTTTAGTTTAGGGTTGGGGAAGTTGGGTAGAGTTAGGGTTAGTGTTAGGAGACATGGGGTAGGGCTATATCTTGGTTTATGGTTAGGTCTATAGTTCGGGGAAGTGGGCTTGTGTTAGGTATAGGGGAAGGGGGTAGGAGCAGGGGGGTAGAGGAGGAGTGAGGTTTGGGGTTAGGGGATGGTGGGTAGCATTAGGGTTGGGGTTAGGGGGCGGCATAGGCGTAGGAATAAAGTTAGGTTTAGTGGACGGGGTGGGGGTAGAGTTAGGGGACGTGGAGTGGTGGTAGGGGGTATCGGTTGTGTTAAGGTTAGGTTTAGGATTTTGTTAGGGGTTAGGGTTAGGAGTAGGAGGAAGGGAAGGGGGAGGGGAATGGGGGAGGCGAGCGGGGGACGGGAACTGGGGACTGGAAGGGGAGGGGATGTGGGAGGGGAACGGGCAGTGGAAAGGGGAGGGGAACGGGGTAGAGGAAAGGGGCGGTGAACGGTGGACGGCATCCCTAGCCCCTCCCCACCCCTTCCCTTCCCCCGCATTTCCCCTGCCTCTCCTCTCCTCCTTCCAGAAGAAGCTGGGCCTCTTTCCGTCCAGAACCTCCCTGTGGTTTCAGAGCCTCCGTTTCAGGAAGTGCCTTCGACGCTTGCTGCTGGACAGACAACTTGTCTCTTGATTCACTCTGTACCGTTGATATTAAAATTAAAAATGATTGGGTTTTTTAAAGCTTGAACTCAAACGGCTGGCCCAGATAGACAAAACGGAAACAGGCCCTTCAGCCCCTCTCTCCTGCTAGCTGAGCTGTTGTAATCAGTCCATATTCCTCTAACCCTTTTCATTCTTAGCTCCCATCCAGCTCATGTTGCCTTGTCAATCGCACAGCCTGTGGGAAGAAGCTATTTCCCTCCCTGGCTGCTCTGCTTTTATTCCTCCATATCTCCTTCCTGATGGCAGGGGGACAAAGATGCTCTGTGCTGGATATCTATGAGTCTATTTACAGAGCCCATACCAGCAAACAATGAGGGGACCCTTGCCTTGAGGTGGCACCCATGTTGCCTCTCCCTCAGCACTCTCAGAACACTACTGCACCCTCCTTCCCCTCCTTTCCCAGGTCTCAGTAACCCGCTGACAATTCCAGTCAGCTGCCCCACCTAAACAGATGGATCGACCAGCGCCTTCTCCCCTCAAGAGTTTGAGGAATCCACTCTCTTGCAATGTCCTGCTATCGAATGCCCTGCATCCTCCTTCCCATTTGGTTCCTCCTGTTATCAGGCGGCTGGATGGACCCCACCCTGTTGAAACTACCCGTGTTCTCACTGATCTCTCTGCGCCTCTGCCCTCCATCCAGGGGTCTTGGATTTCTTGTGGGGGTGGTGGAGAACAAAGCACCAACTTAAGGAGATGGGGAGCAGTACAAAGACCCCCAGGTCCAGGAGACAGGGAGAACCACAGAGATACCCATCTCTGTCATTCGGGTAAAACCTGATTATCAAGTGCAATGTGCAAGGAACTTTTGGTCCTGCTGCACGTGGGCCAGGTGTGGCCCATCCCCACACCACCACCCTGTCAATTCCCAAAACAAATTTTCTATTCATGTGGGGGTCCAAAATGGATAGAGTCTGGAGAAGGACCGTGTACATCGTCAATCAATGGGGACAAGGGTGTAACCAGCATGGCCATAATTGTGTGTGGCTGTGCTTGCAACCAAAGTGCAAGGGCACCAAATGCTGCTATGTGCTGAGGTTCTACCTGGCTCAGGTGTTGCGAAAGATTGGCCTGGCCCTGGTGCTGCACAATGTTCCAGTCAGCAAGACTTTGCCCCTTTACCTTCCTGGGAACGGTTTCATAGACAAACACATTTGACCACAAAGCCATCAGGCAGTGGTCAGCAGAGAATGTCTGACACAGAGACTCTAGGACTTGATGGGATACTGCGGGGTGGTCCACGGAGCTGAGCATCCAGAGACAGACATCCAGAACTGCTGGAAAACCAGAAACTCAGTGAAAGATGCCCTTCAGTTTGCCTGAAACCCAGATGGGAGTAGCAAACACTAGAAGACATCTGTCTGAAGCAAATGGAGGAAGATTTAGGGGAGATATCAGGGGTATTTTCTTTTACCCAGAGTTGTGGGTGTCAAGAATGCCTTGCCAGGAGTAGTGATGAAGGCCAAAACATTAGGGGCATTTTAGGGGTTCTTAGTTGCATTGAGGGGCTGAGACCAAGGAGGATATTCTCCAACAGCAGAGGGTGGCAGTAACCACAAGATGTCAAAGTGGTGGCAATGAAGCTAAACAGAGGCCATCTAATGTGACTGTGCGCCTGGCTGCGGGAATTTGGACTTACTATATAAACCTTGCTAAGTGCTAGTTCAGGTTGGAAACGTTCGACTTCCTTGGGGGTCAAATCAACAGGCACGGAACTAAACCCTGCTTGAAAAGGTAGAGTTTGTTAAGTGCTTCCTCAAACCCCACATAATGAAGGGGCTGCAAGAATTCACTGGTACGATTAATTTTTATCACCGATTCATACCGGTAGTGGCCGACATCATTTTTTTGTTTTTAAACTTTATTTAAGTATTTATAACATGAATAACATATAGAATTACATTTAAAAAATTAAGAACAAAATAATAAAATTACAATACAGTATCAGTAATCTAAATAAAGTATACCCTCCCCAATAATTCCAACCCCCCCTTCCCCCCCAATATAGAGAGTGAAGAATTAATAAAGTTAATAATATATGTGAGAAAAAAACCCACTTACAAAAAAAAACAAAAACATAACCGATTAAAATACTAACAAAAAGAAAAGTAATTAATACTAAGATATCAGACTTAAAAAACATATTTAAATCAAACTTAAATGCATATATTTAACAGAGTTAAGATGAAACATATAATTAACAAACTTAATATAAAAAATTAGTAAAATTAGTAACATTGTCTATCAAAAATTCTTAAACAATAATCAATTCTTTAAAAAAAATTGCAGCATGAGAAAAAAAAAGATGAAAAATAAAACTTTCTCTATAGAGATAAACCTTCACCAAATATCAACTAACTTCACATCTAACATCATATTAGTCACATAAACTGCCATCTTAAAACAAAATTCCAACCTCATTAAACATTGTAGAATTCAAATTTGGTACTCTTCCACCATTTTTCCCTTTTAACCTTGAATAATTACCCAATAAAAGCTCCAATACCACATTTAAATATCCCCAATCATTACGTTAAAATTCAGATATCCAAATAATAAAAATACATCTACAACGAAATCTATATCTTCAACAAATAGAGCATAAGCCACAAACAAAATTCAAGCCTCATTAAGAATTGTACAATTCAATTTATAACTTTCACCATTATTCCCTTCGTTCTATAACTAAAATAGCAAAATAATATGCACCAGAATTACCACTCCTTTCACCTTAAAGTTAAAGAAAAAATATTTAAAAAAAATTTATCCATCCCATTCACATTTAAATTTCAAAAATTCCTGATCTACTGAATAAACTTTACAAAAAAAACCACATGAATTTTTAGTTTTTTAAACAATCAAATACTTTCTTATGCTTTTTTTTTCAACACAAAAGAAAACCCTTAACTCTTTAATCTAATAATACAAAAAAAGAAAAAAAAACAGGTAGGAGGTTAAAAATACCCCCTCCCGTCTAAACCACGCAATGCGGTAACTCCCAAAAAAAATGGGTGTGAGATAACTCACACGTAGCAGATGACTTTCTGGAAATAGTGCCCATCCAGTTCTCTCCCCCAACTCTCACTTCATCTTAAACTCACATCATCATTATTTAATATTCATTTTTTTTTTAAAAATTAAAAAAAAAGAACAACTCTTCTTTTAATCAGCTCCAACTGCCGAGTCACCATTACAACCATTCCTTCTTGGAGCACGACTCTTTTCTTCCATCTCTTGTCTCCTTAGAGATCGCGGCGACTACGTCTCTGTTGAAACCGAGTAATTGGCAGCACTTGAGCAAATGCTATAGCTTCCTTTGGAGAATCAAAGAACTTTGGTTGGCAACCACCTTGAAAAACCTTCAAAACAGCTGGATATCCAAAGGTTGCCTTATAACCTTTCTTCCACAACAACTCTTTAGCAGAATTGAATTCCCGTCATTGGAACATAACTTCTTGACTCAAATCTGCATAGAAGAAAACTCGATTATTTTGAATCATCAAGGGTGATTTTCTCTGTTGTGCATTTCTAATAGCCACTCATAAAATTATTTCTCTGTCGTAATAATTCAACCAACGAACCAAAACAGGTCTTGGAATTTGACCTGAAATAGGTCTTCTACGCAAGGCTCTGTGAGCACATTCCAGTATTATATCTTCCGGGAAATGTTCTTGACCCAGCACCTGCGGAATCCATTCAGTAAAAAATTTTCTTGGGTCTGGTCCCTCCATTCCTTCCGGCAAACCAATAATCTTTATATTGTTCCGTCTGGATTGGTTTTCCAAATAATCAATCTTTTTCACCAAATCTTTATTTTGAGTTTGTAAGTCTTTGACCATTTTGGTCACATCTGAAACATGATCTCGTATTTCGTATATATCTTCTTCACACGAATTAAATTTATCTCTCACTTCAAGCTTAAAAGCTCCAAACTCAGCCATCTGTTGAGAATGTATTTTCACCACAGAGTATTAAACCTAGTACCAAGTTCAGTCATAATCTTGGATAATCCCTGCATTGTATAAGATAATTTAGATTCAAGATTCACAAGAATCTTTTCAATTGGAAGAGATTCTGGCTCAACAGATTCCTGCTTCTTCTGCATAACCAAAGGGTCTTCTTTTGCTTCCTTCATTCTGGTTGCCTTCCTTGTAGTATAGCTGCGTGTGGAAACCCCAGCCACAGCCTCTCCAGCAATGACTGGAGGACGCTGGCCGGGGTTTTCCCCATCCATCAAGTTGTATAGGTTCTTTTATCTCAAAAGGTGCAGTTTGCAGTGCCACCGCTACAGTTGACAAATGCCTTTCCCCAGCCGGTACTTCAACTGATGTTACTACAAGTGGTTCATTCATAACATTGCCATCAGATATAACTGCACATGTGCGAACCTGAGTAACTCTTTGTTCTAAAGGCTGTTTGGCGCCCTCTTTAGAGGGCTCTACCGATGTAATATTGAACTCTACATCCGAAAGCTGTACCTTTCTCCTGGGATCCATTTCAGGCTGAGTCTCGATGTCTTTCCTGTAGGTAGGCTCCAAAACTTGAACTTTTGGAAAATGTAGTTTTTTGATAATCTGTTGTCGTTTTTTTTGCTCTTTTCCACCAATTTTACCATCATAAGTTAAATTAACAGCACTGAAGTTATCTAAACTTTTAAAGAATTTTAACGGGCATTTCTAGACAAAACATTAAGATAGAGTCAGGAGAGGACTGGAAGGCACGTCTGATCCTTACGCCATCTTGCCACGCCCCCCGTGGCCCTCATCATGCGGAGAAAGGTAAAGACATTACCTGGGACAATAGGATTTGGAGGCGTCCAGAAGGCCAAGGATGCACTGGCCAACACAACACTTGTGGTACACACCAGGCCAGAGACACCCACCACTCTCACAGTAGATGCTTCCTGCACAGCAGTAGGGGGTGCATTGGAGCAATTCATCAAAGGGGAATGGCAGCCCCTGTCCTTCTTTAGCAGACACCTCTGGCCACCTGAACTCAAATACAGCGTCTTTGACTGAGAACAATTGGTGCTGTACCTGGCAGTCAGGCACTTAAGGTAATTTTGGAAGGTAGACAATTCAGTGTCTTCATTGACCAGAAGCCATTAATATTTGCCTTCCATAAAGTGTTAGACCTGTGGTCGGCCAAGCAGCAGCGACTCCTCTCATATGAGTCTGAGTTCACTACAGACATTCAACACATCGTGGGTGACGCACTGCCCCATCCCCGCAATCAAGTCTATCCAGGCCCTGTCCCAGTGAATAGACTACTTAGCCCTCGGCAGGGGACAGCAGGATGACCCTGAGATCCTTGCAAGCAAGACAGTAATGTCCAGGCTCAGGCTGGAGGATGTTAACTTCGATCCTGGTAAGTAGACGCTCCTCTGCGACATTCCAATGGCAAACCCCACCTCATCGTGCCGACAGCATTGAGATGGCAGTTTTATGATGAGGTGCACAATCTGACACACCCGGCCATCAGTACTGTCAAAATGGTGGTCAATCGGTTGGTCTTGCTGAGCCTCCAGAAACAGGTTGTCAGTGGGCCAAGGCCTGCACACTCTGCCAGATGACCAAAATACAGACATACGTGAAGGCACCATGCCAGACATTCGAGCCAGCACCACAAGGTTCAGCCATATCTACAATGACATTGTAGGGTCACTACCGGCCTCCCACGGGATGAGTTACCGTCTCACCATGATTGCCTGCTCCATGAGGTTCCCCGAGGCAGTCCAGCTGGCTGACACTACCACTTGTGTCCTCCATTAAATTGGAAGCGGTAATAAATATAAAGGAAAGTTTGATAATAAATAGTCTCCTTTGCAGTTGGGGTACAATGTATTTCTTGAGATCAGAGGAATCCTGGAGCCAAGACAAAGTGATCCTGTGTTTCCCAAGGATTTGATTGAGTTGTTGGGGTAGTTGTAAGTGGAAGGGCCGAAAGGTCTCCTGCTCCTTCCACTGCCTTTGTTTTCTGTCTTGCGATGCTGATTGGGTCCTCCTGTGTGTTCGCTCGCTCGCTGATTGGTTGCTTCAGTTGCGCGAGCCAATGGGTTGATTCGGTGAGGCCGCTATTGGATTGGACGCTGAAGTCAGGTTGGATTGATGGGCGGGTTCGCGGGCTGATTGGCTCTTGCTGTGAGGAGGCGGGACGTTGGCGGCGGCGTCGTCTGATCGGGGTCCGTCGCGTTGCCGCGGGCGCGAATGGGATGAAGTTGGCGGCGGCGCCTGGACCTTCCTCAGCCACACGGTCCAGGGAAAGCGGGCGACCCGCAGCCCGCCGGGCCCCACCCGGGAGTGGCCGGTACCGGCGGGGTGTTTGGGTGGAGCTGAGGCGTCGGTGCAGGGGTCGGGTAGGGGAGGGGGATGAGGGAGAGGGAGGGGAATGGGAGGGGCGGGAGCCCGGAGGGGGCGGGGCAG
Organism: Narcine bancroftii; assembly: GCF_036971445.1. Classification (NCBI taxonomy): domain Eukaryota; kingdom Metazoa; phylum Chordata; class Chondrichthyes; order Torpediniformes; family Narcinidae; genus Narcine; species Narcine bancroftii. Next base: position 15,098 of record NW_027211877.1, on the reverse strand, counting down.
GTCAAGGAGGGGAGGGGGCGGGGCCAGGACGGGGTAAGGGGGAGGGTGAAGTGGGTGTTGGAGGGCGAGGGGGAGGCTGGGCAAGGAGGGGAGGGGAGGGGGAGCAGGGCGGGGGGAGCAGGGCGGGGGAGCAGGGCGGGGGGAGCAGGGCGGGGGGAGCAGGGCGGGGGGAGCAGGGCGGGGGGATCAGGGCGGGGGGAGCAGGGCGGGGGGTGCAGGGCGGGGGGTGCAGGGCGGGGGGAGCAGGGCGGGGGGAGCAGGGCGGGGGGAGCAGGGCGGGGGGAGCAGGGCGGGGGGAGCAGGGCGGGGGGAGCAGGGCGGGGGGAGCAGGGCGGGGAGAGCAGGGCGGGGGGAGCAGGGCGGGGGGAGCAGGGCGGGGGGAGCAGGGCGGGGGGAGCAGGGCGGGGGGAGCAGGGCGGGGGGAGCAGGGCGGGGGGAGCAGGGCGGGGGGAGCAGGGCGGGGGGAGCAGGGCGGGGGGAGGGAACCGCCTGTTTGCCCCAGGTACCCAAGTCCCCTCTCTGTGTGTGTTAGCTTCCTCCTGCCCTCCACCCCCACAATTTAATGGTCCCATTTCTGACCTTCTCTTCCTCATCTTTCTTTGATGAAGGGACAAACCCACAATGTGTTTGATGTCTCTTTCTCTTTGCTCTATGTCTGTTTGACCTGCTGACTCTCTCTAACCCTGTGGCTTTACCCCCTCATCTTTCGCTGGTTGAACCCAATGGAGCTGGAAGAGCTCAATTTGTGAAGGGTTGTATCTGGATTTGAGTCGTTTGACACCATGTCGATTTCTTTAAATTGTGGCAAAAGCAACTGAAGGATTTCAAAACCTCGTCATCGGTCCTCTTTCAAACTCGTCTGAATTTCTTGGATGAAAAATCATTGCTCTGAAACTTACTCTGCGAGAGTTTATTTTCCTCTCTTGCAGGGAGGTTTCAGAATCTGTTCCACATGATGAATCTGTTGTCTTTTCAAAGAGACAGTGGAGTGGCTATTTTCTTCCACCAAGATTTCATCAACTCAGTCAAGGGCTGAACTAAGTCTCCATTTAAAAATGGTTATGTTGCAAATGCAAGATTACTTTGGCTTAATTCATCAAAAGTGACCATTTCCACGGTCTCAACGAGGCTGCTCTCTTGATCTCAAAGAGATGGTTAGAAATGGTCTTCCTCCTTCAAAATCCACTTGTTACTCCTGGTGAAAGGAGAAGACGATGTATCTGTACCTTCTCTGATGACTGTACCTTCAATCCTCTCTTCCCCACAGCATGGACAACATCTTCTGCCTCTCATTTGTAATGTTTCTCCAGAATGGCTCATCCCATGACACGTGCCGTCATTTCTGCCTTTGAAGTCCATTCAGCCTCTTCAAAAGTATGAATCATGAGCCAATGGATTCCAGCCTTGAATCAAGAACTCGCTTATTCGAACAGTTGCCATCTCTCAGCACTCTATTGACTTAGTTTCAATTTTAAGAACACAGATAATCAACAGATGGTCTCTCGATTTGATCAGCAGTCTTCCCTAACGACACAAATTCTTCCGTTTTTAATAAAGCAAACACTCCAGTATCTCAAGGACCATCATGAAGGTTTTCCTCTTTCGGTTTCAGATGCTGAATGAGCAGACGTTTCATCTGTGTACATGGCTTGCCTTCTGGCATCTCAAAGGATTGTGTGTGTGACCCTGAATCCAACCCACAAAATAACTTGATAATATATATAAACTATTGTAACTTTAAAGATTAATATTCGCACAAAATAGTCCATGATAATTCACAGGACAATGGCATCTTCAAACAATAATTTTAATTGGTAAAGATTAATAACAACACTTTTTACTTCACTCTAACTCCACTCTGCACAAATATATATGTGTGTGTGTGTGTGTGTGTGTGTGTGTGTGTGTGTGTGTGTGTGTGTGTGTGTGTGTGTGTGTATCAAAACCAAAACCATTCCAATTAAGGCAATGCCCATCTTTTTTTCTTCCTACAGTCGACAATCATCTCCTTGGTTTTGGTGGCATTGAGTGCGAAGTTGTTGTTGGTCCATGATTGAACCCTGCTTTCAATCTCCCTCCTGAATGCTGACTCGTTGCCCTCCTCATGCAGCTCATGACTGTGCTATCGTCAGTGAATTTGTAGATGGTGTCGTCATACCAAGCCATGCAGCTGTAGATGTAAAGCGAGTCGAGCAGGGGTGAAATATGCAACCCTCTGGTGTTTGGGAGCTAATGGAGATTTTGGAAGAGTTGTTCTTGCCAATCCACACTAATTGGGGCCTGGAGATGAAGAAATTCTGGATCCAATTGCACAGTATGTTATGGAGTCCCAGGACTTTGGAATTTGCTCATCATCTTTGATGGGAGGATGGTTTGGAATGCCAGACTCTAGTCAATAAAGAGCATTCTGATGGATGCACCTTTGTCGTCTGGGTGTTTCAGGGTTTTGGCAGAGCCAGTGAAGATGGCATCTGCCATAGGTCTGGTACTGCATTAACCAAATTGGAATCGATCCATGTCGCCCCTTGGACAGGAGCTGATGTACTTCAACACCAGCCCCTCAATCCACCTCATCACTGGATGTGATTGTCACTCGTCAATCATCATTTAGGCAGGTTACCCCACTCTTTGGAACTGGTATGTTTGATGCCTATTTGAAACAGGTGGGTGCCACACCCTGTCAGAGTGAGATGTTGAAGATATCCATGGCCAGTTGGTCAACACACGTTATCATTCCTCGTCTGGGTTCTCCATCCAGGCTTGATCCTTTCCTTTGATTCACTCTCCTGAAGGCAGCCCATGTTGTCATCTTTGGTTACTGATAGCAGCGGATCATCAAGAGATGTAGGGGGGGGGTGTGCAGTGGTTCTTCCCTGTACTAGTGGTCATATCAGGTGTAGAAGGCATTGAGTTTATGTGGAGTGAGGCTTTGCCGCCTCCCACTGCACCAGATTTGTTTATGCAGCACTTTATGTCATTTAGGCCCCTGTCACAGCTGACGGGTATCCTTTGTTGTTTCCATTCTCGTGTGAATCTCCACCATCTGCGAGATGGGTTTCCATGGTTCGTATTGGCTCCTTGTGTATCTGTATCTCCAAACTGTGATTTGGCTCTCAGCAATTTCTGGATATTGTTGTTCATCCAGGATTTCTGGTTGAGAAAATCCCCTGAACAATTTGGTGGGGACACCCTCGTCCACAGCTGTTTTGATAAATTTCGCTATGGTCCTGGTACAGTGATTCAGTTTCTCAGGTGAGTTCTTGAACACGATCCAATCCAGGGACTCTAGGCAGTCCTGCAGCTGGCTTCCCCTCCCGTGACCACCTTCTGGTTGTCCTGATCTTGTAAGTGTTGTTAGCAATTTTAGGCCCCATTTCTAAGAGAGGATGTGATGGCCCAGAGGTGGTTTACAAGAAGGATCCTGTGGATTAGAGGAATAATGTTTGAGGAGCATTTGATGGCTCTGGGCCTGAACTTGCCTGAGTTTAGAAGGATGAGGCAGGACCTCATTGAAATCTTATGAATAGTGAAAGGGCTGGATAGAGAGGATTTTGCCAGGAGTGGGAGAGTTTAGGATCAGTGGGCACAACCTCATAATAAAAGGATGTCTGCTTAATACGGAGATGGAGAAACCTTTTCATCGAGAGAAGTGATTTTCAAACTCCCCCCCCCCCCACTCCCCAGCTCATATTTTACTTAATCCCTATGCCAGAAGTGCTCTGTTAGTAGAGGATTACTTAAAGTGGGATGTGAGTGGAAAGAAAGTTTGAAAACCACTTTTTTAATCGTACCTCATTGACTTGTTCTGTGCATGGTTTCATAACTCCCGAGGAAATGGGCCAATGATAATTTTTCTCAAGCAAAATATTTCCTTCACAATTGTGTCCACTGCAGTCTTTCTCAGCCTTTTTCCCATTCATATTCCACTTTAAGCAATTTCTTACTCATTTTTTGACACTCCAAGGAATAAAGTCCCAACCTGTTCAACCTTTCCCTGTAGCTCAACTCCTGAAGATCTGGCAGCGTCTTAGTAAATCTTCTCTGCACTCTTTCAATCTTACTAATACCCTTCCTGTAGCTAGGCGACCAGAACTGCACACAATACTCCAAATGTGGCCTCACCAACATCTTATACAACCTCACCATAACTTCCCAACTCCTATTTTCAGTATGTTAATTAATAAAGGCCAAGATGACAAATGATGTCTTTAGAACCCTGTCTTCCTTCCGAGCAGACGACGCCGCCGCCAACATCCCGCCTCCTCACAGCAAGAGCCAATCAGCCCATGAATCCGCCCATCAATCCAACCTGACTTCAGCGTCCAATCCAATAGCGGACACACCGAATCAACCCATTGGCTTGCGCAACTGAAGCAACCAATCAGCGAGCGAGCAAACACACAGGCGCACCCAATCAGCATCGCAATACAGAAAACAGAGGCAGTGGAAGGATCAGGAGACCCTTCAGCCCTTCCACATCCAACTAGCCCAACAACTCAATCAAATCCTTGGGTTTCATAAGATCTCTTGGTCCTGGCTCCAGGATTCCTCTGATCTCAAGAAACACATTGTAACCCAACTGCAAAGGAGACTATTTATTATCAAACTTTCCTTCATATTTATTACCATTTTCAGGGAATTATTTAACTCTGCTTTATCCCTTGCTGCCGATTTCTTTAACTTCACTGTTCAATTTCGTAATGTTGGCTTCTGAACTATTTTATTGTGCCCCTTGATCTAGAGAATTCTGGCAGAGCAAAACAATTTTGTTTTCTTTTGTCAGGTGAAATTTTGTCACATTGATCCAAAAACAAGTATTTTCACCATTCCTTCATTTCAGATTCTCTGCAGCTGTCGTATTGTACCTCCCAGTGACGACATCATGTTCGTCTTGTTTATCCTTTACCCCTCCATCCAGACAGATCTGCTGATCAACGAGTCGACTCCACTCATCCAGCACCACTGCTATTTCTGCTGCTCGGGCTTTTGATCCCACGTATTCATTTTGTTATTTCCCCTCTTCTTTTTCTCAGCAAAGAGAATCAGGTTTATTTGATCATCTTTCTGAATCCCAGTGAAAGGTTATCGACCTGAAGGTTTTAACTCCAATTATTTTTCCAGTAGATGACCTGCTGAGTATTTCCAGCATTGAGTTTTTATTTTATTGCCTTGGTGTATTACTGAGTGCTTTGAATAGGAGAAGAAATGTGGGTTGGGTTAAGTGGAGAAGTCTCGATCATGGAGTGGGTTGAGAAAAATAGACATAAAAGGGAAGGGTGCATGGAAATAGTTAATTCATCTTTTGAAATTGTTTTTTGAGCTATGATTGTTATCTGATGTACACGCAGTGTTCAGAATTAAAAATTTATTGTGATGAATATGTCACAATATTTGTAGTTTTGTGGCAGCAATATAGGGGCAAATATTGTTCTAAATTACATTTTAAAAAAAGAAATCCATTTGTGCAAAATGAAGAGTGAGTGAGGGAGTATCTGTGGTTCCTTGTCCATTCAGAAATCTGATGGCAGAAGGAGAGAAGCTGCGTTTGTACAATTGGGCGTTCATCTTGAGGCTCCTGGACCTGTTTCCCTAGTGATAGCAGGGTGAAGAATGCCTGGCCTGGGTGGTGAGGGTCCTTGAGGATAGAGGTTGTTTTCTTGAGACTCCACCTCTTGGAGAAATCGTTAATACATGGGCAAAGGATGAATGGGGAAAAGTTTAGGGGAAACAGGAGTGGGAACTTCTCTACGCAAGGTGGTGGGAGAGTGGAACAAGCTGCCAGCTGCATCAGGAAATGTGAGCTCAATGTTAGCATTGAAGAATTTGGGATACAAGGGGGATGGAGGGCGATGAACTGGATGCTTGTCAGTGGGACGAGGCAGAATAAGAGTTTGGCACAGACTAGAAAAGCTAAAGGGCCTGTATCGGTGCTGTAATGTTCTGTGAATCTATGGAGTGATGCACTTGGTCGTACATCTGCAACCCGACAAAACTACCATGGTGTCTGCACAAAAACACACAATATGCAGCACGTAATGACCACATGAATAATCTAAATAAATAAATGTAGTGGGCCAAGAGGGCGCACAGCCCACATTGTGAACCGTCGCTGACACGGTTCTCCGACGTCGCGCAAAACCATAAAACAGACAGCTGGGTACTCACCCACTTAATGGATCACATGCACATGGTGCTGCATGCCGAGGAATGGCATGTTGATCTGTGGAGTTGCCTGCAGGTAGGTACAGGACATTCACAGGGCTTAATTTAAACCTGCTGGTCCCATGGATCGATAGCAAACTCTTAATGATGTCTCACCATGTCTCATGGAACCAGGCACGTTTAACCATTTAACAGTTTACAACATGGAAACAGGCCATATCGGCCCTTTGAGTTCGCGCTGGTTCACTTGAACAACTCACTAGTTCCCCCCCACCACTCTCCATCCATATCCCTCCAACCCTCTCATATCCATGTACACATGGATGAAGGCCAGTTTGCCATATGCCTTCTTAACCACCCTGTCTACCTGGGAATCCACCTTCAATGAACTCTGTACCATAACTCCAAGATCCCTCTGTTCCTCTGCATTCCTCAACGCCCTCCCCTAAACTGCATATGTCTTATTTTGGTTATTTTTTTCCGGAATGCAGCAGCTCACACTTGTCAACATTAAATTTCATCTGCCATCTTTCAGTCCACTTTTCCAAACAAACCAAATCCTGTAATCCAAGAAAACCTTCCTCACTATCCATTTTTCCCCCTATTTTTGTATCATCTGCATATTTGCTTACCCAATTAACCATCCCCTCATCCAAATCATGAATATAAATGATAAACAACGAGACCCAGCACTGATCCCTGAGGCACACCTCTCATCACAGGCTTCCATCCTGACTCTCTGCTGTCTATCTTACAGCCACCTCTCAACCCATCTCACTATCTCTGTATTAATCCCTAGTGACTGAACCTTTCTAACTAACCTTGCGTGCGGAACTTTATCAAAAGCCTAACTAAGATCCAAAGAGATCACGTCAACCGCCCTACCTTTATCCATTTTTCTTGTCACCTCTTCAAAAAACTCAAGGTTTGTCAAACGTGAATTTCCTTTCACAAACCCATGCTGGGTGCTACTGATCAATCCCTGCCTATCCAGATATTTGTACATACTATCTCGAAGAAAACCCTTGAACTTTTGGTCTTGCCTTTCGGCCAGACTGGAACATAATGATCCTGTACTCTCAAAATCTCACCTTTTAATACCCTCCAATTTTCCTCTACATCCTTTCCGGCAAAAAAATCAGCCCACACAACTCTCTGCAAATCTCATCTCATTTCTTCAAATACGGCCTTCCCCCACTCGAAGACCTTCGACTTTGAACCTGACCTATCCCCTTCTATAATTAAACTAAAGCAAATGGACCCATGATCACAAGATCTGAAGTTCTCCCCAACACTCACTCAGCCACCTGCCCCATTTCATTCCCCAACCACAGATCGAACATTGCCCCCCCTCTTATGGGCATCTCCACATACTGCTGCAAAAAGCAGTCCTGAACACGTTGTATGAACTCTAAGCCATCCTGCCCTCCCACTGACTGTGTTTCCCAATTGATGTTATGAGAATTGAAATCCCCAACCAACACCACCCTATTCCTACTGCACATTCCAGCTAATTCCTTGCACATTTGCTCTTCAAGTTCTCCCTTCCCATTTGGCGGCCCATAATATACCCCTATAATAGTAACTTCACCCTTCTTATTTTTTAGTTTTACCCACACTGCCTCCCTCGATGAGACCTCCAGTCTCTTGCCTGAGCACCGCTGTAATATCTTCCCTGACAAGTAATGCGGTTTATAAAAGAAGTCTGTAAAGTTTGAATAAAGCAGTCTTGTGTTGACTAACGTGGGTATGTATATGACTTTAGTAGCTGTACCAAAGTTGCCGCCAGAAATGGTGACCCCACGAATGCAAGATTCAGCCGAAGCTTGAATCTCCAGTGATCATGGACACAACAACAGCAGATGCCGCCACCACGGCTGCAGTTAAACCAGGTTCTGCCTATTTCTCCTGGAATTGACTAGACATGAGCTTTTAAATATGGAGGGCCTGAGTGACAGGGATCCATCTGATCTAATGAATGAGATGCTCGTATTAGCAGATGGTCATTCTGATTGTTTACTTTTTGAGACTCTATTCCTGTCCAAACTCCCAGGTCGTGTCGCAATACCAATCGTTAACATGGATTCCTGCCATCCCCATGATGTAGCATGGGAGGCTGACAGGCTCAATCATTCTCCAACGCAAGTGTCTGCTCACAAACAGCCTCTTTGATCAGTAGATCCATCTACCGTGTCCTACAAGCCTCCTATATCTGCAATTCCGTCAAAGAAGGATCAACCTACTGATGGGCACCAAGAATGGTGTTTTTACCATCTCCAATGGGGAAAAAAGCCCATAAAAAGCCATTTACCTATAAGAGAAAAAAGGCAGGAAATGAAAAGGCCGGCTGCCAGTCGGGGCCTCAGCATCTGGCACAAGTACTGACCGGCCTATTGTATCTTCAAGACGACGCTAGTAAGTGCAAATATCCAACCAACCTATTTTGAAAAAAAAACATAAATAACAACACCTGGCTCTTCAAGCAGCAAATGGTGCTACAATTCCCTGCTTTAGCAAAGGACAGGTCACGATTTGGAAAGGAGGTGTGACATTCCGTTGGAATTGCGTATTGTCTTCCGTTGCACAGGTCATTTTGGGTGCAAATTTTTGAAGGTCCTATGATTTGCCAGTAGACGTGAAGTGGAGGAAATTGGTCTTTCCACCACTTTGAAACCATACCCACTGGTATGCAGCAAAGGGAGAATTTCCTACCTCGGGATGCATACCCCGCACAAAGATGCGTATGCTGTCCTGCTCAATGAATTTCCCATCATTATCTCCTAATTTCAACACCTCCAAAACAGACAAGGGTGTGTCCCATTACCCTCTCCCTCATATGCAAGATTTCGCTGCCCATCTGCACATTTTCCATGTTTTCTCCAAAGTTGATCTTGTCAAGGGATACCGTCAGATCCTGGTCTATAAGGATGACATTGTTACCCCTTTCAGGCTTTTTGAATTTCTTAAAGATACCATTTGGGCTGAAGAATGCCGCTCAAACTTTCCAACATCTTATAGATGCTTTGGGCAGAGTTCACTTCCATCTACTTGGATGACGTCCTCAAATCCAGTCAAACTGAACAGGATATAACCAACTGCATTTAGGCTGTCTGTTCCAATGGCTGCAGGAATTCCAATCAACCATAGCAAATGTCAATTTGGCAAGTCCACCATCGACTTCCTGGGACACAAGATCATGGTCAATGGTGTCTTTCCCTTAACCATCAAGGTAGAGGCAGTCTGTGCTTTTCCAACACCTACCACGGTTCAGGGCCTGCAGAAATTCTTGGGCATGAAAAACTTCTGTCACCGATTCATTCCAGCAGCTGCTGACATTCTTCGACCATGGTTTCCAATCCTCACCACAAAGCACAGGGATGATCCCTGGACAACAGAGGCAGAGGTTGAGTTTGCAATGCCAAAGACGCTTTAGTCAATGCAGCAATGCTTCCCCCATCCTAACCCCAACACTTCCTTGACATTTAGTCCTGATGCCTCGAGTACGGCCCTGGGTGTGGTTCTTGAGTAGTACGTCGATGGCCATTGCCAACTCCTCGTGTTCTTTTCCTGACATCTTTGGCCATTGGAGATGAAATATCGTGCATTATATCAAGCCACATGGCACTTCTGATTAGTTTTGGAGGGTCGGCATTTCACTCTGTTCACAGAGTGAACAGGAATACAGTACGGCCATTACTAACCTGGACATACAGCAGGGGGCGACACAGCTGGGTGGCCAACCTTACTTTGTGACATGTCTTTGGGCTACACTCGACCAGTGATTCCACCATCTTTGAGTCAACGTCTTTTTGACCAGATACACAGCTTGTCTCATCCATCCATCAGAACATCTTTCAAGCTCATGTCAAATAAATATGTATGGCACGGTCTGAAAAAAGGTGTCACACAATGGGTCTGCACATGTATCTCCTGCCAGACTGCCAAAATTCAGCGGCACACTAAGGCACCTCTTCAACCTTTCCTGGCGGTACGCAGGCGGTTGAAACACGTGCATGTGCACCTGCTTGGACCATTGCCAGTATCTCACAACATGAGAAACATTCTAACAGTCGTAGAATGTTTCACACGCTGGCCAGTGGCCGTCCCTTTGACATCCAGTGACACTGAGACAAAGGCCAGAGCATTCATCGTCAAATGGATGGCTAGATTTGGTTTCCCGACCCACATTTCTTCAGATCGCGGAACACAATTCACCCACGGTCCAACGGCTTTGTGGAATGTTTCCACCGGCAACTGAAGTCCGCACTTAAGGCCCAACTCACCGGTCTCAATTAGGTTGATGAGTTGCCCTGGGTTCCATTGGGAGTGCGCACGGCTCCAAAAGGAAGATAGGTCTGCATTGTCCGAAGAGATGGTTTATGGTACGGTCCTTACAGTTTCATTGGACTTTCACAACCAACTCTGATCTGAACATCCTTCAGCAGATCCGACATGGTGTCGCGATCAGCAAACCTTTTCCTAACCACTGGCTTGGATCCCCTAAACAGAATGTTCCCCCACCACTCCTGGATACTGATTTTGTTTTTATCCCAGGAGTCCCGTTACAATGACCGTATGAGGGCCCTTTCCACGTGGTGAAGATAGATGGGTTCTTTATACTTTGGACATTGGTGGGAATTCACAGCTGTTTAGTGTGGACAGACTCAAGCCTGCTTCACCTCTTCAGTGCCCCCAGCCCAGACGGCGAGGGGGTCCACCTAAGGTGCATGCAGCTGGTGGTTTAGTTTCTGGCGACGGTTCTGGGTGAGGATGGGGGGTTGGTGTAGCAGCTGTCTACTAGTGGGCCGAGTGGGCAAGGTTCTTTGGTGGGTACGTGAAATCATAAGGCAGAGAGCTGGGTACACATCCATTTAATTGACAAACCTCGCGTAGTGCTGCGTGCCAAAGAATGGAATGCTGATCTGTGGATTCTCCTGCCGGAACGCGCAGAACATTCACAGGGTCCCGTGGATCGGCAGCAAACTCATAATGATGTCCCACCTTGACCCATGGAGCCCGGGACAAGCTGTAAATAAAAGAAGCCTGCAAAGTCTGTATAAAGCAGTCTTGTGTTGACTAATCTGGTGTATGTGTGTTCCTTTAGTAGCTCTATCAAAGTAGCTGCTACATATATAAATATTTTGGATGATTATCCCACTTACAAGATACCCGTCTCACACCCTGTGGGAAGAAGCTATTCCCCAGCCTGGCAGTCCTGATTTTGATGATGGACATGGTTAAAGATGCTGTGCACTGCATGGTCATGGTCTTTGCACAATTCCGTGAGCCCTATTTGAACAACACTCCCACTAATGTCATCGTCAGAAGAAAAGGATACCCCAGTAATCCTCAGAACTCTTTGCATCATTCCTGTCTGATGCTTTACAGCTACTGGACCATCCAATGATGCAGCCAGACAGGAGACTCAACTGTGCTCCTGTAAAATCTCAAGATGAGAGCTGTTGGCCTAGACTTCCTCAGTCTCCTTGGGAAGTGTAGGCACTTCCTGACAAATAAGGAGGTGTGATTGTTTTGTGTATTAATACATGTGCTGTATGGATGGGAATTTTACGTGATTGTATTGTCTATTCTTGCTCTTTAACAATCTTTAGTGGATAGAAGTAGTCATTGTACTTTAGGATGTACAATCATGTACAGATTATCTTTAAATAGCCATTTGTCCCAGATGTCTATTCAGTCCAAGAATACTTTCAATCACAGGCAGATTTTAATCAATAACCCCATTCATTCTGCAATAACTGCCGCTTAATTTTGCCAGTTGTTCAATGGCAAGCTATATGGGGAAAACACCATGTCGACTCTTCTACCTTAAAGGAGTGATTATATTCAAATGGGCAGTGGAAACAATGAAATCAGTCAGAGGTGAGTCGCTGCTTAAAATTAGAAACATTCGTGTTCATGCTATAGAGTTTAAGGCTGCCCAGGAGGAATATAATGTGTTTTCTTTAAGATTTTTTACCCTCACCCTGGCGAAGGATGGGGCCAACAGACATGTTGCTGGAAGGGTTTGAGAATTGATATGGTTGGTCACAGGAATCTCAAGTTTAGATCCACAGAGCGCATGTGTTCAGCAAAATGGCCTCCCAGTCTATATTTGGTCTTGCTGATATCGAGGTCAACTGAGTCAACCAAATGTAGGAGATTAAGTTGGATGGGGTGCATGTGAAACACTGCCTCAACTGGAAGGTCTGATTGTGGCCTTGGATGGAGGTGAGAGGATAGGAAGGGACAAGTTTGACAATTTCTGCGGTTTCAATGGGAAGTGCATCAGGTGGTGGTGGGTGGAGAGGAAAGTGCCGTCGAGGGAGTCACAGAAAGATGTGCCCCTGTGAAAAGAGGATCTGAGTGGAGCAGGTTAGAGGATGGTGCTGAAGTTGGAAGTGTTCAAGGTTAACGTGTCAGATGTGGCAGCTGATGGGTGGTAAGTGAGAAACCTGAGGGATTCTGTCCTTGTTCGGCTGGAGAGGAGGTGGGGTAAGGGCAGAAAGAGAATTGGAGATACGGGTGCAGATTTTATCAAAGTCAGTATGGGGGAAACTGCATTTATTGAAGAAATAAGACATTTTGGGTGTCCTGGAGTAGAAGACCTCATCTTGGGACTTTTACAGGCCCAGAGGACCCCAAAACCTAGCAGCAATAGGAAATCACCAAGACAAAGCGATACTTTAACAAATGATGTTTTTAATTGTCCAGGCCTTCCAGCATTTGAAATGCCTCTGAGGTCCCCCTTATCCTTCTGTACTCCAACTAGTACAGTCAAAGAGTCGACAATTGGTCCTCATACACTCACCCTTTCATTCCTGATATCATTCCAATAAATCATCTCTGACCTTCTCCAACACCAACACATCTTTTCTCAAATACAGCACCCAAAACTCTAATTCTGATTGAATGGAAGGGGAATTCTCCAACGACACAAACACAACAGTTAAATGATATTATGTTTTGTTGATATTTACAAAAAATTATTGAAGAGTCAATTAATAATTTGTAAAAGATGCCGGGTCCTTTTTTGGACTATTATCATAACCGGAAGCTTGGTGCTGTGTTACGAGACCAGAGGATCCTAAAACTAACCAGCAATAGATATTCACCAAGACAAATGGTTACTGAAACAAAAATTGATTTTAATTATCTTTAAACGTGAACACGGATTTACATTTTAACTTATCATTGTTTTACTACTTTAACTTAATTTACTTAACTTACCCCACTTCTAATTCTAAGTGCACGTGTGTTTAAGTTCAGAAAAGTTCTTTGGTTCATAGTCCAATCTCACTTCTCATTCCTCCAAGTCCACTTGTTGCAGGCCTTTCTTATACTGTGGACAGAATTGAACATGTATATAGTTTACCAGGCTTTGGTGCTCGAAAGGTAAATGATTACCACTCAGGAAGGTTCTTGTTGGTTTTCGGAGAGAGGTGTGTTGTTCAGGGAAGTATTACGGTGTTTTTGACTCAACGTACCTGCATCTGAATTCCATTATCTCTTCAAAAAAGTTCTGATAGCTTTAGCATGGAGCAGACCTGAACCAGGACTTTGCAGGTAGTTAAGGGAGTGTGTGGGCAGAGTTTGTTCTGGACCAACAATCTCACCAAATGACACTGCTTGAAATCAAGATTCAAACCATTTTGAGGAATACAACAAGAATTGTTCAACAAGAGCCTGGTGTTCCCTGAGGTGTTTTCTTTCAATACTTGAAATGATTTTTTTTTTAAAAACCCCGATAATATTCCTGATACAGATCTTTGTATTTAACTTGCAGGTTGCTATCTGTTGTTAACTTGGAGGCCTTTAATGGGGTGACTGAGTGGAATCTTTGCTTGAACCAAGCAGTTCTCTTGCAATTTTCCAGCTGTAGAATGTGTTGCAGTTGCTTGCAAGTTTAGCAAGTGGGATTATGATGTGAAATTGCAAGTCACAGCGTCATTTTTGTTTTTGAAAATGCAGATGTGAAAATTTCCTTAAGTTTACAGAGGAGACGTTGGGTCAAGCTGAGAAGACAGAGTTGGATGCCCATTTGGCGAATCGGCTGGGCAAAGCAGAAAGCACAAAACGAGGGACTGAAAAAATAATGAAGCAGACTGAAGTGACATTGAACCCAAACCCAGGTAAAGAATTTAATTTTGTGCTGTGTACTTAAGAGATCAAATGATTTGGGCTTTTAGTGGTGACCTATTTAAATGAAAAAACTCTGATTAGAATTGAAGTTTATGGAATGTTTGGAAGTTACCACAAAAAAATGGAGCATATAAATTAGATGTTGTAATTAAGATAAATGAACAATACAATGAGCCTGGTGTCACAGTATCTGACACAGTTTATTGTACATTACTGTTAAACATTCTCCTCAATGTGAACCTGGTGTCACAGTATCTGCTATAGTTTATCGTACATCTCGCTAAACATTCTCCCAACTGTGAACCTGGTGTCACAATATCTGACACAGTTTATCGTACATTACTGTTAAACCTTTTCACTGCTGTGAAGCCAATGTCACAGTAACGATCTCAGTCGTCCATACATCAGCATTAAACCTCTCTCCACTCTGAATCTGGTGTCACTTTGCCTGCCACTTTTTATTTTACATCACCGTTAAACCTTATTCAAATTGTGAACCTGGTGTCACAGTATCTGCTACAGTTTATTGCACATTACTGTTAAGCATTCTCCCCAATGTGAACCTGGTATAACAGTATCTGCTACAGTTTATTGTACATCATGTTAAACATTCTCCCCACTGTGAACCTGGTGTCACAGTATCTGACAGAGTTTTTTTTTTGAATTTTTTATTTTTCACACTATAAACCACATTGATCAAGATACATACATTTTCCTTTTCAAATATATACAGTGTCGTTTTCTCCCCCTCCTCCCTCTTTCCATCCCACCCTCCCTACCTCCCCTCCCATTCA